>NC_086128.1:44282959-44614717 GCF_963921235.1 Mobula hypostoma
TCTATTCTTTGTGGATGAGTTCAGTGAATGATGTTATTCATGGCAAGAATAACACTGGAGTTTGCCTACATAGCAGTGATACCAGTAAGCAGGACTGGAAGCCTTAGATTTGTTTTTGCCTTTCACATAAGTGAGACGATTAGATTGTTGGGACTGCCATTATTCCATTGTTGGAAATTAACCAACTCAGCCTAAACAAGGCCTACAACTTGATTAAACTGAATTTAACTAACCCCTTTAAGATTCCAGTTATTACTTTCAAGGTGCCTTGAGATGGAGGCAGCTCCTACTTTCAAGGAAAAGGCAAATAGATTTAAAAGGCAAAAGGATTGTATCTGATAGAATTCTTAAAACTGGAAAATGTAAAGTAAGTTTTGACTGAGGTTTAATGAAGTTTAATGAAACACTTTCTTCCACTTTGTCTCTCATCTATTTACCTTTTCTCTTCCTGTTTTCTTTTGTATGGAGTCATGCTGCATGGGAAATGGGCCATTTGGTGCACCATTGATAAGTGGGTCTCCATCTGTATTAATCGTATCCTCCTGCACTTGGTCCATTGTCTTCTGTGTCCAGGTGAATCAAGTGCTCATCTGGGCCCTTAAAGGCTGTCAGTGACCTGCTTCCACCTCAACTTCGGCCAGTATATTCCAGCTGCTCATCATAGGCCAAAGGGCCTGTATTGTGCTGCACTGTTCAATGTTCTATGTTCAGATTTATCAGGATTAAACTCCATTTGTCATTTTCAGCCATTTAACCAACACATTGATATCACCCTGTTTCTGTTTGACTTTGCTGCCTTTAAAAGGTTGCAAAGTTGCTAAATATGCATTGGCTAGTCAGATCTGATCAATTTTAACTGCTGTTGGTTACCATCTAAGTAAAGGAGGAGTAGGAATGAAACATGTAGCTATAACTTTTCTGAACTATTTGTGATTTGTTGGTGTCAAGGGGATCCAAGATGACTCGACAAAGGACAATTATAATTATCAATTCATTCCATGTGTATGCATCCTCATACATCTCAGCTATATAATGGGAGGGGTTGCACTTAACTTGAAATTGCCCTAAGGGCAGAAATACCTCAAATAGTTTCACGACAAAAGATCCTAAAGCCTGAAATAGGATGCGAATACTATTATACACATGCTGCTGGAAGTATTATTTATATTGTAATATGCAATTAGTTTAATGTTGAAGAAATATATATATTGATGGAAAATCCCTGCAGTTTGAAAAGGCAGATTACTTCAAGATCTCAATATGGAAGAAGGCAAGAGCTTGCTGCAAGTTTTGGTTGTATTGGCCTGGACTTCGTGGTGGTAATAATGGAGTTACCATTAGTACTCACCCATTTGCCCATAGAACCAACACCATCTTTGGTATTTTTGCATGTGCACAGTTTAATACATAAAAGTTGCCATTGATAATTCAGTGCCTGTAGCATTTAAAATGTTCTGCACTGCTATTAACGTCACTGAGTAGGATACTTAAGGTATCTACTGTATAAACTTGGCCTCAGTGATTACCTTGAGATCAGAGATGTAGAGAACTACAGTATGAAAACAGACTATTTAGCTACCAAGTCTGCACCAAGCATTAACAACCCATTTTCATTCAGCTTAATCCCACTTTTTTT
Organism: Mobula hypostoma; assembly: GCF_963921235.1. Classification (NCBI taxonomy): domain Eukaryota; kingdom Metazoa; phylum Chordata; class Chondrichthyes; order Myliobatiformes; family Myliobatidae; genus Mobula; species Mobula hypostoma. The sequence continues at coordinate 44,284,596 of NC_086128.1, forward strand.
TAAATTCTCCCCACATTTCTATTAAGTCCCTCAGATTTTATTTCTCACTTACAGCAGTTTATAGCATCCAATTAACTTTCCAAATGGCATACCTTTGGAATACGGGAGGAAACCAGAGTACACAAATGAAATCCATGCAACTACAGGGAGAACGTACAAACTCCACACAGATAGCAACAAGGTTGCATCACGGTTTCTGGTGCTGTGAGGCAATATCTGCACTATCGTGTCACCCCACTCACCTGCAGTTCTCACACGAGCTCTCAGATAGCTTCGAATAATGTAAAAAAAAACTACTTAGCAAACTATTTGACCTTAAAATGATGAGTGCATGACAATATCCTCACATGAAAGTTAAAAAGAGCATTATAGTATGTTCAGAAGTTTATGATATTTTAATACTTATCTTTGTTAAGGATTCAACATAATAAATTAAATACAAATTGCTTCTTGGTCTACTGCCACTGAGAGTGCTTTATACTTTATAATTTATTGTCCCCAAACAATTGATACTAGAACGTACAATCATCATAGTGATATCTGATTCTGCGCTTCCCGCTCCCTGGATTACAAATCGATAGTAAATATTAAAAATTTAAATTATAAATCATAAATAGAAAATAGAAAAATGGAAAGTAAGGTAGTGCAAAAAAACCGAGAGGCAGGTCCGGATATTTGGAGAGTACGGCCCAGATCCAGGTCAGGATCCATTCAGCAGTCTTATCACAGTTGGAAAGAAGCTGTTCCCAAATCTGGCCGTATGAGTCTTCAAGCTCCTGAGCTTTCTCCCGGAGGGAAGATGGACGAAAATGTGTTGGCTGGGTGGGTCGTGTCCTTGATTATGCTTTAATATGCTTGAAAGTATATAATCATAAATGCCTCCAACTGGTACTTCACTCAACAGGCATTAAGAAATGGGAAGTTCTCCCACAGGTATCACTAGATATTTGTGGAAAGCTCCCCCTCCCCCACAACACACCCTCCCAAGTTCAATGGCAAGCAATATTACGTGACCACATGATCACTGAAAGAACATTCAGAGCCATTGAGAACAAATCTTAAAACAAAAATAGGACATTCAAAAGTTATCCCAACACTATTTTGGAACCTTCATATGACAACTCTGTCATTTTGATATAAGCTAATTTTTTCAAGGTGGCACCATCTTCAATAAGATTAACATCAATTAACATCTTGAATTTGAGTTCCTTTTAAATGTTGCAATTGTTCCTGTCTTCACTACTTCCTCTGGCAGCTCATTCTGGGTACTCATTGCACTCAGTGTAAGGAATTTTAAATCTTCCTCTTTATCTTGTATCTCTGTCTTCTAGTTTTGGATTTCCCATGAGTTTATAAACTTCTGTGAGGCCACCCTTCATTCTCCTGTGCTCTTGGGAATAAAGATCCAACATGGCCAAACTTTCCCTATAACTTGGGCACTCTAGTCCAGATCTCTTCTGCATCCTCTCTAGCTCCAATAGGCTGGTCCTGGACTTATTTTCCATCTGGCATAGTTTGCATTTTGTTGTTTGATTGTTTGTGGTTTTTGTATTGCTATATTTATGCTCTATTCTTGGTTGGTGCGGCTGTAACGAAACCCAATTTCCCTTGGGATCAATAAAGTATATCTATCTATCTTTTCCAATGTCACAAACGTTGATTTATAAAAGTAGAACAGATTGCACAATCCGGTTCAGAAAAGTTAGTAATATAATGATAAAACTATATGCAGGTTTATAAATGGTTGGAACTGTAACAAGCAAGTTCAAGCTTCTAACACTAATTGAGCGATTCCATGCTTTAAGTAGAATTTGACATTGTGTTGCAAATCACCACATTGCAATCTCCTTAATAAAAAAAGACAATACGTGTTACATTATATGAACTGTTTATTTGCCTAGGTGTTCAGAGGGTTTATTTTTTTGAAACAACATCAACATCCACAATTTAGTACTAGCAAGGCGGAATCAGAATTGACTTGATGATAGGAAACAGAGAGTGATGGTTGAAGGTTGGTTTCTGTGATTGGAGGCCTGCGGTTAAATAGGTGCCCGGGGGTCAGTGTTAGGACCTCTGTCATTTATCATTTATGCACCTAATTTGGATATGAATGTACATGGCATGATTAGCAAATTTGCTGACGATACACAATTAGGGGGTGAAGCAGGTTACAATGAATTACTAAGAGATCCTGCTCGGTTAGAGAGATGAGCTGAGGAATGGTAAATAGTTTTCAAATTAGATAAGTGTGAGATAAGACATTTTGGACATTCAGATCAGAGTAGGACTTATAGAGTGAATGGCAGGACTGGTTTTGGATCAGAGGACCTGTGAGTACAAATACACAGTTTGTTGAAAGTAGTCACACAAGTAGACAGGGTAGTGAAGAAGGCATTTAGCGTGTTGGCTGTCATCAGTCGGAGGACTGGGTTTAGGGGTAGTGATATTATGTTGTAATTATACAAGCCATCAGTGAAACCACTGTTGGAGAATTATGTATAGTTTTGGTCACACTTTTATAGGAAAGACTCAAGCTAGAGAGGATGCAGAAGAGATCTGGACTAGAGTGCCCAAGTTATAGGGGAAGTTTGGCCATGTTGGATCTTTATTCCCAAGAGCACAGGAGAATGAAGGGTGGCCTCACAGAAGTTTATAAACTCATGGGAAGACCAAAACTAGAAGACAGAGATACAAGATAAAAAGGAAGATTTAAAATAAACCTGAGAAGGAACTTCCTTACACTGAGTGTAGTGAGTACCCAGCATGAGCTGCCGGAGGAAGTAGTGAAGACGGGAACAGTTGCAACATTTAAAAGGCATATGGACAGATACCTGGAGTGGAGGAGCTTGGAGGGTTATGGGCCAAATGCAGGTAAGTGGGACTAGCAGGGAAGGTGCTGTGATTGGCATAAGCCAGCTGGGCTAAAAGACCTGTTTCTATGCTGTGTTGTTCTGACTTTATACTCCATAAAAGACAGTTTTGCAGTAATATAGCATCTTCCATGATCTTGGGCAACCTAAAAGTGACCCGTATAGCTAATGGAAGAAACATCTACAAATTGGCCTGATTTAGTTTACATTTCTTAAAATCCTACAGTGTTCAGCTTTCCACTGACCATGAAGGCTGCTTCCACACTTTCTTCAAGCTAACTGATTTCCTTAACAATTGTTCAAGACACTTTAAGTAGTCATTTTTGACAGTACAAAAGTAACAGTCCACTTATTATTTCAATTATTAGAAATCATTAGATTCAATCCAACATTAGGTGACCAAAAGGAAACATGACAGCTTCTCCCCACTTTCGGATTGATAAAGAGCTAACTCTGCCTTAAACTAGCTAGTTACTAGAGGCTGTTCACTGACCTGCATGAAAGCTGAAGGATTATGGGTCAGCTTGTGCAGTGACTGGCTCAGAATTGTCAGCTTCAAATCCCAATGAAAAAAAAAGTGCAGATTTTTAAAATTCAGCAGCAGCTAAGATTAATCCTCAAACTGCTGGGTTGTGAATTAATGGTTTGAACATGTCTTTATTTCATTTTATTGAGCACCTTTAATGCAGTACATCCTCCCAACCTGTATTCTGCGACTTGCTCTATTTTTATAAATGAATGTTTGTGACTTTGGAAATGACCCGAAATTCAAGATGATAAGTGATGTTAACCTTATAGATGGTTTGTCACCTTTAAAAAGATTAGCGTACATCAAAATGGTAGGTGATAGGAATGCATACCACATTACCAGACAAAACGTAACACAAAGTTGCATAAAAATGAATTCAGATTGATCTAAGAATTCGACTACAATGTAGATTTGTAGGAAGAGGAGAAACAGAGGGATGAAGATGTGTTGGGAGAAATCCCAAAGACATGGTGGAGGGAGAAACCTTCACTTTTATTATGTAGTCATGTATGTTCTCGATAAACTGCATTCTCAAATGCTATGTACGAAGGGCTGGTTTTTAAATAAGAATAAATAGCACTTCCTCGGCCACTACTGCCAAGATGGGCTGAATGACCTCCTTCTGTACCATAAAATGTATAGAGTTCTAAGAGGCTGTCAGTGAAGGAAAGACTCAAGAGACAGCATATGGTAAGGACAAGGCCTTGGAAGGATTTGCAAATAAAGTGAAGTGCTAACGCTGAGGAATTGTAAAACTGGGAGCTACATTCTATTTACCATCATTGTGTAGAAATGATGGCAAACTAGGATGTGGTACAAACCAGTTTGTGAAAGTTGAGGGTACAAGGTAGAAGGGCTAGCTAGGAAATCAGTAGTCAAGTTTGAAGGCAACAGAGGCATGGATGAACATTTCTGCAATAGCTCAGCTTAGGCAGTGATGGCAACACACAGCTTTAAGAAAGAGCAAATGGCAAAAAACATTGGTGGTTATTATTTATCAGCCACCAAATAGTAGTTTATAATACTGAGCAAAGCATAAATCAGGATATTAAATGTGCATGTAACAGAAGTAATAGTCATAGATGACTTTAACATGGATAAAACAAATGACCACTGAAAAAGTGGATGGATCATAGAAGGTGTATGATATGGTTTTCTAGATGCTGGAGAACCAACTAGAGTGAAGACTATTTTCAATCTCATATGGTGCAATGAGAGGGTGAGGGAATAATGACCACAATAGGATAAAATCTTGCATTGCGTTTGAAACTGAAACAGTTCAACGTGAAACTAGAATCTTAAATCTTAACAAAAAAAATGAAGATATGAGGGAAAAGTTGATTGCGATACTATACTGAAAGGTTTTGCTGTGGGCAGGCAATAATGAGCACTTAAAAATGCATAGATTTCTTTAAGGCAAAAAAAAAGTAATTCATCTGTGGCTGACAAGGAAAAAATAAAGATAGCAGTAAATCAAAGGAGAAGGCTTATAAAATTGCCAGAAGTAACAAAAACCCAGAGAATGGGAACATTTTAGAACTCAGTTAAGGACTAGGAAGCTGATTAAAAAAGAGCCAAGATAAAAAAAATATAAGAGTGGACTGGAGAGAAACATAAAAATGGACTAATAAAGCTCTCCAAGTATCCAAGAGAAAAAGACTATTAAGTGCAAATGAGTCATTTACAACAGAAGTGAGGGAATTTATAATAGGGAACAAAGAAATCGTGGAAGAATTTGACTACTTTGTGTCTGTCTTAACTGAGGACACAGGTAACATGCCAGAGATATTAGGGAACCATAGACCTAGTAAGGATGAGAAACTGAAGGAAATAGTCTTTGTCAAAAATACTTTTGTGAGCTTGAAAGATGAATAACCCCAAGGATCTGATGTTCTACATCCTAACATTCTGAAAAAGGTGGTCATAAAGGAAGTGAATGTTTTGGTTATTATCTTCCAAAATACTATAGATTAGAGGACAACAAATGTGACCACACAATCTGAGAGGGAGAAAGAAAACAGGGATGACTGACTTGTTAATCTAATATCAGGGAAAATAGTGGAATCCTAAAGAAGGAGGTAATAGCCAAAAACCTAGAAAAGAGTAAGTAACAGAGTCAACGTGCAATTGTGAAAGAAAAATCATGTTTAACTAAACATCTGCAGTTCCTTAAGGATGCGACTGGTAGAACAGATAATTGGAACCAGTGGATGTGGTACAGTTGGATCTTCAAAGACTTTTGATAAGGGGCCAAAAAAAGATTGGTCAACCAGTACACACAGTATTGGGAGGCAAAAATACTAACATGGATTATTGGACAGAAAGCAAAGAATGAGAGTTAATGGGTCTTCAGGTTGGCAAGTTGTGACTAGTGGGTTACCACAGAATTGGTGCTTGGGCTTCAGCTATTCTGAAATCTATGCAAAAGAATGTCCACACATACTATATCTCCTAAGAAATTAAATATAAATGATGTTGAAAAGGCTGTAAGTTATTTAAAACACTATTCAGATCCTATTATTGGTAAGAATGCATACAAATATATCAGATCATGATGCCTTTGACATTCAAATGATTTACTGCTATTCTATTTTTCAATTCACTCAGAAAGAATGGTCAGTTCCTTGAAGTGGCAGGTTGCCAGCAATGAATAATGAATCACTACCTGTAGCAGAGAAGCAAATAAGGGTTGGACATTACTTTCATTTATCACATAATATTTCTCCACAACTCAGGTCGATGATGAATACATAACTAAGTAGCTGACGTAAGACAGGTGTTTGCAGCAGAAATAATCAAGTAATATGGTGAAATCATAGCAGTGTGAAAAGCCACAGATCAACTAAATTATTTTATATGGTACATTTTCACTTTGCATGTTGTGGAGCTTCCGAAACAAAAATAAACTTATTTTAGCTTTCTCTTTTGCTCAGCAAAATCTTATCTGAGCTGGGCAGGCAAGATCAGGGGTGAATTTCTGGTGTGTAATTCAAGGAGGTATGGGAAGAGTGTAGAAACTCGGTTGTGTGGGCACTTTCTATCAACACCTTAAGCACTGGGGTATACATGTGGGCTAGAGTTAGACTGCTTTTGGAAGAATGGATTAACTGGTCCTAAACACAACAGAGGCAATGTATGTAAACCAACTACACAGGGGATTTCCAACATACACCCAGAGGTGTTCACATCCTTGAGTTCCTTCATCTTTTAGGCACTGATGTCCATTTGTGAAGATTGGCTGAGAGGAGGATCAGGATTGCTTTGATGATCACAAGGTTGAATATCTCAACTACCACAGGATCCCAATGTTCCCTGACACTGTGTTCAAATAGCCCACCATTACCTTTTTTGTCCAAATTCAATAATCTACTACAGCCTCTAAGGTGGAGCTACCGGTTACCCTCCATCAGCAGCTGCTCAGCGAACTACTCCACAAAGGGAAGGAGAAGGAATAAGAAAGGAAGTGTGTCCCAACAAAGAAGGATGCAACCTTTTCGCCTTGATACATTAGTGGCACGTTAAGAATGAAATTTGTTATCTGGCGTGAGTTGAGTGAATAGTTCATCGAGTAAATTAGATCTTATATTTCTTCAGATCTTTAAATTGATACCAGGAAAAGAAGCATGGGGTAATATTCTGATGTGCCACTTGCATTGCAGAAGAAATCGTTGTCTGTTTCAACGCTAATCGCATCTAACAATGCAGATTCAGATTAATAAAATTCAGAAATAATGGGAACTACCCCTCCAAGTCTTCCCATCTGAATATTAAGTAAATCTGCGCAACTCAAGTTAAACACGGCCAATCCAGAGTATGACATGTAGCGCCTAAGTCAAATATGCAACATCACCCATCCCCCTCAGCAAAAAAAATTCTACAAAGGAATTCCTTGCTGATAAGGTCTTTATCTTATTATGGCAGGACGCAGCTTAAGCAAAATGGAGCTGTTGCGTGAAGTTCAATCACAATGGGTTCAGCGCTCGAGTGCGCACAACCACGGAGGAAATTTGACCTTGAGTTACAGGTGTCCAATGGATCTCCGTGACCAGCGCTCACCTGCAACCCCCCCCCCCCCCAAGTACTCCGGGCGAACGTTAAATTGAGCTCCTCAGGGCGGTAGACAAAATTCCTTCTACTTTCTCTGAGAGTTGGCGCAGTCTCGTTAACCGTTTCGGGGCTGCAGCAGCATGCAACACATTTCACCCTCTTACAAAAGAAACTGGAATCAGCCGCAGAGTGGTTGTGAGCTCTGCGGTAAAATGATGTACATTGTTCAGAAACCTCAATACTAACAGAAGCAATCCCATGTCTTTCCAAATTCTGATCGGGAAATCCCATGTCTTAAATGTTCTTTCGCTCCTATTACGTCCCTGTAAACTGCTATTCAAGTGAAAGCAACATTCATAAGATGTGTTTTCCCACGAAACACCAACTGCCCTGAAATGTTTCTGCGTGATCCGGGTCGTCCCGAGAGGACTCCGTACGATGTGTAACAATTGAAAGGAACTCCGGGGGTCGGGGGTGGGGGGTGAGGGGGGGGAGGATAAATAAAAGTTTTCCAAAGAACTGTCGATGTATAATTCAGATCTAACCATTCTGTCAAAACTAAAACTAAAACTAAAACTGGCGGCGCCTGTGTGGGGCTGAAGGGTTTTGTTTTAAACACGTAGAAACAACCTTGAAGGAATTCGCAACAGACCCACCACCCATCTGCTGCTGCCGCTGAATCAAGTTTACGTCTCCAGCTCCGATCACGAGCAACAAATGGTTTATTTGAGTAAAACAATGCATGCACATTTCATTGCATAAAACTCATCCCCACTCATTTATAGCGCAAGCCAGGACTGCTCTGCTCCAGCGGATTTGGACATGTTACTCGCCTTTATGTTATAATGAAAGTTAATAAAAGCCGAGGTGATTCGGCCCGCAGGCAATAAAATTCTTCTTTTAAACCTGAACGACCAGATGACTAGTTACGCCGGTTGTTCTCGTTTTCACATTTCACCTGTTGTATTAAAACAAAACTACCCTGTCCCGTAAAAGACACGAGCAAACCTTAGCTCCACTCTCACTTATGATCTCCACAATGCACTTACAGGTAGCGATCCTGATTTTTCAGCTGTCGATGCAAAGCAACCGAATATCCGAAGTAGCTGTCGGCTGGACCCTTCTTAATGATCGGGTTCGTCACATCGATGTTAAAAGCAGAGGAGATCGACACGGCAGCTGACAAGAGAAAGTAAACGCTAGGCTGAAACGGACGGGGAGCACAAGGCGCCATGTCTATTTCAAAGGTAGTGTTAGTTGCAGTTGCTCAGTGATTCTGAGTTCGCCGTCTCTCCCTCCAGCTCCTCCACACCCAGTACACGCCTGTCCTTCAAACCTGCGCACGGAGCACACTGCTCTTCCGGACACAATTACGTACCCTCCGCACTTCGCAGGTCTCAAGCCGCCCAGACCGATCTCCGCTGTTCACATTTAACTCATTACCTCACGAAATCAAGAAAATTGTCAAAGATCGCGCCGGCTGTCAGGGTGCTCGGGAAGCCATGATTTACAGTAAATGTTTGTACTTGTGCAGCCTATCCGATCGTGGACTGAACGATAATTTGATGCGATAGTTAAAACGTCTGAAAATCTAACCTCAGTTAAAAATTGGTCTTCTACAAAAATGGTTTCAATGACATGATTATGGACCCATTGATATCTGTAAACTGGAACTATAGAAACTGAAGAATACAGTTAAATGTAGAAGTGAACATAACGTACAAAATCAACAATTTAAAAAAAAATTTTTTTGGCTATTTAATTATAACACAGCCGAGTAAAAGGCAGATGCAATGTTTTCACGATGTATTGCAGAAGATGAGCGAACAATGTTTTTCAGCTTCTTCGAGGCATTAGTAAAGATAATAGCGGAGCAAAGCAACAGTGAAAGGGGAGGGTGAGGTGGTGATGAACAGGATCTGATTCTCCCGTTACCAATAAACTCAATGAGTCATAGAGTCACACAGCACGAAAACGGGCCCTTCGACTCAACCAATCCATGCCAGCCAAGATGCCTGTTTAATCTAGTGTCATTCGCCTGCGTTTAACCCACATCCCTCTAAACTTTTCCTATCTATTTACCTGTCCATAGTTCTTTTAAATGTCGTTAAGGTGTCTGCCTCAACCATTGGCAACTCATTCCATATATGGACTATCTTCTATGTAAAAATGGTACTCTTCAAGTTCGTATTAAATACCTCCACTGTAACCTGACTTACGTCCTCTAATTCTGATTCCTGTATCCTGGGGGGAAAATGCTTGTGCATCACCCCTATCTACGAGGGGTGATTGATAAGTTCGTGGCCTAAGGTAGATGGTGTCAATTTTAGAAAACCTAGCGCATTTATTTTTCAACATAGTCCCCTCCTACATGTACACACTTAGTCCTGTGGTTGTGGAGCATACGGATCCCTTCTTTGTAGAAGTGGTCCACAGCAGGGGTAATTAATAAGTTCGTGGCCCAAGGTAGAAGGAGATGAGTTATTAACTTCAAACTTTCTGCATACTCACTCAAAGAGTTGTACTGCACGTGCATCTTGGACCTCCAGGGGGTCCACAGCAGGGGTGATTGATACGTTGGTGGCCTAAGGTAGAAGGAGATGTGTTATACAGCTCTCGTTACATGCACATACAGTTCAACTCTTTGAGTGAAAGTGCAGAAAGTTTGAAGTTAATAACTCATCTCCTTCTACCTTAGGCCACGAACTTATCAATCACCCCTGCTATGGACCACTTCTGGAGGTCCAAGACAAAGAAAGGATCTGTATACTCCACAACCACTGGACTAAGTGTAGGAGAAATAGATGTGCTAGGTTTTCTAAAATTGACTCCTTCTACGTTAGGCCACAAACTTATCAATTACCCCTCGTAGGTCCCCTCATGCTTTTTATACACCCCTGTAAGATCACCCCTCATTCTCCTATGCTCCAAGAATAAAGTACTAGCTGCTCAACCTCTCTCAGTAACTCTATCACTTGAGTCTTGGCAATATCCTCATAAAGGTTTTCTGCACTCTTTCTATAATGGCATCATTCCTATAATGAGGGGGTAATCAAAACTGATATTCCAGTTGTGGCCATATGAACGTCTTGTCAATATGGCATCATTCCTATAATGAGGGGGTAATCGAAACTGATATTCCAGTTGTGGCCATATGAACGTCTTGTCAATATTACATCCCAATTTATATACTCAGTGTCCTGACTGATGAAGGCCAGCTCATATGTTAAGCATGTCATTTAGAAATGTTGTTAATTAAAATCACTAATGACAGTCAATGAGAATGTGACAAAGATGGCCTACTACTCCTGTTGTTTCTGGACTCTCTGTAATCTTTCTGTCATTAACCTTGCCATCCATCTCCTCCATTTCTCCATCTTCACTCAGATTGATGGACTTGGTCAAATACTCACCAACGATGACTTCTCTTCCCCACAGTACAACAATCCAGGCTCAAAACTGACCTCCGGAGCTGACTGTATGGAAGTCACACATAGCACCCCCACCCCAGGTGCAGATTTTTGAAAACTGGGAACTCGCACCTCAACTCAACTCCCACCTCCAGCTGATCTTCACATCTTCATTAAACGAAATTGTTGAAAATAAAATTTATGAGGAAAGGTTGAGGGAGCTAGCGCTTTTCTCTTTGAAGTGAAGGAAGTTGAGAGGTGACTTGATAGAGGTGTGCAAGAAGATAAGAGGCATAAATCGAATGGACAGCTAGAGACTTTTCCCAGGAGAAAAATAGCTAATACAAGGGGTCATAAATCTAAGGTGTTTGGAGGAAAGTCAGACCGTTTTTTTACGTGCAGAGAGTGATAGGCATGTAGAATGCACTGCTAGGGATGGTGGTAGAGGTAGATACATTAGAGATATTTAAGAAACTCTTAGATAGGCACATGCATGAAAGAAAAATGAAGATCCATGTGGGAGTGAAGGATTAGATAGATGTTGGAGAAGGTTAAAGGGTCAGCAAAGGGCCTGGACTGTTCTGTACTGCTCTATGCTTTGTGTATGAAGGAAAACAGAAATAAAGTTGAAACATCTCAGTTGTTATCAAAACATTAAAATATTCAACTAATCATAATGATATTAATAATAAGAAAAACAAAACAAAGAAATATTTGCAATGAAGTATCTATAGCACTTTCAAATAGACTGCCCTCCTGCTCCAGTGGATTGTGTTTTCCTTTAGAAACAAACCTGTAAGGCCCTCCTGTCTTTTAACAGTTTATCATGGAAGGTTGCACAGTCAAGGTCAAAATTTACCTGTACAAACAAAATAGTCTTCACTATCAAAACACTGAGTTGTGTATTTAAGGACTTGTTCAACAGGGACTGAGTTGCCAGCCGAATACAATATACACTCCACTGTCCTTGCCAGATCTGAGTATTCCATTGCGTCTTTGTTCATCTCTAAAAATATTGTGCCACTCTTTCAAAAACAGCATTTTCGGTATGACCCAATCAGACATCAGTCATTGCTTTTCCATCTGTTCATTCTTCAAAAAGAAAATTTCATCCTTAAGTCATTCATTTTCATTTCTTGTTGGCAAGTGATAAGGCTACTTTATATATTTTTCCACATGATCATCTTCCTCAAAAAGACCCATTCAAGCTGTTCTGTACATGATCCAGGTAATTCACCTGTTGAGAAAAAATATATGAAATCTCCTTATACAATTTCCTTTCACTAATTTCTTCATTCTCAGTATAACACTGAAAGACTATCTGACCAGCACACACAAAATGCTGGAGCAACAGCACGTTGTGTGTGTTGCTTGGATTTCCAGCATCTGCAGATTTTCTTGTGTTTGTGAATGGAAGACTACCTGATGGTATACTATAGATCAATGTCTGATATGATAAGTCATTTTAAGTCTCCTTAATAGCAATAGACTTGCATTGCAACTTCACCAAATAATGACTCATCTCACTCAATTGTCCTTGCCAGATCTCAGTTGTGACACTCTTTTGAATAGGCAAAGGGGTATGATTTAGTGGCTATTACAGAGATGTGGTTGCAGGGTGGAGAGGATTGGGAATTAAATATCCAAGGATATCAGGTAATACAGAATGATGGGCAGGAAGGTAAGGGAAGTGGGGTGGCGCTCTTAATTAAAGATGAGATCAGGGAGATAGTGAGAGACGATATAAGATCTAAGGAGCAGAATGTTGAATGCATCTGGGTGGAGATTAGGAATAGTAAAGGGAAAAAAAAAACACTGGTGGGAGTTGTCTATCGGCCACCGAATAATAACATTACAGTGGCACAGGCAATAAGCGAGAAATATCTGAGGCATGTAAGAATGGAACAGCAGTTATCATGGGGAACTTCGACTTGCACATAGATTGGGTGAATCAAGTTGGTTGAGGCAGTCTTGAGGAAGACTTCATAGAATGCATTCGTGACGGCTTTCTGGAATAGCATGTTACTGAACTTACAAGGGAACGTGTTATCTTAGATCTGGTTCTGTACAATGAGAAAGGTAAAATTGTTGATCGTGTAGTTAGGGATTCACTTGGAAAGAGTGATCACAGTATGATTGAGTTTCTCATAAAAATGGAGGGTGCAAACCATTGTATTATGCCTAAACAATGGAGACTACAATGGGATGAGGGAAGATTTGGCCAGTGTAGAATGGGAACACAGGCTAAATGGTGGGACGGTTGAGGAACAGTGGAAGACTTTCAAAGAGATTTTTCACATTGCTCAACAAAAGCATATTCCAGTTAAAAACAAGGACAGTAGGGGTGGGGAGAGCCAATCTTGGATAACTAAGGAAATAAAAGAAGGCATCAAACTAAAAGCTCATGCTTTCAAAGTCACCAAGAGTAGTGGGAAACTGGACGAATGGGAAAACTTTAAAAAGCAACAAAGAACCACTAAGCGAGCAATAAAGAAAGGGAAGACCGATTATGAAAATAAATGATCTGGAAGAGGGGAATGAGTGTAGTGTATCTAAGTTTGCTGATGATACTAAATTGAGTGGAAAAACAATTTGTGCAGAAGATACGGAGAGTCTGCAGAGAGATATAGATAGGTTAAGTGAGTGGGCAAGGAACTGCCAGATGGAATATATGTTGGTAAATGCGAGGTCACCCACTTTGGAAGGAAAAATAGAAGAGCAGATTATTGTTTAAATGGTAAAAATTGCAGCATGCTGCTGTGCAGAAGAACTTGGGAGTACTTGTGCATGAAACACAAAAGGTTGATTTGTAGTTGCAGCAGGCTATCAAGAAGGGAAATAGAAGGTTGGCCTTCATTGCTAGAGGGATTGAATTTAAGAGCAGGAAGGTTATGCTGCAGCTGTATAGGGTACTGGTGAGGCCACATCTGGAGTACTGCATGCAGTTCTGTTTTTTTTACTTGAGGAATGATATACTGGCTTTGGAGGTGGTGCAGAGGAGGTTCACCAGGTTGATTCCAGAGATAAGGGAGTTAGACTATGAGGAGAGATTGAGTTGCCTGGGACTGTACTCACTGGAATTCAGAAGAATAAGAGGAGATCTTATAGAAACATATAAAATTATGAAAGGGATAGATAAGATAGAAGCAGGAAGGTTGTTTCCACTGGTAGATGAGACTAGAACTCAGGGACATAGCCCCTAGATTCAGAGGAACAGATTTAGGACAGAGGTGAGGAGGAAATTAAGGATTATGGGGAAAAGGCAGGTAAGTGGAGATGAGTCCATGGCCAAATCAGCCATGATCTTATTGAATGGTGGAACAGGCTCGATGGGCCAGATGGCCTACTCCTGTTTCTATTTCTTATGTTCTTATGTAATTGCTTCTTTAGTCTTTTTTTGCTTACCAGCATTATCAAGCTACAGTTTAGTGCAAGGATCTTTTATCATCTTCTATAACCATCTCTGAGCTTGCATTGGAAACTGTGTTTTCAGTCCCTCAAGAGTCAATAAGAATCAGTTTAGAAATCAGGAAGTGGATCTGAGGTAGGCTATGTCTGATTTCTGTTACGGTAGGATGGCCATTGCATAGAGGCCATCACATGGACTTGAGAGATCGAGGTTCTAATCAGTGGTAATAATTGGAAACCAGGCTATGTTTTATGGGTATATCTATTCATGCATCTCTATTTCTATCATTTCATTAACATATTCACACAAACACTCAGGGACTGGTGCCCTTGCCCATTGCCTCCCTCCTCACATGCCCGTTGCCCTTCCCTTGATGACTTACAGCCTCTTGCCTCCCTGTCCTTTAATCCCCTTACTTTGAGATTGCCCCCCACCAGAATTCCTACAAACCACTTCCTTCAATGTTACAGTCCTCCCTCTCTGCGAGGATTATAACAAAGATAGGTGGAGGGACAGGTAGTGCTAAGGAAGTAAGGAGTCTGCAGAAGGACTTGGACAGATTAGGCGAATGGGCAAAGTGGCAGATGGAATACAGTGGAGGGAAGTGTATGGTCATGCACTTTAGTAGAAGGAATAAAGGCATCGACTGTTTTCTAAATGGAGAGTGAATTCAGAAATCAGAGATGTGAAGGGACATAGGGGTCCGAGTGCAGGATTCCCTAAAGGTTAACTTGTAGGTTGAGTTGGTAGGAAGGAGAGTAAATTCAATGTTAGCGTTCATTTTGAGATGACTGGAACATTAAAAAAAACAAGGATGTAATGCAGAGGCTTTATAAGGCATTGATCAGACCACATTTGTTGTGTTGTGAGCGGTTTTGGGCCCCTGATCTAAGAAAGGATGTGCTGGCATTGGAGAGGATCCAGAGGAAGTTTGTGAGAATAGTCTCAGGAATGAAAGAGTTAACATATGAGGAGTGCTTGATCGCTCCTGGACTGTTCTCTTTGGAGTTTAGAATAATGAAGAGGGATCTCATTGAAACTACCATATATTGAAATGCCTAAGTAGAATGGACATGGAGAGGATGCTTTCAATAGTGGGAGAGTCTAGGACCAGAGGGCACAGCCTCAGAATAGAAAGAAGTCCTTCCGAGCAGAGATGAGGAGGAATTTCTTAAGTCATAGTGTGGTGAATCCGTGGAATGCATTGCCACAGATAGCTGTGAAGGTCAAGTCATTGGTATATTTAAAATGGAGATTGATTAGTAAGGGCATCAAAGGTTATGGGGAGAAGGCAAGAGAATGGGGTTGAGAGGGATAATAAATCGACCATGATTGAATGGCAGAGCAGACTCAATTGGCTGAATGGCCTAATTCAGGTTCTATGCCTTATGGTCTTATTGTCTTAAGGCATATCAGTCCATGTTCAAGACAATGTTGCAGCCCCCAGCACCATTCATGACCATGCTTCAGTTCTGACTCCTGGCCACCCACTTGCCCTGCTCCTAGCTACATTCCACCCTTCAGCTCCCATTCCTGGTCCTGCTGCTTCAGTATACCTGATCCTACTCCCGGCTCCCATCTTCATTCAGTCTGTAGCTTTGGCCCCATTCCCAGCATTGCTCTGTTGGCACATGGTTTTATTTTACAACTCATACTTGCTAATTTGCAGCATAAGTTTTGTTTTAGGTACATTGTCATTTGGGAAAATCAAATAAACTTTTATTGTGAAAAGCCACAGGGATTGGGAGTGTGAAAATAGACTTTTTCTGCTTCTTAAGGTCAGATGGCCATGTTCTGACTTATATACAGCCCTGTCCTTCCTTCCAACAGCCCTCAACTACACTTGCTCCAATACTTCAAGAAGGTTGCTCACCATTATTTTCTTAAGGGCAATTACTGATAGAAAATAAATTTTGGTCAAATCAGTGCCTATTATGTAAATAAGTTTAAAGACTTCAAAAGTATTTAATTGGCTTCATTTGGAACTCCTGTCATGAAAAGTGCCATCAGAGTGCAAATCTTTTTCTCTCTCTTCAAGCTAGAGTTTAAATGCTGCTGTCTTCCAATGGCACTGTCTTCTCAATGTGACAGAGACCAGAAAAGTTATGGTCACATCTCCAATCCAATCTAATATCCATAATTGCTATTACTGCAGCTCTGCAATGCTATGAAGCAATCAGAAATGCAGTTTTTTTGACATTTCTTTTATTGTGTGCTGTTCTCAGAGCTTAATAATGTTGGAAGTGACACCAGTCTGATGTGCTACCGTAACACAATCATTATGAGGAAATAAATGGGGTTTTAAGCAGGTTTTATAAATCACCATATGAAAATAATTTGGCAAAATTGATGAGGAATGTTATTGACACCCCCCCCCCCCGCCTCACATTGGCTTTCCGGCTAAATTTTCTGTGCTAGAAAAATTGAAAATAGAAGACTCCTTGGATGTTGCTGCTTTATGACCTACAATCCCACCGTGTGATCCTCTCCAAGGAAGTGTGAATATTTATTTTTTATTTTATTTAGTGATACAGTGTGCAACAGGCCCTTCCGACCCACTGAGCTGTGCTGCCCAGCAACTCGCTGATTTAACCATAGCTTCATCACAGGACAATTTATAAAGACTTTGCTTTAAACACAAGCGCAATTGTGAGAGAGACATAGCTCATGAAGCTTGCACATTCTTATGTTTTCTTTCCTATTATTGCATGTATAATGTAAGTTCTATTGAAATATCTAATGCATTGCTCATAACTTTTTTCTGTTGGTACAATATTCCTGTGCAATATCTTTACCAATAGCATGGTTCCATCATGATAAAATTTCCCAGATTGATTTACCGTCACATTCAGGTCTAACCCTTATGTTTTACACTAATATTCTCATGTTGCAATACTTTCTTATGACAGGGAAAGAGGCTAATTTGCATATAGTCTATACCAGTTTACAGGGTAAGCCACTTCCACCATTAATTTTCTTCGTAATCTAGTCTCACTAAATTTCCATCAATTCTCCCAACATTCCATCGTTTAGCTATATATAAGGGGCAATTTAAAGTGACCAGTCCTTTAGATAAGAGAGAAAACCAGAAGACCAAAAAGAAAGCCCACATGGCCACCGGAAGAATGTGAACTGCCACATAGACAGCACTGGAGCTCAGGATTAAACCCCGAGCACTGCGCTGAGGGTTTACTAGCTGCACCCTATGCCATACATTCTGCCCAATCAAAAATCTTCCTTTGACCTTACAAAAAGCTGTGTGGTGTGGGTTTTTAAAAATGTGTTGCTCATTGATGCTTTTGAGCCATTTTTATATTAATCAGATGGTCATTGACTTCAGGGAGGGAGGCTGTGCACATACTCCTGTTTACATCAACTGAGCTGAGGTCAAGAGGGTTGAGAGCTTCAAGTTCTATGGAGTGAACATCAACAATAATCTGTCTTGGTCCATGACCAAGAAAGCTCACCAGCACCTCTGCATCCTCAGAAGCTAAAGAAATTTGGCATGTCTCCTTTGACCCTCAGCAATTTTTATCAATGCACCAGAGAATGCATCCTATCCAGACGCATCACTGCTTAATATGGCAACTGCTCTGCCCAAGATCACAGGAAACTGAAGAGAGTTGTAAACACAGCTCAGCACATCACGAAAACCAGCCTCCCCCTCCGTAGCCTCTGTCTACACTTCTCACTGCCTTGATAAAACAACCAGCATAATCAAAGACCCCACCCACCTCCTTTTTCTCTCTTCTCCTTCTCCAGTTAGGCAGGAGATACAAAAGCCCAATAGCATTTACCACCAGGATTAAGTACAGCTTCTATCCCACTATTATGAGGGTATTGAATGATCTGCTAGTATAATAATTTGGTCTTTTGACTCCACAGTCTATTGTGTTATGGTTTTGCACCTTATTGTCTACCTACACTGCATTTTCTCTGTAAGCTATATCATTTTATTCTGCACCGTGATATTATTTTACCTTGTTCTATCCCACTGTTGTAATGAAATTATGCAAGACACATTTTTGACTGTACCTCGGTATGGGATAATAATAAACCAATTTACCAAATAAAGTTAAATCTTACCATTGTAGTGTTTTGATTACTATTTATCTTATACACAAGATGGATAGCTTCCAATATGTCGAACCCACAGTGTCTTCAATATTATTAATTCTTACAAAAATATATTTTCACTGTCACTAACAATATCAATTGTCCAAATAACTACAATGATATAATGTTTAAACTTTTGCATTCTAATTAATATATTCATATCAAGTTCATGTGATCACTCCTGGATTACTATTGTATTAATGCAAAATTAGAATAATATGTCTCACCACAGTCTCATCTCCACCTCACCTGCTTCAGAATGGTAGACTAAAGAATGCCAATGGATTAACATTATTGTTGCTTTTATGCTATAATTGTTTATCTTCTGACAATAGTTTTAAAAGACAAAGGGCTCATACTGATGTCAGAGTTGGTTTATGGCAGATTAACTGCCAAGACAATATTGATCCCCAAAAATGATTTAGGCAACCAATGTCTCTTTGATTTCCCAAAACTTCAGTACAGTTCAGTATGTAATATCATTCAACCAAATCAATTCTTGGGGCTAAGAGGTGACCTGATAGATGTGTATAAAATTATGAGGGGCATAGATAGGATAGATAGAGTAGCAACATCAAATAACAGAGGGCATAGCTTTAAGGTGAGAGGGGGATTTTAAAGATTAGCTTTATTTGTCACGTATACATTGAAACATTAAAACTTATGTGAAAGTGCATCGTTTGTGTCAACGGGCAATACAGTCCAAGGATGTTCTGGGGGCAGCCCCCAGGTGTCACCATGCTTCTGGCGCCAACATAGCATGCTCACATTTTATTCATCCTTACTAACCCGTATGTCTTTGGAATGTGGGATGAAACCGAAGCACCAGGAGGAAACTCACACGGTCATGGGGAGAACGTACAAACTCCTTTTACAAACAGCAGTGGCAGAATTGAACCCAGATCACTGGTGCTGTAAAGTGTTACGTCAACTGCTATGCTACTGTGCCACCTTTACAAAACTTAAAAAAGAAGTGTTTTTTGTTAACACAGAAAGTAGCAAGTGCCTGGAATGTGCTGCCAAATATGATAGCAGTGTGTAGACAGACATGTAAACAAGCAGGGAATGGGGGGATGTGGACTATGTGCTGGCAGATAAGCAGTTTAAATTGTTAACATGGTCATCACAGACATCATAGACCAAAGGCTTGTATTGCACTATTCTAAGAAAAAAATACAATATTCATTTATGACATGCACTGTTATAGCAACATCCATATAATTAAGCTAATTTTTAAAAAGTTCATTTCGAAGAGCCCCTTCACCTACTGAAGTATGACTGTAAATGCTAATCGGGCTGCTCAAAGTTTTTTAGAAGAAGTGGTATTACTTTGTATGGATAGCTGTCAAAATTTTAAAAATGGAAAGTTTACAGAAAATTGCATTGTTGCTGCCTGTTTGTCAAGTCCTGGTTACATCTCCTAACGGTTTAATCACATGACTGTGCTCAGTCTCCAACAGGACCACAATTTAAATGGTACATTAATCACTTCACAAACAGCACTTCATTGTGAAGTTGCATGGTAAAACTAATTCTTTGCTTACTGCTCCTGATTATTGCAATTCCTAACTGATTATAAATGTGATCAATTTTATATCATGAGTCTGTCTAAATTGTAATTAGCTTATTCACAAATGGCCTAAATGAATGCAAAAATATATTGTTATGGTTGGATAGCAGGTGGCTTGTAACTTGTATGATGAACGTATAATTGCATGTTATAGGTGGTTCCGATGACAATTAATCATAACTTTATTACATCAGTTAAGATCTCACCAAGGTAAGTTATCACAGTAGAATATTACAACAAGTGAAAAATGCAATTTTAAAGCAAGAACTATATAGCACTGAACAAATGAATGTTATTATGTTTATATGATTCAAATTTAAATACTATTTCAGAACTGAGCCCGCTATTTTTTCCCTAATGGCTAAGACTAAATAAATAATTGATATATCTGCAATCATGAATCCTTCAGTCTAGATGTCTTTATAGCCTATTTTGATTGCATGTATTAAATTTTGAGGTGCTGACAAAAACACAAATATCTTCCCCATAAACCCAAGTCCAGTCAGATTATAGATCACCCACCAGGGACTAGAACAAGCGACAGAGCCCAGTTTGTTTGCAGTAGTCCTTCTTTTGTTAATGGCAGCCATTTTCCATCGGAGGACCTGTGGGCAGATTTACCTGTCCTTCCAACAACAGCAAGGATGCATGCTAGGAAAGTTCCTGTTCTCCATAGGAATTTTACCATTAATGCATTCAGTAGTCTCTAGCATAACTGATTTCACCTGAAAACAAGGATGAGGATGTTTGAGCCCTTTGAAAGATTTATAACTTAACCTAGCATGAAGCATTTCATTACAGATAGAAATCAATTGTTCAGTATCTTCAGGTAAAGTGGCTCTTTTTAGTCAAAAATTGATTTGTACTTAAATATACCTGAAAGTCCCTCAGGCTAATCGGATGTGGTTATTTTGCCTTAGAAGCTGGGATTATCATAGAGTCATAGTACAAGAAACATGGGTCTGGTGAATTTATAGAGGCCATTTAATCTACCAATGAGCGCATCTTTAGGATTTTTGAGAAAACCAGTGCACTCAGTGGGAACCTACCTGGGCATTTCTGAGAATAAGCAAACTTCACACAGATGGTAGCAAGGATTAGGACTGAATCTAGGTCGGTGAAGCTGTGAGGCATCAGATCCAGTAGATGCACCACTGTGCCAATTTCCATTATATGTTCTTGCATTTCAAACTGTACAGGATGCATTTTAACGCCACAAGTATAAGCAGTAGAAAGAAGGGTGGATAGAAATGCTTATCTGACAGCTATGTAATTTCAGTCCAGACAAGCATTTATTTCAGCATAGTGGTCAAAGTGTGGCAGTGATTTCAGGGCATCTTATCTCAAGGTTAAGATGATACTGTAGTTCCAGGTTCATAACTGAGGACATTGTCTGAACCTTTTAATGTGATTTTTTTGGTCGCTTAAAGCATTTATTTTTCTCTGTCAGAAATTACACCAAAATTTTTATGGTTCTGCCTTTAATAACCAGCTGTTGCACTCCTGATCTGACTCTAAGTTCACATATTAACATAATGCTAAAAAAGTGAACTTGCACTGAAAAAATCTTGATGCCAAAATAAGGGAGTTAAGGGATGGTGAATATGGATTCAAAGGAGGCAAAAACTGAGTGAAGGAGATGCCACACCATGGTGCCTATGGTTGCTAATGTTAAGCACGTCAAAGAACAGGCCACAAGTTGCATGATGATTTATTTTATTTCTGCATGACTTGCAGAATCCATGCAGTTTGCACTGAAATATGCAATTCAAAGTTCCTTTATGCTCTACAAGCAATAAAGAGAGATGGTCATAATCAATAATTAATTTTAAACTTTAAGTCAATCAAACAATACACGTGCTATGTGATTAAATTCTGAATCAGTGAGTTGAGAGCTACCAGACCGCAGGCTGAAAATGACCCAGTATGTTTGTCTGAGGAATGTGCTCGATCGATCTCTGGAGGACTGGAAAGTATTTCACTTCCAAAAATCTCACATAGAAAGTTTGAGGAAAATTTGATAGAAGATCCACTTTCAACAGCCTCCGGCAAACCGAGAATTCGAAGAGTTTTGCCTCTACTCCTGCCTTCAAGATTCATAACTTTAAGAGTTAACTTGCTATTGTGCTCTTTTAGGGTAAAGCAAACTTTTACCAGCTCTTTACAACGACGATCTAACTTCTCCGTAACTTCTTCAACATGTGATAAACGTTGAGCGTGATTCTCCTGTGTAGAGTTAATTTTATCCAGTTTCAGTTCCAACGAACCAAATTGGGAAAACATATCCTGTCGGGTTTGTTTTAACAGCGATACAATTTCACTCAAGGTGGCTCCCGATGGAATGTCTTTTTTTGCCGATTTAGTAGTCTTAGGTACACTCATTGTGCAGCCAGCAGATTCAATAGTGGGAGGAAGAGTAAGAAGTAAAATAAAGGAAAGCAGGTAGATGAAACAGAGCGGAGCAATAGTTTTAGCGACTTAAGCTGTCGCCATCTTAACTGGAAGTCCGTTATGGTTTTGAGTAGACAGAGAAAATGTTGGAAACATTCAGCAGGTCTGCCAGTATCTGTGGAAAGAGCAATTGCCAATACTTCAGGTCCAATATGTTTTGTTGGTTTTGACTAAAGTTCTTAGATTTGAAATGTGAACTATTTTCCTTCTACAGACTGCACTTTCTCAGTAACTGTAACACTCTATTCTGAATTCTGTCCTCACTTTTCCTTTTGTATTACCTCAATGTACTTATGTTTGGAACGAGCTGTCCAGATAGCATACAAAATAAGCTTTTTACTGGATCTTGGTACATGTGACGATAATGAACAAATTACCAATCATCAATTAGACCAGCTGTGTGACATTTACTTTAAAATCTCTCACCCCCCCCCTTTCAAACTTAAGTAAATGAAGGTTGGAGTCATACCAGGGCAAATATTTGCGATGTCAAACCACAGTAATTTTACTGTGTTATTCTATTGTACATAGTGTACAATATGTACACTAGGAGGGCGGGTGAGGTCTGGGCCTGACGTCCAGCTCACCCAGGGAAAGTGAACGTGCAATGAATCGCCTCTCCTTTCCCGGTGCAGTGATCGCCGCGTGGTCACTGTCTGGCCTGCTAGGCAGAAGGCCACTGCAAATGGCCTCTCCTACATTACTGAATTCGTAGCAACACCTTCTCGCCGGTGCCCCCCCCCCCCCCACCGTTTCCACCGAGCTTTTTACGTCATGGTGCGATTGAGTGTCCAGTGGTATAACTGGATGGGTAGGCCGGGCTCGTGAGCCTTGGCTGGCAGCCAGCCTAAGAGAAGGAGAACTCTGAATCCAAACCCCGGCAGGTGGGGCTCGTTAGCCTCATCAGGCCATCCACCCAGGAGAAGGACACTCTGATGTAACTCCTATGACCCAGAGACCTCGCTGTCACTGTCCCAGCTTGCTAGGCTATGGCAGATGAACCCTGGTGTAAAGGGTGGGGCCAGTACTACGCACACTGCACTCCACCTAAAATACCATTGCGCAGGCTGAAGGACAGGCCCACGTCTATGACCATCCTCCCCGACCATTCATCAAGCCCTGCAGCGATGGGAAAGGGACGAAAATAGCAGGTGGAAGATGACACTGGAAGCCGCAGTTCCGATCCTGCACGCAGGCGGTTCAGGTGTATGGGTCGTCTGATGTTGACCCCGGATACGGTGATATCACTTGGCAGCACCCTGAACGACCAAGCAGCCTTCACTAGAGACAGCACTGCTTGCTCCACATGGAGAGGGGCCTAGAAAAGGTGGCCTAACCAAAGCTCTTTTCCATTCCCCCAGTTGGCTAGCCGCGGTCAACGGGCATCCTCAAATGCAATCGAACAACAACAAAAAAGAAAAGGTACACACCTGCTTCACAAGGAGTGCAAGGACTAAAGCTGGCATGCTGGAACATCAGAACCATGCTCGATAAAGCAGACAGTGGTCACCCAGAACGACGATCCGCTCTAGTTGCGCATGAACTTTCAAGACTGAATGTCGATATTGCTACTCTCAGTGAAGTCTGCTTCACAGAGGAAGACAAACTTCAAGAACATGGTGCCGGCTACACCCTCTACTGGCCAGGCAAGCCAGAGACTGAGAGGCGCCTTTCTGGTGTTGGCTTTATGGTCAGGAACTCCATTGCCTCCAAACTTGAAAAATTGCCAACGGGTCACTCCGACCACATCATCTCCATGCGCCTCCCACTTTGAACCAAGCAGCATGCCACACTCTTCAGCATGTACACCCCCACTCCTCAAGTGGATCCTGCAGAAAAGGACAAGTTTTACATTGATCTGCGCAACCTCGTACGGAATGGCCCTGCAGACGACAAGGTCTTCATCCTTGGCGACTTCAATGCCAAAGTAGGCCAAGATTCAGAAGCCTGGAAAGGAGTTCTTGGCAAACATGATGTTGGAAACTGCAACAACAATGGGCGTCTTCTGTTAGAGTTTTGCGCGGAGCAGCAACTCACCACCACTAACACCATTTTCCAGCAGAAAGACAGTCTGAAGACAACCTGGATGCATCCTCAGTCCAAGCATTGGCACCTCATAGACTACATCTTGGTGTACCAGAGAGACCTTCAGGACTTCTTACTCACCCGAGTGATGCCTAGCGCAGAGTGTCATACGGACCATCATCTTGTCCGCTGCAAACTCAGTCTCCATTTCAAACCCAAGCCAACGAGAGGAGGCGCTCCAAGGAAAAAGTTTCAGGTTGGCAACCTCCAGTCAGCTGAAGTGAAAGTTGTCTGCTTTGGGAACACCTAAAATCCACCATCCTGCAAACCTCTGAAGAAGTCCTAGGGTTTTCCACAAAGGACAAGGACTGGTTCGATGAAAACAACCAGGAGATCCAAGAATTGCTGGCGAAGAAGAGATCCGCCCACCAGGCGCACCTTGCTCAGCCGTCTTGTCCTGATAAGAAAGCAGCCTTCCACCTTGTATGCACCAACCTCCAGCGCAAGTTTCGAGAGATTCAGAACGTGTGGTGGAACAACCTCGCAAAGAGAACTCAGCTTTGCGCAGACACCAGTGACTGCAGAGGGTTTTATGAAGCCCTGAGAGCGGTGTATAGCCCTTTGCACCAGGTCCAGAGTCCCTTGTGCAGTGCAGACGGTCAGGCGCTCTTCACAGACAGGTGTCCATCCTGAAACATTTCCAGACTCTTGTCAGCGCCAACCGCATGGTCCAAGACTCAGCAATTCATCGCATC
Organism: Mobula hypostoma; assembly: GCF_963921235.1. NCBI lineage: Eukaryota > Metazoa > Chordata > Chondrichthyes > Myliobatiformes > Myliobatidae > Mobula > Mobula hypostoma. Next base: position 44,309,778 of record NC_086128.1, read on the forward strand.
CCACAACAGCCAGAGAAAACAGAACTGAACAAGATTCCAACCCTAGAAGAGACAGTCAAGGCCATAGAGCAGCTGAAAAGTGGCAAGGCAGCGGGAGTTGATGGAATCCTACCTGAGAATTGGAAACATGGGGGCCCAGCGTTACACACCAAACTCCACGAGTTCTTTGTCTGCTGCTGGGAACAAGGTAAACTACCACAGGACCTCCGTGATGCAGTCATCATCGCCCTGTGTAAGAACAAGGGGGAAAGGTCTGACTGCTCCAAACACCGGGGGATAACTCTGCTCTCTATTGCAGGAAAAATCCTCGCAAGAGTACTCCTGAACAGATTGGTGCCCATCATTGCAGAAGAACACCTCCCAGAGAGCCAGTGTGGCTTCAGAGCCAACAGGTTTACCACCGACGTGGTATTTGTTCTCAGGCAGCTCCAAGAGAAACGTAGGGAACAGAACAAGGGATTGTACGTGAATTTTGTCGACCTTACCAAAGCATTCCACACCGTGAGCAGGGAAGGCCTGTGGCAAATCATGGAACGACTGGGATGCCCCCCAAAGTTCCTCAGCATGGTCATCCAGCTACATGACGATCAGAGTGGCCAAGTCAGACACAACAGCGACCTCTCAGAACCCTTCCCAATAGGCAATAGAGTAAAGCAAGGATGCGTCCTCATACTGACTCTCTTCACCATCTTCTTCAGCATGATGCTCGAAAGGGCCACAGAAGACCTTGATGACGAGGACGGTGTCTACATCCGATACCATACTGATGGCAGCCTCTTCAGCCTGAGGCGACTACAATCCCACACCAAGACATTGGAGCAACTCACCGAGAGCTACTCTTCACCGACGATGCTGCCCTTGTCGCCCACACAGAGACAGCCCTGCAGCGTATAACATCCTGCTGAGTTCTTCGGACTGGAAGTCAGCTTGAAGAAGACAAAAGTTCTCCATCAGCCCGCACCTCAGGAAGATTACCACCCTCCCCACGTCACCGTCGGTGAGGTAGAGCTGAAGACAGTCCTCCAGTTCAGCTACCTGGGGTGCACCATCTCGTCAGATGCCAAGGTCGAGAAAGAGATTGAGATTGGCAACAGACTGGCAAAGGCAAACAGCGCATTCGGCAGGCTGTACAAGAGTCTGGAACAACAAGCATTTGAAGAAAGGCACAAAGATCAGCGTGTACAGAGCCGTTGTACTAACCACCCTCCTGTACGACTCCAAGTCGTGGGTCACCTACCGTCACCACCTACGACTCCTTGATCGTTTCCATTAGTGCTGCCTCCACACCATCCTCAACATCCACTGGAGTGACTTCGTCACCAACATCGAAGTCCTCGAACAGGCGGAGGTCACCAGCATCGAGACCATGCTGTTGAAGACGCAGCTGCGCTGGGCAGGGCACATCTCCAGGATGGAGGATCATCGCCTGCCCAAGATTGTGCTGTATGGTGAACTCTCCACTGGCCACCGTGACAGAGGGGCACCGAAGAAGGGATACAAGGTCTCTCTGAAGAAAACCCTTGGTACCTGTCACATTGACCATCACCAGTGATTAATCTAGCCTCTGATCGCGAGGCCTGGTGACACACCATTCACCAGTCTGTCTCCTCCTTCGAGAAAGGACGCAGGGCTGGTATTGAGGACAAAAGGAGAAGGAGGAAGAACCGTGACACAGCAGCACCAAACCCAGAACAGAGTTTCCCTTGCAGCCGCTGTGTCCGGGCCTGCCTGTCCCGTATTGGCCTTGTCAGCCACCAGCAAACCTGCAGCAGACATGGACAGCCCCCTTCCTAAATCCTCGTTTGCGAAGCCAAGCCATGATTGAGTGGAAGTCATTCATCTTGACGAAAATAGAAAGGTGGAGGATAGTCTCCTAGTAAACAAGTGTTAAGAAATAATTCAGGGCTTGGCCTTTCAGTGGCTCCATTGGCCATTTTGACATTAGTCTTCTGTCTCATTCACTTCCCAACCCTAAGCATAATACAGCATTGCTAACTGCTAATAAATTCCGGGCAGATGGAGCTTGTTAGCCATGGTTGGCAGCTCATCTTGGAGAATGAAAACTTTGATCTCAATCCTCCGCTGCCTTCCGGCTATACACACTAAGGGAAGATTTCAGGAGTAAACCCTGAGGAAAAAATCCAAAGCTGGAGTCCCAGAGGCAGTCCAATGTTGAGTTAAACACTGACTGGCAACTCCTGTGACTCTGCTGGTATCAATTGTTTTGGTCTCTGCTCTTCCTTTGGATTCATCAATTGCGTGGAGAGGGGGATCCTGCAGCGTGGGTAACAGCTTGCTCTCTGTATCGTACTGCACTGGCTTGTGTATTGATTTAGACAGCTAGGATGCAATATCCATGGTCAACCCAACCAGCAACGGCCAAAAAAAAATAAATTCACAGACATTTTTTGTTTTGAATAATCTTTCTTTATACAGTCATATAATATTGTACCAATATATTACAGCATATAACTTGTAGCACCAGAGGTTACAACATACTAGACCACTGCTGTACTAAGATAAGGAATGCCTATCGTTCCTAGCCCAGACCATATTTTGGTAAATCGGATCATTTGGCTGTCTTCTTCCTACCTGAACACAGGCAGAGCCTTAAAAGCAAAGCTCCAGAGGTTAGGATAACTGCAAGATTGCCGTGGGAGGCAGGGGAACAATTACAGAAACAACAGGAATTCTGCAGATGCTGGACATTCAAGCAACACACATCAAAGTTGCTGGTGAACGCAGCAGGCCAGGCAGCATCTCGAGGAAGAGGTACACTCGACGTTTCAGGCCGAGACCCTTCGTCAGGACTAACTGAAGGAAGAGTGAGTAAGAGATTTGAAAGTGGGAGGGGGAGGGGGAGGTCCAAAATGATAGGAGAAGACAGGAGGGGGAGGGATGGAGCCAAGAGCTGGACAGGTGATTGGCAAAGGGGATATGAGAGGATCATGGGACAGGAGGTCTGGGGAGAAAGGCAAGGGGGGGGAAGAAACAGAGGATAGGCAAGGGGTATAGTCAGAGGGACAGAGGGAGAAAAAGGAGAGTGAGAGAAAGAATGTGTGTATAAAAATAAATAACGGATGGGGTACAAGGGGGAGGTGGGGCATTAGCGGAAGTTAGAGAAGTCGATGTTTATGCCATCAGGTTGGAGGCTACCCAGACAGAATATAAGGTGTTGTTCCTCCAACTTGAGTGTGGCTTCATCTTTACAGTAGAGGAGGTCGTGGATAGACATGTCAGAATGGGAATGGGATGTGGAATTAAAATGTGTGGCCACTGGGAGATCCTGCTTTCTCTGGCGGACAGAGCGTAGGTGTTCAGCAAAGCGGTCTCCCAGTCTGCGTCGGGTCTCACCAATATATAAAAGGCCACATCGGGAGCACCGGACGCAGTATATCACCCCAGTCGACTCACAGGTGAAGTGATGCCTCACCTGGAAGGACTGTCTGGGGTCCAGAATGGTGGTAAGGGAGGAAAGTGTAAGGGCATGTGTAGCACTTGTTCCGCTTACAAGGATAAGTGCCAGGAGGGAGATCGGTGGGGAGGGATGGGGGGGACGAATGGACAAGGAGTCGCGTAGGGAGCAATCCCTGTGGAAAGCGGTGGGGGGGGGAGGGAAAGATGTGCTTAGTGGTGGGATCCCATTGGAGGTGGCGGAAGTTACGGAGAATAATATGTTGGACCCGGAGGCTGGTGGGGTAGTAGGTGAGGACCAGGGGAACCCTATTCCTAGTGGGGTGGCGGGAGGATGGAGTGAGAGCAGATGGGTAGTGGAGGAAGGGAGGCCCCTTTCTTTAAAAAAGGAGGACATCTCCCTCGTCCTGGAATGAAAAGCCTCATCCTGAGAGCAGATGCAGCGGAACAATTACAGCGTTGCTTTGAGTCAGTGGACTGGGCCGTGTTCAAGCACTCATCTAGAGATCTGAGTGAATACACCATGGTTGTAATGGACTTTATTAAAACAGCTGTAGATGAGTGTGTCTCCACTAAATCATTCAGAGTCTTCCCCTGTCAGAATCCCTGGATGAACCATGAAATCTGAAATTTGCTGAGGGCCAGATCAGAGGCATTCAAGTCTGGAGACCAAGAAAGCTCCAAGAGGCGTGATCAGGTATGATTTTGGGAAAGCCACCTCACAGGCGAAGTGGAATTTCTGGTGCAAACTGGAATCTATGAGGGATGCTTGACAGCTGTGACAGGGCTTGTCAGCTATCACCTCCTCCAAAATTAAATCAGACAACATGGGAGATAGCAGGGCTTTGCTTCCAGATGAGCTCAATGCCTTCCCTGCTTGCTTTGACTGTCAGAACATGGAGAAACCATCACAAACTCCCACATCCCCTGATGATCCTCTGATCTCAGTTTCTGAAGCTGACGTGCGGGCTCCCTTCAGGAAGGTAAATCCATGGAAAAATCTGGATCAGACGGGGTACCTGGCCGCGTACTAAAGACCTCTGCTGACCAACTCTCTGGAGTGTTCACTGAGATCTTTAACCTCTCACTGCGGCAGTGTGTAGTATCCACCTGTTTCAAATAGGCTTCAATTGTACCGCTGCCCAAGAAGAGCGTGGTGACCTCTCTCAATGACTATTGCCTTGTAGCTCTTACATCCACAGTGATAAAATGTTTTGAAAGGTTGGTGATGAAACATATCAATTCCTGCCTGAGAGGTGACTTGGATCTGTTTCTATTTGCTACCCTGTTGGCTCTTCACTCAATCCTAAAACATCTGAACAGCAAAGATGCATATTTCAGGATGCTCTTTATTGAGTACAGCTCAGCATTCAATACCATTATCCACTCAAAACTAATCCATAATCTTCAAGACCTTGGCCTCCATACCTTCTTATATAATTGGATCCTGGATTTCTTCACTTGTAGCCTGCAGTCAGTTCAGATTGGCAACAACATCTGTTCCACGATCTCCATCAGCACAGGCACACCACAGGGCTGTGTGCCTAGTCCCCTGCTCTACACAGAGCTTGCACAGCTCCAATGCCATATTCAAGTTTGCTGATGACACCTCTGTTGTGGGCCGGATCAAAAGTGGTGATGAACCAGCCCACTTGAGGTAGGTTGAAAATCTGGCTGCGTGGCGTCATAACAACCACCTCTCACTCAATGTCAGCAAGACCAAGGAACTGATTATAGACTTCCAGAGAGGGAAACCAGAGGTCCATGAGCCAGTCCTCATATGAGGATTGGAGGTGGAGAGGGTTAGCAAATTTAAATTCCCGGGTGTTTCCATTTTTGAGGACCTGTCCTGCACCCAGCACAGAAGTGGAATTGCAAAGTAAGCATGGCAGCGCCTCTACTTCCTTTGAAATCTGCGGAGACTTGGCATGAAATCTAAAACTTTGACAAACTTCTATAGATGTGTAGTGAAGAGTGTATTGACTGGCCCCGTCACAGCCTGGTATGGAAATGCCAATGCCTTTGAATAGGAAATCCTACAAAAAGCAGTGGATTCAGCCCACTACATCATGGCTTTCCAACCATTGAGCATGCCTATATGAAACATTGTTGTAGGAATGCAGCATCCATCATCAGAGAACTCCACCACCCAGGTCATGCTCTCTTCTTGCTGTTGCCGTCAAGTAGAAGGTACAAGAGCCTCAGGACTCACACCACCAGGTTCACGAACAGCTACTCCCCCACAACCATCAGGCTCTTGAATAAAAGGGGATAGCTACACTCATTTGCCTATAACCAATGATCTCACTTGAAGGACTCTTTATCTCATTATCTCATGTTCTCATTACTTATTGCTATTTATTTATATTTGCATTTGCACAGTTTCTTGTCTTCTGCACTCTGGTTGATCTTTCATTGATCCTGTTATCATTACTATTCTACAGATTTGCTGTGTATGTCTGCAGAAAAATGAATCTCAGTTATGTATATGGTGATATATGTGTACTTTGATAATAAATTTATTTGAACTTTGAACTCAATCAGTCTCACTGTTTTTCTTTGGAAGTGTATCTGTAAATCATAATGAAAATATTGCATTCTGTAACCTTCCAAGACTATAATCAAATAACAGCTTTAAAAATAATCAGTATATTCTTAGCTGTGATGACAGTGTGTGAGCAACCACTAAACAATCAGGAGTTTTGCTACTTTACAGTATTTCTGCCAGCACATTGAGGAATGTCACCCAAAGTAACTTCCTGGAACAGATTGTACTTATAACCCCTGCCATGTTTGCCAATATAAGGATGTCCTTCTGAAACAAACATGATTTTTTCACTCAGTCAGAAATGTGCGTTAAGAATCTTTCATTTCTTTAGAAGTATGCATAATTTTTGAGATAATATTGCATTATAAGGTCAGAAATCATTAGTCACTGATTTGTTATGAAAATTGACAGATAATATAAACCACTCAAACAATGATTTTATTCATGGTAATTTTTTTTCTTTTTTTTGGAATGATGAATTTTATTCCAGAACATTTAATGTAGATCTACTGTACCTTACTGCAACAGAAATTGGTATAAATGTGGATGTAAGTATAAACTAGGATGCAGAAAAGCATCACAAGAATATTGCTGGGACTGGAGAACTTGAGTTATAAGAAGAGACTGAATGGGCTGTGATTGTTTTTCCTGGAGTGAAGGAGGCTTACAAAGGTTTATAAGATAATGGGGGACAGAGATAACGTTCATGATCACAGTCTTTTTCCAAGGGTAATGGAGTCTTAAATGAGAAGAGCTAGGCTTAAGGTGAGAGGGGAAAGATTTAAAAGGGACATGAGCAGCAAGTTTTCCACACAAAGAGTGATGGGTATACGAAATGAGTTGCCAGAGGAAATATAAAGACAAGTGCAATTACAGTGTTCAAAAAACATTGAAATAGGCACATGGATAGGAAAATATTAGACGTATGTGGGCCAACTGTAGACAAATGGAACTAGTTCAGAAGGACAGCATGGTCACTATGGCAGAGTTGGGCCTAAGGGTCTATTTCATTGATGTATAGCTATGAACCTATGACTCTGTTTAACACCTAACTATATTCATGCAGGTCTGGAAGACTGAGTACTTGAGGTGGAATGCCAGTCAAAGTTCATAGAATAATTTGCCATGGCCAGTAGCAAATGAGTGGTTCAAATTGGTGTGTAGATTGGCTCCTTTGTTTACATGTAAGTAATTAGATTTTGGCACCAAATATGTCATAATTCAATATTCCACTCTGAGATAATCAAGTGCCTTTTTCAAGGTCAAACCCATCCATTCCCTGAAACAAATTTACTCCAAATAATGATAATAAATGTGATATGAGTTGTTGTAGTATTATGTGTTGAGTTTACTAAGCAAACATGTTCAACCTATCACGAGGGATTAAACTTATCCAATACCATAAAATCTGTTATATGAGTGGCTCTTAGATATAAGCCTCAACCTTTATTGTCATGCTATTTCCCTGTTCCCACCTCCTCCAGTGAAGGTAATGTCCAGAGGAATTCCCCAAAGTGCCTCTTCCAAATTGTGAGTCTTACTCAATGGTTTGCAATATGATTGATTGCCATATCCTTCTTGACTGGAGCAGATGTGATTGCCGACAAGAATTTTGAGTTTTCTCCTTCTTTATCCCATCAGGCTGCTTGCCATTCACAGTTTTATCTTGATTGTAAATGATCAACTCAATACAGGCTGCTGATTGAAACTATACTTCTTTTTCAGATTTTTATTTATTCCTTTTACTTATGATGTAGAAGGAGGTCATTGATAAAATTGGTAAGTTGATAATTGGTTCATTATCGAGGCACAGTGAAAATCCTAGCTTGCCATGCCATCTATACAGATCATTTTATTACAACTGTGCATTGTACCTTAGCTCTCCTCAACCTGAGGAGAGCTAAGGTACCGGTGACCCCTGTTTTCATCCAGGGGGTCAGTGTGGACATGGTGGAGGATTACAAATACCTGGGGATACGTATTGACAATAAACTGGACTGGTCAAAGAACACTGAGGCTGTCTACAAGAAGGGTCAGAGCCGTCTCTATTTCCTGAGGAAACTGAGGTCCTTTAACATCTGCCAGACGACACTGAGGATGTTCTATGAGTCTGTGGTGGCCAGTGCTATCATGTTTGCTGTTGTGTGCTGGGCAGCAGGCTGAGGGTGGCAGACACCAACAGAATCAACAAACTTATTCGTAAGGCCAGTGATGTTGTGGGGATGGAACTGGACTCTCTGACGGTGGTGTCTGAAAAGAGGATGCTGTCTAAGTTGCATGCCATCTTGGTCAATGTCTCCCATCCACTACATAACGTACTGGGTGGACACAGGAGTACATTCAGCCAGAGACTCATTCCTCCGAGATGCAGCACAGAGCGTCATAGGAAGTCATTCCTGCCTGTGGCCATCAAACTTTACAACTCCTCCCTTGGAGGGTCAGACACCCTGAGCCAATAGGCTGGTCCTGGACTTATTTCATAATTTACTGGCATAATTTACATATTACTATTTAACTATTTATGGTTCTATTACTATTTATTATTTATGGTGCAACTGTAACGAAAACCAATATCCCCCTGGGATCAATAAAGTCATGACTATGACTAATAGTGCCTGAATTCCCTTCAGGCAACAGGAAATCTATATTACACTTTATATAATAATCACAAAATCTCCCTCGTATGCAGCTGTCCAAAGGTGCAATTCAGATGTGCTTCACTGGAGAAGTCAGACTATAGGCTTTGAAGGAAAACTGAGTGTTGTTGCCCAGGTTTGGCAGTTCAATCTGTATTACTAATGTAGTCTGCTACTTTTTCATTGCAACTCAACCCTCACTCTGGCTCGCCTTTTCAGGCCCAGTGTGTTTGTGCTGATTCATCCCTGGAATCTTATTGAACTTGGGACTTCGTTAACTCACACCAGTTAATATGTTCATTGCAGAGACCTCAGAGGGTCATTCTTGGAAGGCATATTTAAATGTAAAACTCAACCTCCCTAATTTACTATCAGCAGTAAATTACTATGCAATTAACGAGAAAATGGCAAGCATGACTGATAAAATTACATATTAAATGTCATCTCTCTTGGCAGTATTTTCACCTTTTGTAGGCAGTGGGTTCAAGAACACAATGGACTTGAAGTTATAATCTAAGATGATATTTCAGGGCAACACTGAGAGGAAGCAGAATTGCTCGAGGTGTTCCTTTCAGATAGAATGTTAAGCCATGGTCTTTCTGCCTTATCAGTCGAATGTGAAATTCTTGTGAGCTTATTCAATAAATGCAAGGAGTTCTGACAGATCTTACTCCATCAGCCACCATCATCATAAACATATTATTTGCTCATTCATTAAATTATTCTGTGCAACATCTTGATGTATACACACTTGCCTAAAATTTTAGTTTGCAAGCATGCCTTAAGTAACCTATGGGGCACACAAGGGTAAGTCAAGGCTGGGGTAAGGCTTTGGAATTTCCAAAGGAGGTGGAACCATGGTTGGTGGGAAGGTTGGAAGATCAGATGAGTGAGTAAAAGAGTCAAGGAAAGGTGAAGCTGTTAAGGATTCATTGTTGCATGAGACCCTGCAGGCTGTGTTGGTGAGGTGCCAACTGTTGAGTAGTGATGGTGATCCATAAATTAGAGAGTAACAGTCACTGGCAGCTGGATAAGGCAAGAGTTGGGACCATGATCATCCAAAGAGAAAGTGTCACACAGCATGGAAACAGGCCTTTTGGTCCACAGATTCTGCACTGACCATCATTTACATAAATCCTACACTAAGGCAATCTTGTCCAGTCCACATCCCATTAGCTATACCCACCCCACCCTCATATTCTGCTACAGGAAGCTAATTAGCCTTCTAAACAGTATGTCTTGAGGATATTGAAGGAAACCAGAGTGTCCAACAGAAACCCATGCATTCAAATAGTGTACGTAAAAACTACATACAGACAGCAATGCAATCTGGATTGAACCAAGGTTACTCGGGCTTTACTAACTGCTCCCACTGCTGCATTGCCAACCTTATTAGCTGCACTTATTATGTTATCAACTGTTCAAACCAACAAGCATTGTCCATATGAAAAGATTTGGAAACAAAAAGATCTGTATTTACTTTTGATATTTACTTTGTGTTGTTTATTGCTTTATGTTTCTATTTTCTCCGTGTGATGTGTATGTCATTTTTCTTTTGAGTAACTGATTTCTGTGTGCTCTCTGAATGGGTGGGATAGCTGAGCTGTCCATGGGTAGGAGCTGATAACAACATAGTGATTCTGAATCATCTGCACAATTATAAATTGAAATAACATACCTTATCAGTATTAAGTGTGACCAGCAGCAGGAATACCACACCCTTCCAGCCCCAGTGCAGATACTTAGGACCTATGTCTTGAAGTAATCTTAAAAGCCCCGGAGTCACAAAGTCAGCAGAAAAACAGGCCCTTCAGCCCATTATGTCCATGCTGACCTATTACACTCATCCTAAAAAGAGGATGCTGTCCAAGTTGCATGCCATCTTGGACAATGTCTCCCATCCACTACATAATGTACTGGTTGGGCACAGGAGTACATTCAGCCAGAGACTCATTCCACCGAGATGCAACACAGAACGTCATAGGAAGTCATTCCTGCCTGTCGCCATCAAACTTTACAACTCCTCCCTTGGAGGGTCAGACACCCTGTGCTGATAGGCTGGTCCTGGACTTATATCATAATTTACTGGCATAATTTATATATTACTACTTAACTATTTATGGTTCTATTACTATTTATTATTTATGGTGCAACTGTAACAAAAACCAATTTCCCCCGGGATCAATAAAGTATGACTATGACTATGACTACTATTGAGACAGTACAAGAGAAATGATTAACAATGCAAAATAGGTTACAGTTACAGGTTGCAGTGCAGGTTGACAATAAAGTGCAAGGCCATAATGAGGTACACTGTGAGGTCAAGAGTACATCTTATCACACTAGGGGATCATCCAATAGTCGTATGGATGTCCCTGAGCCTGGTGCATATAGCCATGCATTTACTCTATTGTATCATCTGCCTGATGGGGAAGTGGATCTGTATGGGGAGGTGGGGGGAGAATAGAGGATGTCCAGGGTGAGTGATGTCTTTAATTATGTTGGCTCCTTTACCAAAGGAACAAAAGAAGAGTCCATGGAGGAGAGGCTGGTTAGGGATATGCTGAGGTCTATCCACAATTCTCAGCAGTTTCTTGGGGCCTTGGACAGAGTATTTGACATACCAAGCCATGGTGCTTTCTATGGTGCATCTACAAAAAATGATGAGGGTCAAAGGGGACATGTCAAATTTCTTTAGCCTCCTGGATCTGAGCCCAATGGATCTCAGAGCAATCCTGCAATCCTATTTTCCCGCTTATTTCCCTGTAACCTTTTCTCGCTCACCTTGATTCTCTTATCATCCATCCATAAGAATAACTAATTGACCTACCAACCATCATAACTGAGTGATACGGGACGAAGTGAAAGTACCAGAGCAAACTAGTTATAGGGAAAATGTGCAAACTCCTTACCGAAGGTGGGAATTGAACTTAGATTGCTGGCACCATTGAGGAAACTACTTGCAATGTGGGTAAGTGGGATTAGTCTAAGTAGGTACAATGGTTGCCATGGATGTGATGGGCCAAAGGGCTGTGCTGTGCATCTGCTGCACCTTTGTGACGCCTGCTGTACTTATACCACTATTCAGTATTACAACATATTTACCCATGGAATCACTGGAGAACCTCTCCTTGTTGGTTTGCATTGAATTAAAAAATACTTTGGCAATTATCTGTAAATTCCTAATAATGTAGAATGGTTTATTTTAAAACATATTTGTTGAAATAAATACACGTAGCAACTGGCAATATTTTTTTTGCTATAGGATATCAGTAATCTTTCAGCCTTGAGAGGAAACTATAAGATTGTATGATATGCTTCTAGAAATGTCATGTGTGATTATACACTGATTAGCCACTTTATGAGGTATGGGAGGTACCTAATAAAGTGGCCACTGATTGCATTTCTGTATGTTCGTGGTCTTCTGCTACTATAGCACATTCACTTCAAGATTTGATGTGTTGTACATTCAGAGATGTTCTTCTGCACACCACTGTTGTAACACGTAGTTATTTGAGTTACTGTCATCTTCCTGTCAACTAGAACCATTCTTCTCAGACCTCTCTCATTAACAAGGCATTTTCGCTCACAGAACTGCCACTCACTTTTGCACCATTGTCTGCAAGCTCTTGAGACTGTTGAAAACCGAGGAGATAAGCAATTTCTGAGATACTCAAACTACCCCATGTGGCACCAAGTATCATTCCACGGTCAAAGTCACTTACATCACTTTCTTCCTCATTCTGATGTTTGGTCTGAACAACAACTGAACCTGTCTGCATGCTTTTATGCAATGAGTTGCTGCCACATGATTGGCTCATTAGATATTTGTATTAATGAGCAGGTGTACAGGTGTACCTAATAAAGTGGCCACTGAGTGTAGTTTGTAAACTATATTCTTATTAAATATGCAACACATTTTATCTAGTATGTTAGTTGAACCAATGATAGTATCCTTATGCATATCTCACAAATAAGATATGGGTGTAAATCTTTTCAGTAAAGTGGGATGGGTAATATTTTTGCACTACTCAGAGTATCAGTAATCAATAATAAATGAAAAATTAGCTGCAACATTCTTTTTCTAACAGTCGGGGCAACTTTGTCACTGTTAATATACTGTAAATGTGATTAATCTTTAAATAATCATTTCTTCTCAGCAATAGTCAACTGGTCAATATACATTAGAGTATCTCTTCAATTTCCTGTGATCACATTTGACAACACAAAATTGGACTAGTGGGAATGAAATCATGTCATACCCTGAAACCACTTCAAACTCACAGGAGACAATGAAAAGTAGAGAATGGAGTAGAAATATTTTAAGATATTTACCAGAGATTTTGAAATAGTGGCAACAGTCATCATGTCAACACATCCTTTGATCCAATTAAATCTCTGTTCAATTCATTCAAACACCTCAGTATGTGTGCATTACTAAATCTGTAATGAACTTTGGGAACATTGTCCAGTTGCCCCATCAAGTATACACTAGCACCTAGTTGAGCAATCTCAACAGCTTCCTTTACCCACTCTTTCCCCCACAGCTGACAAACTATTTCACTTCGAACTCCTGTCTAACTCCCTTATGAAGACACTAGTTGATATTGTTTCTGCTACCTTTACAAGCAATGAGTTGCAGATCAGGATGATTCTGAGCCTAGTCATGTATCCTTGACCTAAGATGTTAAAACTGTGATCCCTGATCATTAGATTATCTACCAATGGGAACAGTTTACTTCTATCCCTCCAATTGTCATGATATTGTACACTTCCTTGAAATATCTACGCTTTATTTCAAGGATTATGATATGTAAAATCATTTGACTGGCTTGTTGCTTTTGCCAGGGACTTAATGTACTTAGTTGCAAAACGCCTGAGAGATTAGTTAATAATTGGGTTAACAAACTGCAATATACCTGGGCTGGGAAAGGATAACAAATCAGCCAGAGATCTTAGGCTTAATTCCTTTCTTGTGACTTGCCAAAAATACATACGCAAATCATACACAAAATTCACATGATTGAATAGCTTATCAAAATTCACAGTACACATTGAAATAATATTAGAACATATTGTATCATTTTTTAATGCGTGCATTTCTAAATGACAATAAACAAGGACTGAGTGTCCTCATAATCTAATCTAATCTAGTATTTGGTAGAAAAGGCAGAGGCACGAAAAATCAGTTTTCAGAGGAGTGTATAAGATTCCTTCTAAATATTCAACGTGAATATAACAGGAGACAATGTTTGTTGGACATATTTCTTCCTGAAGCAAGATAAAAGGTATGTCTTTATCTGTTGCAGCAAGTGCCAGCAGCAATCTGCACCTTTTCCCCATTATTCGTCAGATTTCTTATAACCCTGTCAAACTGAAAGCCTAATTATTCGTCTTTCGGTTTGGCACCTCAGATGATGTCATTTAAGAACATTCTGAATTCTATGTATGCTGGAACAAAAGCAACTTGTATTTCTATCTTCTTTAACCTTGTAATACATCCCAATATTCCTTATGGCATGTGATCAAACAAAAAAAATGAAATAATTTGGAAGTAATTCCTAATTTCATTTTTTTGTGTCTTGGAGAGGTACAGTTCATCTCTCTGGTTTACACTTTGACAACTGCCTAAACATTTCCACACTATATTTTAGATTATGAAGACACGTAGTCCCCTTTTATTGTCATTTAGTAATGCATGCATTAGGAAATGATACATTATTTCCTCCGGTGTGATATCACAAAACACAGGACAAACCAAGACTGAAAAAACTGACAAAACCACATAATTATACATATAGTTACAACAGTGCACAATGCCATAACTTGATGAAGAAAGTCTGTGAGCACAGTAAAGTTCAAAATTTCTCAAATGTCCCACAGGAGAGGGAAGAAAAACTCCCTGCCATGCCGACCACAATCCGACTCTGAGTCATCTTCTCTTCCCGCCATGAATACCTAGTGTCTGAACCTTCTGAACTAACTTCCCATATGGGACCTTGTCAAAGGCCTTACTGAAGTCCATGTAGACAACATCCACAACCTTTCCTTCATCTACTTTCTTGGTAACCTCCTCAAAAAACTCTATAAGATTTGTTAAATATATCTACCACGCACAAAGCCATGCTCACTATCCTTAATCAGCCCTTGGCTATCCAAATACTTGTATATCCGATCTCTCAGAACACATTCCAATAATTTACCTACTACTGATGTCAGGCTCCCTGGCCTGTAATTACCTGGTTTACTTTTGGAGCCTTTTTTAAACAACGGAACAACATGAGCTACCTTCCAATCCTCCGGCACTGCACCCGTGGCTAAGGACATTTTAAACATTTCTGCCAGGGCCCCTGCAATTTCTACACCAGTCTCTCTCAAGGCCCGAGGAAATATCATGTCAGGCCTGAGGGATTTATCTACCTTTATTCGCTGTAAGGCAGCAAGCACCTCCTCCTCTTTAATCTCTATATGTTCCATGACACTACTGCTTGTTTCCCTTCCTTCCATATACGCTATGTCAGTTTCCTTAGTAAATACTGATGCAAAAAAACTGCTTAAGATCACCCCCATCTCGTGAGGCTCCACACATAGACGACCACTCTGATCTTCTAGGGAACCAATTTTGTCCTGTACTATCCTTTTACTCATAATATACTTGTAGAAACCCTTCGGGTTTACCTTCACATTATCTGCCAAAGCAACCTCATGTCTTCTTTTTGCCTTCCTGATTTCCTTCTTTAGTATTTTCTTACATTTTCTTTACTCTTCAAGTACCTCATTTGTTCCTTGTTGTCTATACCTGCTATACACCCCTCTCTTTTTCTTAACCAGATCACCAATATCCCTTGAAAACCAAGGTTCCCTATGCCTGTTAACTTTGCCTTTAATCCTGGCAGGAACATGCAAACTCTGCACTCTCAAAATTTCGCCTTTGAAGGCCTTCCACTTACTGAACACATCCTTGCCAGAAAACAATTTATCCCAATCCACTCTTCCTAGATCCTTTCTCATTTCCACAAAATTGGCCCTTCCCAATTTTGAACCTCAACTCGAGGACCAGACCTATCCTTATCCATAATTAACTTGAAACTAATGACATTATGGTCACTGGACCCAAAATCTTCACCTACACATACTTCTGTCACCTGAACTGTCTGGTTCCCTAATAGGAGATCAAGTATTGCATCCTCTCTCAAAGGTACCTCTATATATTGATTTAGAAAACTTTCCTGAACACATTTGATAAACTCCAAGCCATCTAGCCCTTTCACAGTGTGAGAGTCCCAGTCAATATGTGGAAAGTTAAAATCCCCTACTATTACAACTTTCTGTTTCTTACATTGGTCTGCTTTCTCTCTACAGATTTGCTCCTCCAATTCTCTCTGACTATTGGGCAGTCTATAATACAACCCTATTAGTGTGGTCACACCTTTCCCGTTCCTCAGCTCCACCCATATGGCCTCTGTAGACAAGCCCTCCGGGCTGTCCTATCTACGCACAGCTGTGATATTTTCCCTGACTATTAAGCACTCCTCCCCCTTTCATCCCTCCCCCCATCACGTCTGAAACATCGGAACCCTGGAACATTAAGCTGCCAGTCCTGCCCCTCCTGCAACCAAGTCTCACTAATAGCAATAATGTCATAATCCTACATGCCAATCCATGCCCTAAGCGCATTTGCTTTACCTACAATACTCCTTGCATTGAAATAGATGCACCAGAGAATATTTCTATCACATGTGAACCTTTGATTTCTGTCTATACACGCAGTCCTCGCATGACCTTTATCCTCCTCCACCTCACTATCTGCTCTAACACTCTGGTTCCCCTCCCCCTGCAAATCTAGTTTACACCCCCCGGAGCAGCACTAGCAAATCTACCCGCAGGGATGTTAGTCCCCCACCAGTTCAGATGCAAACCGTCCCATTGGAACAGGTCCCACCTTCCCTGGAACAAGGCCCAATTGTCCAGAAACATGAAGCCCTCCCTCCTGCGCCATCTCCTTAGCCACGTATTTAGCTGCATTATCTTCCTATTTCTAGCCTCACTAGCACGTGGCATGGGTAGCAATCCCAAGATTGCAACCCTGGAGGTCCTGTCCTTCAACTTTCCACCTAACTCCCTAAAATCTCTTTGCAGGACCTCCTCCTCCTTCCTATCCACGTCATTGGTCCCTACATGGACCATGACATCTGGCTGCTTACCCTTTCTCCTGAGAATACTGAGAACTTGATCCGAGATATCATGGACCCTGGCACCAGGGAGGCAACAGACCATCCAGGATTCTTGATCTCTCCCTCAGAACCTCCTATCTGTCCTCCTAACTACTGAATCCTCTATCACTACTGCTCTCCTCTTTTCCCTTCTTCCTTTCTGAACTGGAGGAGCAGGGTAACCACCCAAAGTCCTTGACATCCACAAGCCGCAGTTCTAAGATCGACTAATAGTCCATGGGCAGACAGGAAATCTGCACCTAGCAGAGGTCTAACCACATTAGCCAGGACAAAGTCCCATGTGTAACATTGCCCACTGAAGCAGAGAATCACCTGTTGTGTCCAGTAGGTCTGGATCCTGCTGCCGTTGGCGGCCTCCACTGAGGTTTCATTGCTCTTTGGCTTCTCATCAATAGGCAATACAGGCAGCACGCTCACTTGAGCACCCATGTCGCACAGGAAGCGTCACCCTGAAAGGGTGCCCGTAATGATCAGCAGATGTCTCTGGCAGCTATAATCCATGGTGTTCACAGACCTCTGATGTCCTGATATGCTGGCACTGTCGAAGCTGCAAAGTGGTTGGGATTTATACCGAAGCAAATGTGTAAAAACACAGGCCCAGCATCATCTGTTTCACTGCCGCAGGCATCCTTATGTTGAGGGCCTTACTGACCGGGCTTATTGAGGTAGAGAAAGGAGGAGGAATGATGCACCACTGCCTAGTTGAGTGTAGACTATCAGTCATTTTAGCAAGCTCCCTTTAGTTCTTCACTGTTACATTAGCGAGAGCTATGCAAACTTGATCAGCCATTTTCTGCATGAAGAGTTCTTTGAAAAATAAACAAGGATGGTGATTTCCCAGGAGAGATATCATGTGGTCCATTAGCTCCAAAGGCCTAGCATCACCAAGGCCGAGCAAGGAGAGCAACTGTTTGGCACGCTCAGATTCCAATAGTCCAAAAGTCTGTAAAAGGTGAGTTTTCATCGATCGGTATTTATCATGTTCAGGTGTGTGTTCCAGTAGACTCACCACTCTCGCAGCCGCGGAGTTGATGAGTGACACTACCAACGTGAAGTATTTCTTGTTGTAAATTTCTCACAGAGCGAACTGGGCCTCAGCTTGTACAACTCAAGCAACAGCGATTTGTGCCTAAAACTCCAACAGTTTCAAAGTGACTGCATTGGCCGACATGTTCAATAACTCTGGAATCGTCCTAGAGCATTGGGGTCACCAACGTAGGTTTGCGCAAATAAAACAATAGAAGAGCTTTATGTTCCAGGAAAAATGTAGCAACTCATTTATTGAACACCAAGTGCAGTAACAGCCCTTTATGTAATTACTTCATCAAGTCAGACCAGCCTCTTAAAGTGACACCCCGACTCAACGTCGATGGTTGTGAATAATGTACATTTCTACCAATGACAGCTTAAATTGTGGATAGCAAGATATTAGTCTTTATCAGCAATCATCATATTATCCCACCTGCTCCTGCTCTCAGGTCTTCCAGTTGGTTGCAGAAGCTCTGACCTTCATTGCAGCCACTTCCAGAGATCGTCACCTGCCCTCCATTCCCAGATCCCCAGGAAAGCAAACCCTACAAATCAAACTAATCGTCCTTTTTTTTCAGATCAATGAAATGCAGTGCATAAATGGATGTTGTTTGAATAAAAAGTATAGTTACCAAGACAAAACTTTGCACAGTAATGATTTAAATACATGTTTTATATAGTTTTAAAAAGTGCTGGAAGAGGTTCAGCTGCTTTCCCTCCACATACTGAAATAAATATGACTACTGACATGTAAATTACCATAATTAATAAAAGTTAATTTCACTTTTATGCAATTTTGTTCATTGTACCCTTATTTAGCAGCAATTATCTGAAGATCATCTTGAAAATTAGGTAGCACCTTATTGAAAATTGGCATCTGTGTATTTCCTGTGCCCTTAAAATCAGATATGGAATCTGGTATCTCCCATATTCATGGTGTACAATGACAAGAAGGATATAAATGAGGCAGTGACTCAGCCTAGAGTCAAAGGAAGTGAATGCAACTCAGCTGGATATTCAGGAAATGTTTGTTGAATAACCATATACAAAAAGAGTTGAAAAATATTAAGGTCCATTGACTTAAAGGTGGGATGATAATCATAACACAAGAATAAGTAATCGTGCTGATTGGCAATTGATCATAATGAGTCGTTGCAAAAGACTCCCAAAGATGTGTGTGTTGGAATGTCAGAATCAGAATCAGGTTTATTATCACCGGCATGTGACGTGAAATTTGTTAATTTAGCAGCAGCAGTTCAATGCAATACATAATATAGAAGAAAGAAAAATGCAATACATAATCTAGCAGGGAAAGAAATAATAATTATTATAAAAAATAAAATAAAACATAATAATAAATAAACAAGTAAATCAATTACATACATTGAATAGATTTTTTAAAATGTGTAAAAACAGAAATACTGTATATTAAAAAAAGTGAGGTAGTGTCCAAAGATTCATTCTCCATTTAGGAATCAGATGGCAGGGGGGAAGAAGCTGTTCCTGAATCACTGAGTGTGTGCCTTCAGGCTTCTGTACCTCCTACCTGATGGTAACAGTGAGAAAAGGGCATCCCCTTGGTGCTGGAGATCCTTAATGATGGACACTGCCTTTCTGAGACACCGTTCCCTAAAGATATGCTGGGTACTTTGTAGGCTAGTGCCCAAGATGGAGCTGACTAGATTTACAACCTTCTGCAGCTTCTTTCAGTCCTGTGTAGTAGCCCCTCCATACCAGACATTGATGCAGCCTGTCAGAATGCTCTCTATGGTACAACTATAGAAGTTTTTGAGTGTACTTGATGACATGCCAAATCTCTTCAAACTCCTAATAAAGTATAGCCGCTGTCTTGCCTACATCGAAATGTTGGGACCAGATTTCTCAGAGATCTTGACACCCAGGAACTTAAAGCTGCTCACTCTCTCCACTTCTGATCCCTCTATGAGGATTGGTATGTGTTCCTTCGTCTTACCCTTCCTGAAGTTCACAATCAGCTCTTTCGACGAACTGACATTGAGTGCCAGGTTTGTTTGTTTTACACTCAAGATTCCAGCACCTGCAATCTCCCATGTCCCCTGGTGAATATTTTTCATGTTTTTTTGTATCATTTTGTAAGATAAGCCAGATAATTTGCCATTTTATAAGAAGAACATTGTACTTTGAACAAAGATGATTACTTTTCAAGCTGGATAGCTGTTCATGGCTTTTCCTGTCAACTTAAGACCACCAGTCGAATAATGGCAAAGTCCTGCTGTTAATAACAGCAGCGAAAGGAATAGAACGCTAAGGTAGCAAGGAATATCCAAGATTTATTCTTGAATTGGTGTTCTGTTTTGTATTTTACTGATGATGATAGTGCAATGTTAAGATTGTTGTGTTGCTAAATGGATCAAGTGAACATTTTGTTTTTGGATTTTTGAGTTTGAACTATGTTGCGAAATTATGACATTATAGCAATTAGTGAAACTTGGCTACAGGAGGGGCAGGACTGGCAGCTTAATATTCCAGGGTTCCGATGTTTCAGATGTGATCGAGGCAGAGGAATGAAAGGTGGGGGAGTAGCGTTGCTTGTTAGGGAAAATATTACAGCAGTGCTCAGGCCGGACAGATTAGAGGGCTTGTCTACTGAGTCCATATGGGTGGAGCTGAGAAACAGGAAAGGTATGGTCACATTAGTGGGATTGTATTACAGACCACCCAATAGTCAACGAGAATTGGAAGAGCAAATCTGCAGAGAGATAGCAGGCAACTGCAGGAAACATAAAGTTGTGGTGGTAGGGGATTTTAATCTTCCATATATTTATTGGGTCTCCCATACTGTTAGGGGTCTAGATGGTTTAGAGTTTGTAAAATGTGTTCAGGAAAGTTTTCTAAATCAATATATAGAGGGACCAACTAGAGGGGATGCAATATTGGATCTCCTGTTAGGAAATGAGTTAGGACAAGTGACAGAAGTCTGTGTAGGGGAGCACTTTGGCTCCAGTGATCATAACACCATTACTTTCAACTTGATCATGGACAAGGATAGATCTGGTCCTGGGGTTGAGGTTCTTAACTGGAAGAAGGCCAAATTTGAAGAAATGAGAAAGGGTCTAAAAAGCGTGGATTGGGACAGGTTGTTCTCTGGCTAGGATGTGATCGGTAGGTGGGAAGCCTTCAAAGGAGAAATATTGAGAGAGCAGAATTTGTATGTTCCTGTCAGGATTAAAGGCAAAGTGAATAGGAATAAGGAACCTTGGTTCTCAAGGGATATTGCAACTCTGATAAAGAAGAAGAGGGAGTTGTATGACATGTATAGGAAGCAGGGAGTAAATAAGGTGCTTGAGGAGTATAAGAAGTGCAAGAAAATACTTAAGAAAGAAATCAGGAGAGCTAAAAGAAGACATGAGGTTGCCTTGGCAGTCATAGTGAAGGATAATCCAAAGAGCTTTTACAGGTATATTAAGAGCAAAAGGATTGTAAGGGATAAAATTGGTCCTCTTGAAGATCAGAGTGGTCGGCCATGTGGGGAACCAAAGGAAATGGAGGAGATCTTAAATAGGTTTTTTGCGTCTGTATTTACTAAGGAAACTGGCATGAAGTCTATGGGATTAAGGGAAACAAGTAGTGAGATCATGGAAACCATACAGATCGAAAAGGAGGAGGTCCTTGCTGTCTTGAGGAAAATTAAAGTGGATAAATCCCCGGGACCTGACAGGGTGTTCCCTTGGACTTTGAAGGAGACTAGTGTTGAAATTGCAGGGGCCCTGGCAGAAATATTTAAAATGTCGTTGTCTACAGGTGAGGTGCCGGAGGATTGGAGAGTGGCTCATGTTGTTCCGTTGTTTAAAAAAGGATCGAAAAGTAATCCGGGAAATTATAGGCCAGTAAGTTTAACATCAGTAGTAGCTAAGTTATTGGAGGGAGTACTAAGAGACAGAATCTACAAGCATTTGGATAGACAGGGACTTATTAGGGAGAGTCAACATGGCTTTGTGCATGGTAGGTCATGTTTGACCAATCTATTGGAGTTTTTCGAGGAGGTTACCAGGAAAGTGGATGAAGGGAATGCAGTGGATATTGTCTACATGGACTTCAGTAAGGCCTTTGACAAGGTCCCACATGGGAGGTTAGTTAGGAAAATTCAGTCGCTAGGTATACATGGAGAGGTGGTAAATTGGATTAGACATTGGCTTAATGGAAGAAGCCAAAGAGTGGTAGTAGAGAATTGCTTCTCCGAGTGGAGGCCTGTGACTAGTGGTGTGCCACAGGGATCAGTGCTGGGTCCGTTGTTATTTGTCATCTATATCAATGATCTGGATGATAATGTGGTAAATTGGATCAGCAAATTTGCTGATGATACAAAGATTGGAGGTGTAGTAGACAGTGAGGAAGGTTTTCAGAGCCTGCAGAGGAACTTGGACCAGCTGGAAAAATGGGCTGAAAAATGGCAGATGGAGTTTAATACAGACAAGTGTGAGGTATTGCATGTTGGAAGGACAAACCAAGGTAGAACATACAGAGTTAATGGTAAGGCACTGAGGAGTGCAGTGGAACAGGGGGATCTGGGAATACAGATACAAAATTCCCTAAAAGTGGCGTCACAGGTAGATAGGGTCATAAAGAGAGCTTTTGTTACATTGGCCTTTATTAATCAAAGTATTGAGTATTAGAGCTGGAATGTTATGATGAGGTTGTATAAGGCATTGGTGAGGCCGAATCTGGAGTATTGTGTTCAGTTTTGGTCACCAAATTACAGGAAGGATATTAATAAGGTTGAAAGAGTGCAGAGAAGGTTTACAAGGATGTTGCCAGGACTTGAGAAACTCAGTTACAGAGAAAGGTTGAATAGGTTAGGACTTTATTCCCTGGAGCATAGAAGAATGAGGGGAGATTTGATAGAGGTATATAAAATTATGATGGGTATAGATAGAGTGAATGCAAGCAGGCTTTTTCCACTGAGGCAAGGGGAGAAAAAAACCAGAGGACATGGGTTAAGGGTGAGGGGGGAAAAGTTTAAAGGGAACATTAGGGGGAGCTTCTTCACACAGAGAGTGGTGGGAGTATGGAATGAGCTGCCAGACGAGGTGGTAAATGCGGGTTCTTTTTTAACATTTAGGAATAAATTGGGCAGATACATGGATGGGAGGTGTATGGAGGGATATGGTCCGTGTGCAGGTCAGTGGGACTAGGCAGAAAGTGGTTCGGCACAGCCAAGAGGGGCCAAAAAGGTCTGTTTCTGTGCTGTAGTCTCTATGGTTCTATGGTAAATGCGTGCGACCTACCTCAGCATTTTGTGAATCTATGGAGAAGAGAAACGATATTCTGCTGGAATTGACAGTGAACAGAAGTCTGCTGTGCCTTTTGACTGTGACAATTCTGTAGAGAAAATAACATAAAGAGAAAAATTATTTCTATCAGTAACGGGAGGGCTAGCCAGTGGTCATGGTGCACATAGGTACTAACGATATAGGTAAAAAACGGGATGAGGTCCTACAAGGTGAATTTAGGGAGTTAGGAGATAAACTAAAAAGTAGGACCACAAAGGTAAAAATCTCTGGATTACTACCAGTACCACGTGCTAGTCAGAGTAGAAATAGGAGGATATATCAGATGAATACGTGGCTTGAAAAATCGTGCAAGTGGGAGGGATTCAAATTTCTGGGGCATTGGAACCAGTTCTGGAGGAGGTGGGACCAGTACAAACAGGACGGTCTGCACCTGGGCTGGACTGGAACCAATGTCCTAGGGGGAGCGTTGGCTGCTGTTGTTCAGGAGGATTTAAACTAATGTGGCAGGGGGATGGGAACGAGTGCAGAGAGACAGAGGGGTGTAAAATGAGGGTAGAAGCAAAAAGTAGCAAGGTGAAAAGTAAAAGTGGCAGGCCGGCAAATCCAGGGCAAAAATCAAAAAGGGCCACTTTTCAACATAATTGTATAAGGGCTAAGAGTGTTGTAAAAGCAAGCCTGAAGGCTCTGTGTGTCAATGCAAGGAGCATTCATAACAAGGTGGATGAATTAAAAGTGCAGATTGTTATTAATGATTATGATCACAGAGTTGGGATCACAGAGACATGACTCCAGGGTGACCAAGGATGGGAGCTCAACATTCAGGGATATTCAATATTCAGGAGGGATAGACATGAAAGAAAAGAAGGTGGGGTAGCATTGCTAGTAAGAGAGGAGATTAATGCAATAGAAAGGAAGGACATTAGCTGGGAGGATGTGGAATCAATATGGGTAGAGCTGCATAACACTAAGTGGCAGAAAAAGCTGGTGGGAGTTGTGTACAGGCCACCTAACAGTAGTAGCGATGTTGGGAAATTAAACAGGAAATTAGAAATGCGTGCAATAAAGGAACAGCAGTTATAATGGGTGACTTCAATCTACATATAGATTGGGTGAACCAAATTGGTAAGGGTGCTGAGGAAGAGGATTTCTTGGAATGTATGCGGGATGGTTTTCTGAACCAACATGTCAAGGAACCAACTGGAGAGCAGGCCATTCTAGACTGGGTATTGAGCAATGAGGAAGGGTTAATTAGCAATCTTAGAGGCCTCTTGGGTAAGAGTGAGCATAATATGGTGGAATTCTTCATTAAGATGGAGAGTGACATAGTTAATCCAGAAACAAAGGTTCTGAACTTAAAGAAGGGTAACTTTGAAGGTATGAGACGTGAATTAGCTAAGATAGACTGGCAAATGATACTTAAAGGGTTGACGGTGGATATGCAATGGCAAGCATTTAAGATCGCATGGATGAACTACAACAATTGTTCACATCAAAGTTGCTGGTGAACGCAGCAGGCCAGGCAGCATCTCTAGGAAGAGGTACAGTCGACATTTCAGGCCGAGACCCTTCGTCAGGACTAACTGAAGGAAGAGTTAGTAAGAGATTTGAAAGTGGGAGGGGGAGTGATGGAGCCAAGAGCTGGACACGTGATTGGCAAAGGGGATATGAGAGGATCATCGGACAGGAGGTCCGGGGAGAAAGACAAGGGGGGGGTGGAACCAGAGGATGGGCAAGGGGTATAGTGAGGGGGACAGAGGGAGAAAAAGGAGAGAGAGAGAAAGAATGTGTGTATATAAATAAATAACGGATGGGGTACGAGGGGGAGGTGGGGCATTAGCGGAAGTTAGAAAAGTCGATGTTCATGCCATCAGGTTGGAGGCTACCCAGACAGAATATAAGGTGTTGTTCCTCCAACCTGAGTGTGGCTTCATCTTTACAGTAGAGGAGGCCGTGGATAGACATGTCAGAATGGGAATGGGATGTGGAATTAAAATGTGTGGCCACTGGGAGATCCTGCTTTCTCTGGCGGACAGAGCGTAGGTGATCAGCAAAGCGGTCTCCCAGTCTGCGTCGGGTCTCGCCAATATATAAAAGGCCACATCGGGAGCACTGGACGCAGTATATCACCCCAGCCGACTCACAGGTGAAGTGTCGCCTCACCTGGAAGGACTGTCTGGGGCCTTGAATGGTGGTAAGGGAGGAAGTGTAAGGGCATGTATAGCACTTGTTCCGCTTCAGGGCTTATACTCGCTGGAATTTAGAAGATTGAGGGGGAATCTTATTGAAACTTATAAAATCCTAAAAGGATTGGACAGGCTAGATGCAGAAAGATTGTTCCCGATGTTGTGGAAGTCCAGAACGAGGGGTCACAGTTTAAGGATAAAGGGGAAGCCTTTTAGGACCGAGATGAGGAAAAACTTCTTCGCACAGAGAGTGGTGAATCTGTGGAATTCTCTGCTACAGGAAGCAGTTGAGGCCAGTTCATTGGCTATATTTAAGAGGGAGTTAGATATGGCCCTTGTGGCTAAAGGGATCAGGGGGTATGGAGAGAAGGCAGGTGCAGTGTTCTGAGTTGGATGATCAGCCATGATCATACTGAATGGCGGTGCAGGCTCGAAGGGCTGAATGACCTACTCCTGCACCTATTTTTTATGTTTTTAACACTTTTGAATGTTAGAACATGGAATTGCTGATCAGAATATGTACATGCAGTAGATCTTTGATATCTGCAGAAAGATTTCTTGAAATAATTTGAAAGAAATGAGTTGATCTTTAGGCCTTTAAATGCAGGACGTTGGTTGATTTCTACCTGCAGAGTTTTGGTGGAACATTCTTATGCTACAGCAGCGGTCCCCAACCACCAGGCTGTGGACCGGTACTGGGCCTCAAAGCATGTGCTACCGGACCACGAGGAAATGATATGAGTCAACTGCACCTTTCCTCATTCCCTGTCACGCAATGTTGAACTTGAACATTGGGTTGCCAGCTGTCCTGTATTTGCCGGGACATCCCGTATATTGGGCTAAATTGGCTTGTCCCATATGGGACTGCACTTGTCCTGTATTTCCCCTGCTAAGGTAGAGCGTTCCTATGAAACCTTTCGTGCCGAAATGGCGTAAAACAAAGAAGCAATTACCATTATGGGAAAAATTTTTGAGCGTTTCCAGACCCAAAAAATAACCTACCAAATAACACATAAAACCTAAAGTAACACTAACATATAGTAAAAACAGGAATGATATGATAAATACACAGCCTATATAAAATAGAAATAATGTATGTACAGTGTAGTCGGGGAGATTAAGCCAAAACCGATTTGTGGGAAAAAAATTGGCACGTATGCGCATGCGCACGTCACATACACGCACATCAGGCATGCGCACACAGGTGCCCGCGTAAGGCTTCATGGTCATGGTAGCTTTTCTCGGGGTAAACACAAGTGTCCCGTATTTGACTGCTTCTTGGGAGTGAGAAAGTTGACAACCCTAACTGTAAAAGACTTGTTGAGGTGAGTTTA
This sequence comes from Mobula hypostoma, assembly GCF_963921235.1. Lineage (NCBI taxonomy): Eukaryota > Metazoa > Chordata > Chondrichthyes > Myliobatiformes > Myliobatidae > Mobula > Mobula hypostoma. The sequence continues at coordinate 44,336,426 of NC_086128.1, forward strand.
ACCCTACTTGAACACCCCGCCCCCATAGTTGGCCAAGAATATTGTCAATATTAAACTGGTCCGCGGTGCTAGAAAGGTTGGGGACCCCTGTGCTACAGCATTAGTGCTGCAGAGATTGGTTTGCCTTGCAGCACATAGTATTTTTGAGTGGTGACGTTTATTATGAAAAAGAAAAAACATGTATTTATGTGGTGCCTTCCATGATATCACGGACTGGTTAAGAAAGGAAAAAGGCCGTCAAACCTGCCTCATTTATCAGCAACGGAAATCCATCAGGTTCCACATCCCTGCCGGTTTCTTACTATCCCCACAACCTACCAAATGTTACAATGAACCTGTCTCCATTACTGTCCCTGGCAATGCATTCCAGATCATAACCACCATGTAAGAACTGTTTCTTCACATCACTTGTGCTTCTTTTGTTAACCACCGTTTGTCTTTGTCTCCTGTTTCTGAAACCAGTCTGCAAAAGGGAACATCTTTCCGGGATGGCCCAAAGTGCCACTGGGCCAATAAAACATTGTTCAAATTATGGCCATTATTGGAATCCCTGGACTTCATAGTCAGACCTTAAACATTTAAAACTAAGACTGTTATACCAGCAACAGAAATTCTCAAAAAAGAAAGATTAACAAAATAGCAGATATATTATATAAGTAATCCTCCCAGTAATACCTTTAACATCGACATCATTGTTACCATAGTGGGTATGGAAGATTGTACTGGAATGTAACAACACAATAGGAGCTATTCCTCAGCTCTCCTCCCAGACTAAATGTAAAGAAATTACTCTGTACAACTTGATATAGAGTTTTAATGTTCGGGTGATTAAATGTTTTAAAATAAAATCATTGTTTTTATTGCATCCCATAGTCAAAGATTTTAGATAAAATTAATCAAGAAGAAAAGAAATATGACTGCTACAGAAGCAGACTGATAAATAAGATTATTTATCCTGGTAGCAAAAAAAATCAATAAAACGTCTTGTCAAAATACATGTTGTCTTGTTATGTTATGTACTTTTCACACTCTTTGGTATTCTTCAGAAGTAATATATCAACTTTCTCAAACTCTACTAATAATCCTACTGTCACCCTTTGTAATCCTGAAATTCCACCCATCACATCTAATTATAAAACCACTCAAATGAGAAATAAGATGGCTTTATTTCTGATAAAAGTCAGTTTTGATTCTACTTGAAGTAATTTGAAACTTCTTTTAGTAAACCTATTCCTGGTTTCCTTTACTTCTTCTCAGAAGCAATTCTAATACTTGGAAACAGATGAAATGCTACTTCCTGGTGATACTTGCTTCTGTATATTTTGTTACTGGAGAGTTTTGCTGGTAAACAGCAGTAATCAAGGTGAGGAGACAAAAGAAGAACTAATATACTGTACTGCAAGTTTCTTCTCCTCACAAAGAAAATGTCAAAATGGTTCCCAATAGCTATGAAAACAACCAATCCTCTATTCTAAAGTTCAAATTCAAAGTTCAAAGTAAATTTGTTATCAAAGTACATACAGTATATGGCAACACATACCACCCTGAGATTCATTTTCTTGTAGGCATTTACAGTAAGTACAAAGAAACACAATAGAATTGATGAAAAACTGCACACAAACAAAGCCAGATAAAAAACAATGTACAAAAGACAACAAATTGTGCAAATACAAAAAGAAGAGCAACGATAATAAATAACTAAGAACTACTGTAAATATTGAGAACATCAGTTGTAGAGTCCTCGAAAGTTAGTCCATAGGTTGTGGAATCGGTTCGGTGTTGGGGTGATTCTGTATTATTGGTGCTATTCTGTATGTACAGCATGTATAAAATATAAAGAGGCAAGGTATCTTCTAGTAATGACAAGGATGGTGGCTATATATTAGCTTACATTATTCTGGCATTTGCAGGGAAAAAACAAATAAGTTCTGTTTCCTACATTACTGATTTCTTGAGAAATATTGTAGGTTCATAGGATGGTCTCTCTGCTCCTCCATCCTTTTAGTAATTGTATTTTTTACTTTATGTAATCTCTCCTCATTGTTCCTACCAAAATGCATCACCTCACAATCCACCTGTGGAATTTCATCTGCCAATGTGTCTGCCCATTTTGCCAACCTGCCTATACCCTGCTGCAATTTATCACTTTCCTTCTCACAGTTCACAATATAACTGTGTCACAAAGTTTGTATCATCAGCAAACCTCAGACTTGTACCTTGATGTTCTCATTAACAGTGCCAGCAACCATTATGAATTAAAAGGAACTGGAATAATTTGTGAAAAAATGAAATCTCTTCTTAAATTATACTTATGCGCTTTCTCTGCTCATGCCAAGTAGTTTGCAACATTTTAAGATTTATCTGGTGATCTGCTTTTGCTAATTCATTAACCAAGTATTCAGAATTCAACACTGATTTATGATGAGTTACCATTTCTGCTCCCCCACCTATATTAATCAGTCTGTTATCCTCTTGAAGTCTATCAGACCTTGAGATTTATGATCTGTTTATGTAGTTTAAACTAGTATCTGATTTCATGAAAAAAAATCAACTTATGGTCTCTTCAGGTTTCACCGGGTAGCCTGAGTGAGAACATGTTGGAATAATCACACAGACACACTAGACTTCTCACATTATTGGTGAAGTCTTGAAGGTGCAGACTGAGACTAGTATAATGAGTATATTTACACCACTTTCTCTATGCCATTTTTTTCACTGAAAGAAGAATAAGGCTTATGCATTATCAAAAATAAAATCCTGAGGGTGTTGGAAACTTTAAAGACAAACAGATACTGCTTGGTTAACAATTTATGTCAATGGTCTCACAGTTGTGATGATAGGCCATTGACCTTGGATGTTAACTGTCTCTCTTTCTCCATGCATTCCATTGATCCTGCTAAGTACTTCCAGCATTTTACTGTTTCTGTATGTTCATCATTTTGTCTTTCTCTTCATTCACTTAACAAGTACTCAAAAATCATCTAGGGAAGATAATCATGAGGCACCTGAACCTTTGCTGGTTACTTTTGGAAGTGAACAAAGTTCTATGGTCCCTTGCAAACAGTTTTTTCCATCAAAAAAAACTGCAGGTGTTGGAAACCTAAAATAAAAACAGAAAATGCTGGACAGATCACACTTCTGAAACATGGTTTCAGTTCAGATACCTTTTGTCAGAACTAAGAAGGAAACAAAATAAAACACAAGAGATTCTTAGTTGCTGGAAATCTTGAAGGAACTTAGCAGGTCAGCCAGCTTCTATGGAGGGATCTCGGCCTGGGCCTTTGCCCAAAATGTCAACTGTTAATTTCCCTCCATAAATGCTGCCTAACCTGCTGAGTCACTCCAGCAGTTTGTGCTCGATGCAGGAGACAAAAGAAGCTACTGGGATGGCGGGAAGGGTGATCTTTCCAATAGGGTAAAACCATGGTGTCTATGGTGATAAGCTGCAAACCAGGTTATCTGGTTATTGAGTGAATAAGAGCAATTAGTGCATGGGAAACAATCAATCTATCTTTTGAAAGGAACTGAAAAGTTAAATGTGGGAGAATTCTCAGGGCTATTGAAGAAATGGGGAAATGGGATCGATGGAATTTTCTACTTGGAACTGGTATAAACCTCCTGGGCTGTTTAGCCTTCTATGACTCTACACCATGTGGAAAAAGATAATGTACCAGGGCTCAAGTTGAAAGAATTTTGGTGATTTTACAGAGGTGAGTCAGCAGATCCAGCTCACTGAGATTCTATTGTCACTGCTAACTTCTTATCTGTTCGCATCATCCCAGTAGACAAGATCCTCTTGTTTAAGGATGAAGCATCTTCCCCACTGCCTTGTATGTATGTGGTACAGAAATGATCACAGAATGAAGAGAATCTGATATCTCAATATTGCTTCTAATATGGTGCTCTTTTATTTAATTCACTAAAGTAACAAAATTATAGTGACTTGATTTCCAAAACAAGAACAAAAAGTGCTGTAAAAATGCACACTGTTCCATTGACTCTGGAGACATTATAGATTAATGTTTCTGAAAGCGCTTAGCCTTAGTGTCTAAACAACTAACAACATTTAAACTGTTTCTGTAAAATAATTCGTAAAAGATTGTTGGGTACCTTAGAACAGCGGTCCCCAACCACCGGGCTGTGGACTGGTATCGGGCCGCAAAGCATGTGCTACTGGGCCACGAGGAAACGATATGATGTGGTGATATGAGTCAGCATCACCTTTCCTCATTCCCTGTCACACCCGCTGTTGAACTTTAACGCACGCGGGGTCATCAGTGACCCAAGACGCGCAAAGGAATGGGTCTGTGATCCACTTGTGAATGTTTCTGGTGAATCTTTCATGTCAGCACGGGAAAAAGATCAACTCCTCAAGCTTGCAAATGACGGTGGGCTGAAAAAGTATGTTTCACATAACATCTCTGCCGGCATTCTGATCAAAGTCATGGCTGAATATCCTGAGGTAGCCATGAAAGCACTGAAAACGTTGCTTCCATTTCCAACATCATATCGCTGTGAAGTGGAGTTTTCTGCAATGAATGCAACGAAAACTAAATTCTGGAATAGACTGGACATAAGGAACCCCCTTCGAGTATCGCTGTCTCCCATCACCCCTCGATTGGACTGTCTTGTTGCAGGGAAACAAGTCCAGGGCTCCCACTGATACAGCGATATTGGTGTGTTGCAATGATTTTATATGTTCATACGGGGAAAATATGTGTTGTGTGTTTAATATCCAAATGTTGCTTAAAATGTTATGATGCTATTGACCTATAAGTGACTTATAATTCAGTGGTCCCCAACCTCCGGGCCGCGAAGAATGCAGTGGTACAGCGATGGCCGGAATGCACCCAGCACATCTTTAAGAAAAAAGCCGAAATAAACAAGCTAATTGATTAGGTGCCACCCGGCATGTAAATGTCGGCCCAGATCAGAGATGATTGCCGATTGCGTCGCCTCTGATCTGGGCCGATACTTATGTGCTGGGCGGCACCTAATCAATTAGCTTGTTTATTTCGGCTTTTTTCTTGGATGTGCTGGGTGCGTCCCGGCCATCGCTGTACCACTGCATTCCTCACGGCAATGTATCGGTCCACGGCCCGGGGGTTGGGAACCACTATTATAAATGACTTATCACTATATTCATGCCAGGAAAATATGTGCAACACTCACAACACGCTGGAGGAACTCAGCAGGTCGGGCAGCATCCGTGGAAAAGATCAGTCGACGTTTTGGGCCGGAACCCTTCGTCAGGACTGTAGAGGGAGGGGGCAGAGGCCCTATAAAGAAGGTGGGGGGAGGGTGGGAAGGAGAAGGCTGGTAGGTTCCAGGGGAAAAACCAGTCAGGGGAAAGATAAAGGGGTGGGGGAGGGGAAGCAAGGAGGTGATAGGCAGGAAAGGTGAAGAAGGAATAGGGGAAAACACAATAGGTAGTAGAAGGAGGCGGAACCATGAGGGAGGTGATAGGCAGCTGGGGGAGGGGGCAGAGTGAAATAGGGATAGGGGAAGTGAGGGGGAGGGAATTACCGGAAGTTGGAGAATTCTATGTACATACCAAGGAGCTGGAGCCTACCTAGATGGTATATGAGATGTTGCTCCTCCAACCTGAGTTTAGCCTCATCATGGCAGTAGAGGAGGCCATGTATGGACATATCTGAATGGGAGTGGGAAGCAGAGTTGAAGTGGGTGGCCATTGGGAGATCCTGTCTGTTTACACCTCCTCTTTTGCCACCATTCAGGACCCCAAAAAGTCCTTCCAAGTGAGGCAACACTTCACTTGTGAGTCTGTTGGGGTCATCTATTGCATCAGGTGCTCCTGGTGCGGCCTCCTCTACAGTGGTGAACCTGACACAGATTGGGGGACTGCTTCATTGAGCACCTCCCCCTCACCCAGCTGCCTATCACCTCCCTCATGGTCCTGCCTCCTTCTACTACCCATTGTGCTTTCCCCTATTCCTTCTTCACCTTTCCTGCCTATCCCCTCCCTGCTTCCCCTCCCCCCACCCCTTTATCTTTCCCCTGACTGGTTTTTCACCAGGAACCTACCAGCCTTCTCCTTCCCACCCTCCCCCCACCTTCTTTATAGGGCCTCTGCCCCCTCCCTCTACAGTCCTGACGAAGAGTTCCGGCCCGAAACATCGACCGATCTTTTCCATGGATACTGCCCGACCTGCTGAGTTCCTCCAGCATGTTGTGTGTGTTGCTTTGATCCCAGCATCTGCAGATTATTTTGTGTTTAGGAAAATATGTGCTGTGGGGTTAGTATTAAATTCATTAGATAAACCCCTTTAGAAACGAAATTGAGTGTATTAGCCACTTATAAGTGACTTATAGTTGACTTATCACCTATATTCCGGTCATGACTAATACGCTCCCCACCCCGGGCCCCACCGTCGGCTGGTCCGCAAGAATATTGTCAATATTAAACCGGTCCACGGTGCAAAAAAGGGACCCCCGCCTTAGAACACAACAATGCTGAATTGTTGGATAAGTACTACCTTATTATGCGATGTCACCTGTTACAGCCACCCAGGAGAGGAGACGCTGGAGGCAGTGTGGTGGAGAACAGGAAGCATAGTGAATGCAGTGGGCACACTGGAATCTGTGCTGGGTTGGAGACTAGCCATTCCCTTTGGTCCCCAGTGTTCATTCCATGGAAGATAAGCTGGATTGCTTTTGTCCTAGTGCAAAATGAGGAACTGCTGCTTGCTTGTTCTTGCAGAAATATAGCTCAGAACAGCATCCCATGCGCCATCAACCTTCAGGCCATGCTACTCTGATACTTTTACTAATATTACTTTTTGTGACTGCATGTCCTATCGTAACTATGTGTGCTATGTGTTATGAGTGACTATATGTACTGTGTTTTGCATCTTGGCCTCAGAGGAATGAGAACTCGTTTTGCTGAATGACAATTAAACAAATTTGAACTTGAGCTTGGGCTATTTTAAATCAGGGAATAATGAGGTATTGTCAGAATTACAAAGAATGATATAATATATCAAATCGTGAATTTTCATAGTTATTATGGGCTATACTGTTGAAGGTTCATTTGATATTAAAGTTGTAGATTGAGTTTTTAATCTTTGTTCATGTATAATATATGCAGGGCTGAGTATTCTTTCAGGTGGTAAAACTTGTGCGCTTCTAGTTTTATCTAATCACAAACATCACTTGTGTGCATAAGTCAAACTTTCTAGTGAGAAAAGGGTGCCTTATGAGGAAAGATTAAATGTGTTAGATTAAATAGTATGTTGGGTCTATCTTCCTGTAATTTAGAAGAATGAGTGGTGACCTCATTGAAGCATATAATATTCTGACAAGGCTTCAAAGGGTAGATGTTATGAGGGTATTTCCTCCCGTGGGAAAATCTAGGAGTTATGGCGACGTAACTCTTAGATTTATAGGACATGAGGTTGAACATTTGAGAAGGAGATAAGAATAAAATCTTCTCCCAGGAAGTTGTAAATCTTTTGAAGAGATTATTGGATTGACTTTATTTCTTACACCCTTCATATACATGAGGAATAAAAATCTTCATGTTACATCTCCGTCCAAATGTGCAATGTGCAATTTATAGTAATTTATAATAGAACAGGACAGTCAATATAACATAGAAATACAATTGTATCAGCATGAATTAATCAGTCTGATGGCCTGGTGGAAGAAGCTGTCCTGGAGCCTGTTGGTCCTGGCTTTTATGCTGCGTACTGTTTCCCTGATGGTAGCAGCTGGAACAGTTTGTGGTTGGGGTGACTCGGGTCCCCAATGATCCTTCAGGTCCTTTTTACCTGTCTTTGTAAATGTCCTGAATAGTGGGAAGTTCACACCTACAGATGCGCTGGGCTGTCTGCACCACTCCCTGCAGAGTCCTGTGATTGAGGGAAGTACAGTTCCCATACCAGGCATTGATGCAGCCAGTCAGGATGCTCTCAATTGTGCCCCTATAGAAAGTTCTTAGGATTTGGGGGGACCATATCAAACTTCTTCAACCATCTGAGGTGAGAGAGGCACTTTTGTGTCTTTTTCACTACACAGCTGGTATGTACAGACCATGTGAGATCCTCGGTGATGTGTATGCCGAGGAACTTAAAACTGTTTACCCTCTCCACCCCAGATCCACGATGTCAATAGGGGCAAGCCTGTCTCTGTTCCTCCTGTAGTCCACAACCAGCTCCTTTGTTTTTATGACATTGAGGGAGAGGTTGTTTTCTTGACACCACTGTGTCAGGGTGACGACTTCTTCTCTGTAGGCTGCCTCATTATTATTTGCGGTTAAGCTAATCAATGTAGTGTTGTCAGCAAATTTAATTAGCAGATTAGACCTGTGGGTGGTGACACAGTCATGGGTGTACAGAGAATAAAGGAGGGGGCTTAGGCCACAGCCTTGAGGGGCACCTGTGTTGAGGGTCAGAGGGGCAGAGGTGAGGGAGCTCACTCTTACCACCTGCCGGCGATCTGCCAAGAAGTCCAGGATCCAGCTACACAAGACAGGGTGAAGGCCGAGGTCTCTGAGCTTCTTGTCGAGCCTGGAGAGAATTATGGTGTTGAATGCTGAACTGTAGTCCAAGAACAGCATTCTCACATAAGTATCCCTCTTCTCCAGGTGTGTAAGGACAGTATGAAGAGCTGTGGCTATTGCATCATCGGTCAATTGGTTATGTCCTCTACTCATACTCTGGAGAGTGGATGAGAATCTCATTGAGCATACTCAATGTTGAAATAGAATTTTGGGCTGTAGGGGGATTAATGAACTATGGCATCTATGATATGCTTAAACAATGGAGTCGGCATGCTACTCTTCTGCTTTCTCTAATATTCTTATGCAAATTCAACCCAGTGTATATAATACCCATGTCTGCAGAGAGTCTGCTGAGAGTGTAGAATGATATAACATGCACAGAATTCACTTCCTACTATTGGAATGGGCTTCTCATGGTAAAAATGTTTAAGAAAGGATTAGAATAGAGAAGTACTTGATAGCTGACATGGGTATGATGGGCTGAAAGTCTTGCTTCTGTGTTTATGTTCTTAGCCAGAAATTTCAGAACTCCTTTAACATTAGTTAAAGGGTATCATAGCTAAATGGTTAAAATACTGGGTTAATGGATAGATTCTAGACCACTGAGCTGGAGATATGTTCAGATCCCATCACGGAAGTTATGAAATCTTGAATTCAAGTAATGAAGAAAATCTAGACGTTTTCACAACTAGAGAACTGCGTATAATTTTGTTTTATTTCACAGTTTCAGAATTACAGCCAGGCTACTTATGTTTGAAATATGAAGAGTTTTCCACACGCAGAAGGAAGTAAAACTTTGTAATTCACTGAGGAGTATGGAGACTCAGCACTGTTTTCATTCAAAAGAGAGATCAATAGGTTTTGAAGTATTAAAGCAATCAAAGGTAATAGGGATAGAGTATGAAAATGTTCTCTGCCTCTTCTTGAGGTAGAAGATCAGCCATAAACCTGTTGAACGTGGAGCAGGCCTGAGAGGCCAAATGGCTCACCCCTGCTCCTATTTCATTAGTGAATGTGGGAGTGGTGAGGGACTGCTCGGGTTGAACTAACCTGGTCCCCATCATAGAATCTGAGATGCCTGTCATCATGCAGGTGGATCCTCTTTAAAATAGCTTTTTTGCTGTTCTCACCCTTCCCCCTCAATGCCTGCAGCCACTACCTTCCCTGCTTGCTGCTAATGCCTGTACGACCTTTCATTTGCTTGTCTGTCTACCTTATCCTATTCTCCTGCTTATACACTGGCTTGATTGTATGTTTGAATTCCTGGCATCCTCACCCAAATGTGCAATCACCTGACTGAACACCATGTCATTCACCTCCCACCCTCCACAGACACAAATACACTCACACAATGTATTGTGAAACAGTGGCATTAGCAAAATCCAGGCCTTTATTCATATAAAGTACGTTCAGCCAACTCTGCTGCACATAAGTTCTTGGGTCTCTTGCAGGGTGAAATTTTACTGTCAGGAGCTTTGAACAAAATAATTGGCTAACTTCCCTAGTGTTGAAGAATTTCTGGACTGCTATTTGTTTTGTGGAGATCGAAGTTTAACAAACACAATAAATTCTCACCAAAATCAATGATTTTTGACCCACAACACAAATAACCTTATTTACGAGGAACTGGCAGTTCGCCTCTTTGTAAATTACACCAAAGCAATATAACATATAGCATAGCCAGAGGCAGAGCTGAACATCGTAACCCTATATCGTGGTTTAGGTGACGCTGATAGAATACCTGAGGGATTGAAGTTCCTTTAGCAATGTTCGGTATTAATACGTTAAAAACAGATGAAAACTGTTTCTGAATTGTGGGGAGTGTAGAAGAGTATTTTGGGATTCTATTTAGGGAATCTTGGTGTTTACATTACCAAGATACTTGGGCAGTGACCATTATAAGGAAGAATTTAAAATGATGATAACAAATTGAAGGGATAAGTTTTAACATGGACAATAGCATGCCGCATAATGAAAACATGAACCTTACAGAATGAGTTTATTTATACACAAATATTCAGAGCTAAGAGAAAATGGATGTGACTAGTCCACAATTATTGTGAAGTCAAAGAAGCAACAAGTCACATTTAGGAGTAAGATTGATCCCAAGGTTCACAAAGCCCCAAATAAAATAAATTATTTATCAATAGACTCCTCTGTAAATAAGGCTTTGCTTTTACACAGCTTGTCTTGCAGTGACCCAGACAATGGCTGAATAATCAGCTTAATCTAAGTATTCTGAGTATTGGTTAAGAAGGGAGAGCCAGAAAATTGAACTTGATTGTAAAAGTATTTTAGCAGAGACATTCTCCCTATTATTGCAATGCTGAAGAGGGTGGTTAGAAGTAACTATGAAGTTAAATAATTCAACAGAATCAGGGATATGATTCCAAAATTAACCAAGCTGAAGCAAGAGGAACCTTTTCCACAGCGTAGAAAATAGATGGAATGGACAATCAGTGGAAGTATTTAAAGTAATGAATGGCATCATATACACAAGTACGTGTCTGCACAGGTAAACTGGAAAAAGTGCTTGCAGCAGCATCACAAGCATGTCATGTTATGTAAGCAGCATTCACAAAAAAGCACAAATCATGCTCAGTTTTTACGAGAAAGAACACAATTAGAAAAAAAATGAAGTTCATTTTAGTGCAAAGTGATCACAGTGTCACTAAATTGTAGTGATTAGAGTTTTTGTAGTTGGTTCAAGAACCAAATTGTTGAAGGAACGAAGCTGTCTTTGAACCAGGTGTTGTGTGACTTCAGGCATCTCCTGTGTGATCGTAGCTACAAAGAGTTGGCATAGCCCAGACAGCGGGGATCTTTGACAATTGATGTTGCCTTCTTGAGTTTATGCCTCCTGTAGATACTACTGAAGGTGGGGAGGGATGTGGCATATATTGATTCATTTAAAAACTGGATAAGAATAGAACTGAAGATTAGAACAAAGACGAACAGCAGATAATGAAATCACATTAGCAAAACAATGCTATGGAGACGAGAGAGATATCATCAGGAAAATGTACTTGTCCAGCTTTGATTAATGTACGTTGCAGGACTTGGCTCATCTTCTGCTGAATCACTGCATGAGTGTAAGAAATTCATATTCTTTTATTTGCTCTCTATTCACTCAGCTCTGGGACAATTTAAAAACCTTAATCAATTTTCTGATCCGTATGAGTTACAGTCTCTGCTATTATTGCCTGTAATATAAACACTAAAGTACTTGGCTCTCCTAATACTTTCCCACCAGCACTGAAGTATGATACTTTCGATTGTTTTCATCCAAACTAATAAATGATCCCTATGAAGCACATGACTTTATTCCAAGTCCCATCATTCATTCATAGTAATTACATTTCTTATTAATCTTTTTTTATTCAGATCACAATAGAATATCAACAAGCCTAGATATTTCTCTGTAACACTCAGCAATCTAATTTCCTATTTCTGCAGTAGATTGAATGGCAATTTTCAAAAGAAAATTGAATAATTACTTTTAGAGGGCAAACTTGCAGGAATATGGAAGGTGAGCAGATGAGTGGGAATAATTGGGTGAAATTTTCAAAGGAACGCCATGTATCGTACTGTGCAATATCATGGGCGATGGGAGGAAGAAATCGGCCATCAGGGCTAGGTTTGGGCATGGAGGGGGTGCAAATGAAGAGATCGGTGTTGTTGGCTTATATCATGGAGGGTGTACCAGAAGCAAAGAGGTGAGTAAGGGAACCTATTTGAGTGGAGCTTCCAAAGATAACATAGGACTCGCTGAAGGAGTTGCACTACCACAGCACAATTGTTCTGTAAGTCCAGTCAGAAAAACCTGAGTGAATTTTTGGAATGTAAAGTTTAAAAGAACATCACTTGAGAAATAATGTTATTCCATGAATTTCTGGTGTACCCATTTTGTCACTTGACATAAGCCCAAATGATTGAAGTTTATCAGAACTTGGTTGCATTCAGGATGTAATTTATCTTCATACAAATAGTGCTGAGAAGAATGGCTAAATAATGCAAAATTGTGCCTTCATTATAATGATTAATTGTATACACCAAGTCAATAAACGCTGGCTCATAGACCTCTGCTTCTTCCTTTCCTGCTATTCCTATCTTTAACAGGAATAAATGAGTAGTTGGGTTCTGCTTATGGATCATTATAAGTTCTGTTTTCTGCTGCCTCACATGTAATATTCTCTACACTCTATGCTCGTGGAATAAAATGTAATGAGAAGAAAGCCTGCTGTGATTCTTGGAAATGTGGGATGGAAAGTGTGAGGTGTGGAGAAATAGTTCTGGCACTGCAGGCCATGATCTACTCAGGTGAGCAAATATAATATAAGATGTGTAGAACACTATTGTTCCAAAGTAAAGTGGAAGGGCTTCTGTGTGTATTTCCACAGAGAACAAGAGGAGACTTCACCAGAGATACGGCAGAGATAGAGTGGTTTCTGCTGTAGCCAGCTGTAATAATTCTGATCTGATACCTTTTTATGTACTGTAGCAAGTGAGCAAATGTTAAATCTTAAATGTTAAAGCTTCCAGAGGCTATCTTGCCTTGCATTGTAGAAACACGGAAAGGAACACGCTAGTAAAATGTAATGTAAGTTGTAAGTTATTTTGTAAGTACTTCTGTTTGTTAACTTATATTCCTAGTTATCCTACGACTCGTGGAAAGAGAATGACAAGATACTGAGAGAGAAAGCACAGGATGAAAATGTCCCATGACAGCTGTGTGAGGCAGGTCTTGATGTTGTGTGATGGTGGGAAAAAAGTGAATCAAAAGTCAGTTGAAATAAAAATCAGGGAGAGATTGAATGGAGGCGGCTGATTAACTATGGCTCATTTCAGACTATGGCAAAAAGCCAAGATCTATCCCAGTGAGTTGAAAGTTTCCTATTCAATCTTTGGCCTCTGTTGGCTTTAATGAATAGTTTAAATTCTTTCCAGGCTCTTTTCAATGGGCTTAAGAGTCAAATCCTAGCACTCTAAACTCATACTTAATAAAATGTTTGCCTACTTCTAATCTTTAAAATTAAAATTGGTGCGCTGGATTTAAGTAAAATCTAAGAAAAAGGAATTTGAATATTAAAGGGCTATGATTAAATGTATAAATCATAGAACATAGAACACTATCGCACAAGAACAGACCTGTTGGCCCACAATGTCTGTGTCAGCCATGATGCCAAACTAAAATGAACCCACCTGCCTGTATACAATCCATATCTCTCCATATCTCCATTCCCTGCATGCTCATGTGCCTCCTGAAATGCCTCTCAAACATCACTATTGTGTCTGCTTACACAGCCACTGCTGGCATCTCATTACAGGCACCTCCCACTCTCTAAGTAAAACATTTACATTTACATCTCCTTTAAACTTTTCCCCTCTCACCATAAAGCGATATCCTCTAGTATTTGAAATTTCTGCCCTGGTGAAAAAAGACTACCTCCCTCTCATAATTTTCTAAACTTCTATTAGGTCTTCCCTCAATTGCCAATGCTCTGAAGAAAACATCCAAGTTTGTCCAATCACTGTTTATAGCTAAAATTCTCTAATCCAGGAAGCATCCTGGTGAAATTCTTCTGTATCCTCTCCAAAGCCTTCAAACTTCCCTATTATGGGGTAACAAAAATGCACACAATACTCTATATATGGCCTAAACAGTTTTATAAAACTACAACAGATCTTCCTGACTCTTATATTATGATGAACATAAACATGCCATATGTCTTCTTGTGTTAACATTTTCAGGGTGCTATGGACATAGACTCCAAGATCCTTTGTACATCAATGCTCCTAAGAGTCCTGCCATTTACTGTCTACTTTCCCCACACATTTGACCTCCCAAGGTGAAATACTTTACACTTGCCCTGATTAAGCTCCATCTCCCACTTTTCCACCCATATCTGCAATTGATCTATACTCCACTATAATCTTCTTCACTATCCATAACACTGCCAATTTTTGTGTTGTCTGCAAACTTATTAATCAGCCATCCACATTTGCATCCAAGTCATTTATATGTTGCAAACAACAGAGGTCAAAGCACTGATCCCTACAGAACTCCACTAGTCACAAAGAGTTCCAGTTAAACTAACACCCTTCTCCCACTACCCTCTGTCTTCTATGATAGTCAGTTTTGAATCCAATCCACCAAGTCATCGTGGATCCCGTCCATCTTGATATTCTGGATCAGCCTACCATATCAAATGCCTTATTAAAGTTCATATTGACAACATCCACACCACCACCTTTACCAATCAACTTCATCAGTTTTTTTCTAACAGACTCCACCATCTCTCCCGACTCCACTGAAACACGACCAAAGAGGCCATGTCTTTGGTACATAACAACAGTTAGGTGTGTTTCTATCGGCTTCAAGGAAATTCTAGGCATAGTATGTGAACTACTTATGAATCCCTATTAATAGAATAGATCTGTATTTCTCTGTTAAAGATGAAAAGTTAATAGTCTTTCAATAACCAGATTTCCATAGTTCTGTTTAAGTATACCCAGTAGTAAGAAACATTTCCAAGATAAGTAAAAGAAGCTTATATTTTTTAATCATACTCAGGATCAGGGGTTCACCCGCAAGGCAAGCCTTTATTGTCCATCCCTAATTACGCTAGAGAAGATAAATGTATTATGGTGTCTCCCAAGCTACGTAAAGACAACTCAACCCTCCCACTTAACATGCTCTGACAATGCTGTTGAGCAGTGAGTTCCAGCATTTAGACCTAGTGGCAATGAAGGTCTGGCAGCATATTTGCGAGACATGATTGTATGTAATTTAGAGTGGGATCTACAGATGGTAATGTTCCCCCAGTCCTTTCTGCCCTTAGCCTTCTTGGCAGTAGACTTTGTGGATTAGGATATGTTGTATAAAACTAGGTGAGTAACAGCAGTACATTATATAGATGTTATGCACTGTGGACCAGAAATGGTGAAAGGAATAGATGTTTAGCATGATGGATGAGTACATAAAGTAAGCTGATTTGTCCTGGAGGGAAACAGCTTCTTGCTGGATTTTGGAAGCACACCCACCCAGGCAACTAGAAAATATTTCATCTACAATCCTCACAGATAGTGGAAAAGCTCTGGGCTATCAAGACATGAGTCTTCTATCACAGGATACTCAGACTCTAACCTGTTCTTTTAGCTATAGTATTCATGTGGCTGGACCAGATAAGTTTCTGAGGTATGTGCTTAGATTATCCTTTGTTGGACATGGTCATTGCATGGTACTTTTGTGATATGAATACTTACACTAATCAAATCATATCTGAATGTTGTGTTGGTAGTTTTTACCTTATGTAGGCATGATTGCTTCATTTGCTGAGGATTTTAAGAGGAATCACATATGAGCTATCATCAACAAACTATTCTTCCATCCGGCCTTGATAGAAAGGCCATTAAAGCAATTAAAGTGGGTTGAGTATAGGACATTGTTTAAACTACTTACAGTGATGGAATGGGTCTGAGATGACTGACCTCTGACCACAAATATTGTCCTTTATGTGAGGTTCATCTTCAGTAAATGGAATGTTTTTCCTTTGTGGTTTGTTAACTTCAGTTTTACCAGATTAGTTTGAGGCCACACACAATAAAATCCTGCCTTGAAGTTGGTATGATATCTTCTAACTAGTGGGTAGCTTTGGAGCTCATATCAATCACCTCTTCTTTTTTTAGTTGCATCTTTATGGAACATTCTTTTTCATACATTAAATACAAACTACAAGGTCCATGGTAAGCTTCATTTTATTTCTCCCTCAAAATTCTGGAGGAACTCAATAGGTCAGGCATCATATATGGAAATGAATAAATAGTTGATGTTTTAGGCCAAGATCCTTCAACAGTTTGTGAGTGCTTCTCTGGATTTCCAGCACCTGCAGAATCTCTTGTGTTTATTTTGTTTCTCCTCCCTGTTTCTTATTTCATTTCCTGCTTCATGCTTGTCATGCCAAAGGAAAAAAAAAGCAGATGATGGAAATCAGAAATAAAAGCATAAACTATTCCTTTCTATAAGTGTATACCTCAGATAAATATTATGTGGAGATTTGTGACAAATATGATTATATGGTACATATGTACAGTATCTAAAATATATCTTATGGAAATGTTTGTTTGATGATGAACTTCAATAAAAAAAATAAATTACAAAAGAAAACACTCAAACTGAAAGTCAAAGTCAAAGTAAATTTATTATCAAAGTACATATATGTTACCATATGCTACCTTGAGATTCATTTTCTTGCAGGCATTGACAGGAAAATAAAGAAATACAATAGTATTTATGAAAAGTATACAAAAACAAGGACTGACAAACAACCAATTTGTAAACTAAGACAAATTGTGCAAAAAAATAATACTGAGAACATGAGTCGAGGTATCCTAGGAAGTGAATCTGTAGGTTATGGAATCAGTTCAGATTTGAGCTGAGTGATGTTATCCACACTGGTTCAGGAGCCTGAAGGTTACACAGCATCTGTGTAAAGCAAAGCAGAGTTCCAGGTCAAAGAGCTAGGAAAACAAATTAGTTTAACGCTGATGAGAGGCTGGTGGAAGAATGGATGGAACAAAAGGAATACCTGTGGTACAAGGTCAGGATTGCCACGAGATAAGTTACTGATAGTCTTGGCTGGCTGACAGATTAATGAAGATAAAATGAAAGCAAAATAGAACTATTATTTAAAGCTGAGAAACAGCAAATGAGAGATGCAAGAAATGCCCAACAGATCAGGAGAAGGAAGACCAGTCAGAGGAGAAAAAAGAAACTGAGTTAATATTACATGTGGCTAACCTACAGAAAAGCAGGCTATTTCTGATACAAACAGAGAACATGAGGTACCTGAAGTTGTTGAAAAACACTCTGGAGATGCTGAGCTGCACACACAAATTGCAGGAGGAGCTCAATGGATCAGCAGGCAGCATCCATGGAAGGAAATGAAAAGTGATGTTTTGGGCTGAGGAAGGTCTCAGCTTGTAATGTTGACTTTCATTTCCCTCCATAGATGCTGCCTGACCTCTGTTCCTCCAATATTTTGTGTGTGCTATGTGAAGTTATTACTCAGTCATTGATGACAATGTGAGAATATGATTTCAAAGGACATGACTTTCAGAGGAATCTGCTCAAGTGACCACAGAAATCTACATTCCGAATCTCAGTAAGTTGTTTATTTGAATTGATGTGCATTCATCATCAATAAGTACTTCTAGATGGGGTGGATTAGGATCAATTGATGGCAATTGAGATTGGCAAACTCAGTTCATTTTACTATTCAAATAACTTAAGGATTAATTATATTGCATCAATATTACCTCTGATGACATTAGATATTTCATTGTAATTGAGAACTTTCTTAGCTTGATAAGCTATCAAGGAAAATAATTTGCAACCAGTGGAAAAGAACAGCGTTTACTTCCTTGGAAACAAGGATAGAGCTGTGACAATGAGAGAAATTTTAGCCTATCTTGCCAGAGAAGAAACAAATTAGTTTGGTGCAGTATGATTTGGATGCATTATTGAATTCATATCTCACTTGTGGGCCAATATTGGTCAGGGAGTAAACCATCCCAATGATAACATTTTAAGTTCCTATCGATAGGTAGAAGTATTTTTGGATCTGAAAATATTAATGACAAAGAACATGTCACAGAAAAGAACTGAATCTTTAGCTTTTGTGCTGTACTACTAAATTATTCCAGCTTTCTTTACCGTGTTTCATTGAATCTGCACTTAGAGAGTATTCTCAATTCAGAAGAACAAAGTCAGATAAAGAAGAGGCATTTTTCGGACCCAGACTCATCAGCTCACATCCTGTCTCTATGATAAATATTATGCAAAAAGAATTCCATAAATAACTGTACCATGAGCTGGGAGACAAGAACCAATTCATTGATTAAAATTGTAAGTCACTCAAAGCCATAACTTGTTATCCAACGGATCGTGAGCACTCCGCTCGTTATAGTTATAGTTGATGGCACCATTAGGTTTTGCACACCATTTCAATTGCCCCTCAGGCTTCAAATGATTTTTCATCGCAAAACTATCGAAGTGCAATCATTAGCTGTCAAAGAGAATCAATAAGTAACGATTAACCATTCCTTTGAAATTACACATTAAGTAAATTTCTTCATGCTGGGGCAAACCTAGCACTACCTATGTGGCAGAGAACAAATTTGGAAGGTCAGCTTATTTAGCTGTCTAGAAGGAAAAGAAGCTGATTGCAGTTTGAATCTTATTTCACAGGCAGGTACAAAGGAACCTCAATAACCTAAACTGGTAGTGACTATCCACTCTGCACAAGCGGAGAAGTGCTTTCATTTGACTTCATAGAATGCCATTAAAACATTTCTGTCTAGTGGCAATAATTGGTTTGTTAATTATATCAATTTAAAAAGCACAACTGTTTTCTACTATTTGGTTACATAAGTCTTCTTTTTAGAAAAACTTAAAAGAGACAAAATAATTGATCAATAGTCAGTACCAATGTTTTTCTTTGTAGAACTTGATTAAAAGGCTCTGCCAGCAGTTTGGCTCTCTTTATGCCGGACGATGACAGCATTTGTAATTACCGTCATGTTTCACGCAACACACATAAAAGTTGCTGGTGAACGCAGCAGGCCAGGCAGCATCTCTAGGAAGAGGTACAGTCGATGTTTCGGGCCGAGACCCTTCGTCAGGACTAACTGAAGGAAGAGCTAGTAAGAGATTTGAAAGTGTGAGGGGGAGGGGGAGATCCAAAATGATAGGAGAAGACAGGAGGGGGAGGGATGGAGCCAAGAGCTGGGCAGGTGATTGGAAAAAGGTATACGAGAG
Source organism: Mobula hypostoma (assembly GCF_963921235.1). Lineage (NCBI taxonomy): Eukaryota > Metazoa > Chordata > Chondrichthyes > Myliobatiformes > Myliobatidae > Mobula > Mobula hypostoma. Next base: position 44,355,766 of record NC_086128.1, read on the forward strand.
GATCATGGGACAGGAGGTCTAGGGAGAAAGAAAAGGGCGAGGGGGAAAGCCCAGAGGATGGGCAAGGAGTATAGTGAGAGGGACAGAGGGAGAAAAAGGAGAGAGAGAGAAAGAATGTGTGTATATAAATAAATAACGGATGGGGTACGGGGGGAGGTGGGGCATTAGCGGAAGTTAGAGAAGTCGATGTTCATGCCATCAGGTTGGAGGCTACCCAGACGGAATATAAGGTGTTGTTCCTCCAACCTGAGTGTGGCTTCATCTTTACAGTAGAGGAGGCCGTGGATAGACATGTCAGAATGGGAATGGGATGTGGAATTAAAATGTGTGGCCACTGGGAGATCCTGCTTTCTCTGGCAGACAGAGCGTAGGTGTTCAGCGAAATGATCTCCCAGTCTGTGTCGGCTCTCACCAATATATAGAAGGCCACATTGGGAGCACCGGACGCAGTATATCAACCCAGCTGACTCACAGGTGAAGTGTCGCCTCACCTGGAAGGACTGTCTGGGGCCCTGAATGGTGGTGAGGGAGGAAGTGTAAGGGCATGTGTAGCACTTGTTCCGCTTACAAGGATAAGTGCCAGAAGGGAGATCGGTGGGGAGGGATGGGCGGGACGAATGGACAAGGGAGTCGTGTAGGGAGCGATCCCTGCGGAAAGCAGAAAGGGGGCAGGAAGAAAGGTGTGCTTAGTGGTGGGATCCCGTTAGAGGTGGCGGAAGTTACGGAGAATAATATGTTGGACCCGGATGCTGGTGGGGTGGTAGGTGAGGACAAGGGGAACCCTATTCCTAGTGGGGTGGCGGGAGGATGGAGTGAGAGCAGATGTGCGTGAAATGGGGGAGGTGCGTTTGAGAGCAGAGTTGATGGTGGAGGAAGGGAAGACCCTTTCTTTAAAAAAGGAGGACATCTCCCTCGTCCTGGAATGAAAAGCCTCATCCTGAGAGCAGATGCGGCAGAGACGGAGGAACTGCGAGAAGGGGATGGCATTTTTGCAAGAGACAGGGTGAGAAGACGAATAGTCCAGATAGCTGTGAGAGTCAGTAGGCTTATAGTAGACATCAGTAGGTAAGCTGTCTCCAGAGATAGAGACAGAAAGATCTAGAAAGGGGAGGGAGGTGTCAGAAATGGACCAGATAAACTTGAGGGCAGGGTGAAAGTTGGAGGCAAAGTTAATAAAGTCAACGAGCTCAGCATGCGTGCAGGAAGCAGTGCCAATGCAGTCGTCGATGTAGCGAAGGAAAAGTGGGGGACAGATACCAGAATAGGCACGGAACATAGATTGTTCCACAAAGCCAACAAAAAGGCAGGCATAGCTAGGACCCATACGGGTGCCCATAGCTACACCTTTAGTTTGGAGGAAGTGGGAGGAGCCAAAGGAGAAATTATTAAGAGTAAGGACTAATTCCGCTAGACAGAGCAGAGTGGTGGTAGAGGGGAACTGATTAGGTCCAGAATCCAAAAAGAAGCGGAGAGCTTTGAGACCTTCTTGATGGGGGATGGAACTATATAGGGACTGGACATCCATGGTGAAAATAAAGCGGTGGGGGCCAGGGAACTTAAAATCATCGAAAAGTTTAAGAGCGTGAGAAGTGTCATGAACATAGATAGGAAGGGATTGAACAAGGGGTGATAAAACCATGTCGAGGTATGCAGAAACGAGTTCGGTGGGGCAGGAGCAAGCTGAGACAATAGGTCGGCCAGGACAAGCAGGTTTGTGGATTTTGGGTTGGAGGTAGAAACGGGAAGTGCGAGGTGTGGGAACTATAAGGTTGGTAGCAATGGATGGGAGATCCCCTCACCGGATAAATTCGGTAATGGTGTGGGAGACAATGGCCTGATAGTCCTTAGTGGGGTCACGATTGAGAGGTAAATAAGAGGAGGTATCTGTGAGTTGTCATTGTGCCTCGGCAAGGTAGAGGTCAGTACGCCAGACTACAACAGCACCCCCCTTATCGATGGGTTTTATAGTAAGGTTAGGATTAGTGCGGAGGGAGTGGAGAGCAGAGCGTTCGGAAGGAGTGAGGTTGGAATTGGAACAAGGTGCGGTGAAGTCGAGACGGTTGATGTCCCGTTGGCAGTTAGCGATAAAGATCCAGAGCAGGCAGAAGACCAGAGCGGGGTGTCCATGAAGAAGGGGAGGGTTGAAGACGGGAGACGGTGTCATCGGTGGGGGTGGAAGAGTCCTTGCCGAAGAAGTAGGCTCGAAGACGAAGCAGGCGGAAGAAGAGTTCTGCATCATGGCGAACGTGGAACTCGCTGAGGTGTGGGCGAAGGGGGACAAAGGTGAGGTCCTTACTGAGGACAGAGCGTTCTGCCTCAGAGAGTTGAAGGTCAGAGGGGATGGTAAAGACCCGGCACGGATGAGAGTTGGGATCTGAGGAGGGAGGGGGAGGGAGGCTGGTGGTGTCAGTGGAGAGGGGAGGGTTGGGGTGAGAGGAAGATGGAGCCTCTGAGGGCCCAGGAGCTGACAGTAGGATCAGAGGGAGACGAGGTTGCAGAGTGGTGGTGCCTGTCACTCCATCCTCCCGCCACCCCACTAGGAATAGGGTTCCCCTTGTCCTCACCTACCACCCCACCAGCATCCGGATCCAAATTATTTTTCACCGTAACTTCCACCACCTCCAACAGGATCCCACCACTAAGCACATCTTTCCCTCCCCGCCCCCCTGCTTTCCGCAGGGATCGCTCCCTATGTGACTCCCTTGTCCATTCGTCCCCCCCATCCCTTCCCACCGATCTCCCTTCTGGCACTTATCCGTGTAAGCGGAACAAGTGCTACACATGCCCTTACACTTCCTCCCTTACCATCATTCAGGGCCCCAAACAGTCCTTCCAGGTGAGGCATCACTTCACCTGTGAGTCGACTGGGGTGATATACTGCGTCCGGTGCTCCCGATGCGGCCTTCTATATATTGGTGAGAGCCGACACAGACTGGGAGATCATTTCGCTGAACACCTACGCTCTGTCTGCCAGAGAAAGCAGGATCTCCCAGTGGCCACACATTTTAATTCCTCGTCCAATTCCCATTCTGATATGTTTATCCACGGCCTCCTCTACTGTAGAGATGAAACCACACTCAGGTTGGAGGAACAACACCTTATATTCCGTCTGGATAGCCTCCAACCTGATGGCATAAACATTGACTTCTGTAACTTTCACTAATGCCCCACCTCCCCCTTGTACCCCATCCGTTATTTATTTACAAAGTATATACACACATTCTTTTTCCCTCTCTCCTTTTTCTCCCTCTGTCTCTCTCACTATACCCCTTGCCCATCCTCTGGGCTTTTTTCCCCTCCTCCCCCTTTTCCTTCTCCCTGGGCCTCCTGTCCCATGATCCTCTCATATCCCTTGTGCCAATGACCTGTCCAGCTCTTGGCTCCATCCCTCCCCCTCCTGTCTTCTCCTATCATTTTGGATCTCCCCCTCCCCCTCCCACTTTCAAATCTCTTACTAGCTCTTCTTTCAGTTAGTCCTGATGAAGGGTCTCGGCCCAAAACTTCAACTGTACCTCTTCCAATAGATGCTGCCTGGCCTGCTGCGTTCACCAGCAACTTTTATGTGTGTTGCTTGAAATTCCAGCATCTGCAGATTTCCTCGTGTTTACCATCACGTTTGCAATCTTTGATTTCCCCCAGGAGATGAGTTAAATATCTTTCATGAAGTATGAAGAAGGAACACCTTTAGTAATATATGTATTTTGTTTTCTCAAGGTAGTTATTAGCTCAGAACCAAAATAAATATTGTAACTGGAGATGACCTTTCCCTGAGAAATTGTTGTCCATTAATTTTGAAAAGAAGTTCATGAAAAGTTGAATTCACAACAATGACAGTGGGAGAAAAGTGTTATTCAATTAGATTTGTCAGTGATCAGAGGTGTGGGTGAAGAGAAGGTTTTGAGACTGTTACTAATTAATGGCATAGATAAACTATATCACTGGATGCAAAAGAACCTTGTATTTATCAAGGACACTGAATTGAATCTGTAAGGTTGATAAAGATCAATTTCTGTCTGTTAAGTAATGTCAGTAATTGCTTGTTCGTAAATAATATTGGAATCCATGTCCCATGATTAAAGGGTTAATCTGGCAGCAGAGATTGTGAAAATAACAATGCTATCAGATTCTTAAAGAAAGAATGTCATTATCAAGATCATAAAGAGATCTTAGTGGTTTTCATTCGAAGCCCAAATTGACTTATCTGTTTGTAGGTAACATACGTAAAAGTTGCTGGTGAATGCGCCAGCTCTTAGCTTAGTAACTTCTATGACATGACCTGCTATATCTGCAATTAAAGATGTAGAAATAACTTCACCCTCAATTGAATATGGTGCAGTTCATGAAAGACAAACTTGGTGGATGCCATCTTCAGATTCTACCATATTAGCAGCATATACACTCAGTGGCCACTTTATTAGGTCCCTCCAGTTCCTAATAAAGTGGTCACTGAGTGTATGTTTGTGGAACAACAGGAATTCTGCAGATGCTGGAAATTCAAGCAACACACATCAAAGTTGCTGGTGAACACAGCAGGCCAGGCAGCATCTCCAGGAAGAGGTACAGTCGAAGTTTCAGCTGACTTCTGCTGCTGTAACCTATCCATTTCAAGGCTCAATGTGTTGTGCATTCAGAGATGCTCTTGTGCACACCACTGTTGTAATGTGTGGTTATTTGAATTACTGTTGTTTTCCTGTCAGCTTGAACCAGTTTGGCCATGCTCCTCTGACCTCTCTCATTAAGAAGGCATTGTCGCCAACAGGACTGCACTCACTGGATTTTTTTTTTGTTTTTCACACCATTCTCTGTAAACTCTAAGGACTGATCTGCATGAATATCTCAGGAGATCAGCAGTTTCTGAGATACTCAAACCACTCAGTCTGTCACCACCATTTCATGGCCAAAGTCATTTGGATCACATTTCTTCCCCGTTCTGATGTTTGGTCTGAACAACAACTGAATCTTCTGAGCATGTCTACAAGCTTTTATGTGTTGAGTTGCTGCCACATGATTGGCTGATCAGGTATTTGCATTAATGAGCAGGTGTACAGGTATACCTAATAATCAGAATCAGGTTTAATATCACTGGCATGTGTCATAAGATTTGCTGTTCTGTGCAGGCAGTGTTTTGCAATACATAATAATAAAATATCTGTAAATTACAATAAGATGTATATATTAAAAAGTTAATTTAAATGAGTTGTGCAAAAAGAGAGCAAAACCCCCCAGAAAAAGTAGTGAGTTAGTGTACATGGGTTTATTATCCATTCAGAAATCTGATGATGGAGGGGAAGAACCTGTTACACATTGAGTGTGTATCTTCAGGCACCTTGATGGTAGCAATGAGAAAAGGGTATGGCCTGGGTGATAATGATGGATGCCACATTTTTGAGGAATCGCCTTTTGAGGATGTCCTTGATACTGGGGAGGCAAGTGTCCGTGATAGACCTGGCTGAATTTGCTACTTCCTGAAGATTTTCCATTCCTGTGCAGTGGCCCCTCCATTTCTGATGGTGTTGCAACCAGTTAGAATGTTCTCCACTGTACATCTGGTGAAATTTGCAAGAGTCTTTGGTAACATATCAAGTGTCCTCAAACTCCGAATGAAATATAGCCATTGTCTTGTCTCCTTGGTAATTGCATCCACATGTTGGGCCCAGGATAGACCTTGAGAGATGTTAACACCCAGGAACCTAACTGCTCACACTTTTCACTGCTGATATGTCGATGAGGACTGATGTGTGTTCCCTTGACTTCTCCTTCCTGAAGTCCACAATCAATTCCTTGGTTTTGCTTCTATTGAGTGCAAAGTTGTTGCTGTGACCCCACTCAATGAGCTGATCTATCTCACTCCTGTATGTCTCCTCATTACCATCAGAAATTCTGCCAACAGTAGTTGTGTCGTTGGCAAACTGGACACTGTGTGTATTTTCCTGTCTGCATTGTCTTTCTTTGCTCTTAAGAACAAATCTGAACTAGGAAAAATGGTCATGGATGGACATTATTTTGAAACTCAACCTGATTTTGAATATTAAACTTTAATATCACTGGAAAATTCATTAATAGATACAGGTCTGTCATTAATTATCAATATATTAAGTATACCCCAGTAGTTCCACTATATTTTAGAAGAGTACTCAGCTAGTCCATTCCTCATTTCTGCTATTAAGTACAGCCTGGCAGCTTTTACATGGCATATTTTTGTACTACATGAAGGATCATGAATTTCTAAGATTCCCCAAATAATGAGCGTATTTTGTTATCCTTCAGTATCATTGTGTCATAAGGTGGTGGCTGGGAATGGACCAAAGTACAAGACACAGACACTGAAGTACTAGGGACAGGACTAGGACACTGGGTGAGGGCTAGGACATGGACACAAAAACTGGGAACCCAGAACAGGACAGGACAAAAGAGCTAGGAGCCAGGGCTTGGACTCCGAGCCTGAGCCTAGACCCCAGAACTAGGCAAGGATGTGACTTGGCTGGCAGGCAGGACGAGGCTGGAGTCTTCAGCCTTGAGACTTAAGGTGAGACTAGAGAGTTGAGGCGAGGCTTGGGACCAGAGACTTGAGGCTAGGGGTCTTGAAGCTTGGCTTGGGGTGAGGCTCGGCTAGAGACTTGAAGTCTTGAAGCTCCTCCTGGGCAGGGCGCGGATCTCCACCCGACGGAGACAAGGGACAGGAAGGGACAGAACCCACCGCAGGGTAATGGCAATCTGGCCTGGCTTACCCGACGGAGGCAAGGGACAGAACCCACTGCAGGGTAACGGCAATCTGGCCTGGCTTACCCAATGGAGGCAAGGGACAGGAAGGGACAGAACCAACCTCAGGGTAATGGCATTTGGGCCTGACTTGCCCAACGGAGGCAAGGGACAGGTAGGGATATAGATACAGGGAGGCTCCAAGACAAGGCTTCAGGGGAGACGAGGCGAGAGTTACCAGCAAGACAAGGCAAGGCTTCAGGCAATGCAAGGCGAGACAAGAACTTCAGGCAGGGCGAGAGTTACTGGCAAGACAAGGCGAGGCTTCAGGCAATACAAGGCAAGACAAGAACTTCAGGCGAGGTGAGAGTTACCGGCAAGACAAGGCAAGACTTCAGGCAAGGAAACAGAAGGCAGGGGAAGGGATACAAAGAGTAAGGACAAGAACAATCCAGCACCCATGCCCTGGTCTCTGGAGGTATTTATGCAGCCAGCCCCAACGAGAATCAGCTGCCTCAATTAGCACTCAACAGGAACAGAAACAGGGTAGACAGGAAAACCTGGAGCCAGTGTTGATGGACCAGACTGTGAACCGGAATGTGGACCTCACGGACCGAATCATGACACATTGGATTAAATTTTTTTAAGATTTACTGATAAAACTTCCTATATTTAAGATAAAGTTCTGACAGAGAAAAGTTAAAGGACGACCAAGTACTTGTAACTGAATTCCCTGCAGTCGTTCATCTTGCCCTCTTCCTTTGTTTAGTCAGTTCCATTCATCATATGTTATCAAGAAATGGCTGACTGATCTGGATGCACAATAAATGTTAAGGCTGTTATAAATTCCTCCCAATGATGCTAGAAAATTGTGGACTGGTTAGTTCAGTCTCCAACCAAGATTTTGCAGTGAAGATAAATGGGATGAATCACACTTCACAGCCTTTTGGCTAGGATCAACTGCATCGCTCATTGGATCAACTGTGAAATGTTATTTTAAGTATTTGGGCTGAGGCTAATTGCTTTCTCTTCCTCCCCCGGGCTGCATATTGGGTTTATTCATTGGCAAAGAGCCATTGTGTCATAAAGTCATGCGGCAAAAAATAGACCATCCCATTCCACTATTCAAGTCGCAATGTATACTAATCTCATTTCCCAGTACTCGATTTATGGCCTTCCAAGCCATGGAGGTGCATCTTGGAATCAGAATGAGAATCAGATGTATTATCACCTACATGTGAACTTTGTTTAGAGGCAGCAATACAGTGTAAGTCATAAGAATCACTATAACTTACAAGTATAAATATGTAGTGCAAGAAGATGAATAATGAGGTGGTGTTCATTGGCTGTTCAGAAATCTGATAGTCGAGGGGAAGAAGCTGCTCCTAAAATATTGAGTGTGGATTTTCAGGCTCCTGTACCTCCTCCCCAATGATAGTAACAGGAAGAGGGCATGTCCTACATGGTGAGGGTCTTTAATCATGGATGTTGTCTTCTAGAGCCACCGCCCCCTGAAGATATCTTTGACAGTATGGAGGGATGGAGCTGGCTGAGATTGTAAACCAGTCTATAATCCTTTTTCCAGCAGCAGTAGCTTGAAGTCTGGCAATAGCCATAGCTGAAAATTGAGTAGGCAGCTAAGGTTTTGATGTCAGTAAGTAGTGTGAAACAAGGCCACCCTTTGGACCATGTGATTCTCATCCGAAAATCTTCTTACTGTTGTGCTTTTGAAGTCATAGATAAGTTCTGTCATCATGACTTGGCAGGTAATAGGTATTTTGATAGAGGTAAGGTGAAGGAGGAATGCCAAGAGATAAAAAACCTGCAAACCTCTCTCTTTGTCTCAGCATACTCTAAAATCATCTACTGATCCAGGCTCCACACCATGGAGGAGGATGAGACATGCTTGTGCTTCTTATTTCAAAAGGTATACACAGGGGATCAATGATCTGCAACTTTAATGAAGAAGTCAGCTTAGTAACATCCTCTGGACAGGACGGCTAGAGGGTCTGCAAATTCTTCATTGCACAATTGGGAAGTTGCAGTCTGCATAGTCTCCTGAAAGTACCTGTCTTCAGAGATTTTAGATGAAAGTAAGGGGAAGAGTCTGGACTTGCCAGAAAGCTTGAAATTACTGACAAGATTTATCTTTCTATTTGAGATGAATAAAGCTGAATAAAACTCATAGAAGCGATGGCATATCAGCTGAGTTGTACTTGACAGTATGAGAATGGATGGGCTCAGACCTGTGGATATGCACAGTGCAATGCTACAATCTGGCAGCATATTCCCTAATATAGGTAAGTAGTACAGAGCTGGCAGCTGTAAATTCCTTCCAGCACTTTGTGCAATCAGACCATAAGACACAGGAGCAGAATTAAGCTATTCAGCCCTTTTAGTCTTCTCAGCCATTCCATCATGGCTGATTTATTATCCCTCTCAACCCCATTCTCCTGCCTTCTCCCCGTGATCTTTGATGCCCTTACTAATCAAAAACATATCAATTTCTGCTTTAAATACACCCAATGACTTGTCCTCCACAACCATCTGTGGCAATGAATTACACAGAATCACCTCTCACTGGCTATAGAAATTTCTCCTCAGCTCTGTTCTAAAGTGATGTCCTTGTATTCTGAGTCTGTACCCTCTGGTTCTAGACTCCCCCACTCTACAAAACATCGTCTCCACATCTATCCTATCTAGGCCTTTCAATATTTGATATGTTTCAGTGAGATGTCCCCTCATTCATCTAAACTCCAGCAAGTACAAGCCCAGGGCAAGCAAATGCTCCCCATATGTTAACCCTTTCATTCCATGGATAATTCTCATGACCTTCCTCTCCAATGCCAACACATCCTTTCTTAGATAAGGGACCCAAAACTGCTCACAATAGTCCATGTGTTGTCTGACCAATGCCTTATAAAGCCTCAGTATTACATCCTTGCTCTTATATTCTAATCCTCTGAAAATGAATGCTACATTGCATTTGACTTCCTTACCACTGACTCAACCTGCGAGTTAACCTTTAGGGAATCCTGCACGAGGACTTCCAAGAACCTTTGCACCTCTGACTTCAGAATTTTCTCCTCTGATTTTGGAATTTTCTCCGTTTAGAAAACAGTCTACATGTTTATTCTTCCTGCCAAACTGCATGACCGTTCACTTCCCGACACTGTATTCCATCTGCCATTTCTTTGCCCGTTGTCCTAATCTGTCTAGGTTCTTCTGCAGACTCCCTTCTTCCTCAACACCACCTGACCCTTCACCTATCTTTGTATCATCTGTCAATTTGGTCACAAAGCCATTGCAGCAGTCCCTCAGCACTGCACTTTAAAACCAATGCAGTTTACAAACACAAGAGTCTGAGACCGTTTTCTAACCTCAGAGGATGCAAGCTATTTCTTCTCAGCACTGTGTCACATGGACGTGGTGCTCAGCTGCATTTGGTAGGATTACAGATCACAGCTAAGAGTTTCTTAACATTTAAATTTAATATTCTAAGACTTTGCTGTCTTCATTTTTAGATGACCCTCAATATATTCTGGAAATGATCTAAATTTTGCTATAAAAATGATAACTGTTGGAAACTCTCAGCATGATCAGTTAGGCCAAGCTGAGTGACTCTGACTCTGACCTTGAGATTAAGCAGCATCTGTGAATGGAAATCAGTTTTTCTAGGTAGGGTCTTTGACATGAAACATTAACACACTTTTTTCTTGTAAATGCTACCTAACCTGCTGTGTGCTTCCAGCCTTTTTGGTATTTATTTCAGGTTTTCAGCATCTGTAGCATAATTAACTTTTTGCTGTCGATTCTATCAAACTGAATACATGGGAACAAAAGGCCACCCTAATACACATAGCTGTGCAAATCCAGGCAAGCATGTTTATTGAATCATCATACTGAGATATTCAAGTAGTGCTGGGATGAATGAATCATTGAACTAACTCAGTCAGCTTCTGGTGATTGTGTTGTACAAAATGTTAGACATTGGTAACCTTAATTATGGCTATAGTGGTTTCTTAAACTTGTTGGAGGTGAATTTTCTATTTATTTCCCATCCATATCATTTAAATGAAGTTTACTTTCTCTGCCAGAACACTACATGCATTCTATATGAATGATTTGAGGGGTATGTGTCCTATGGTATACAAAATTTCAGAACCATATAGGACAAGCTGGACAGATAGCTTTATCCTTTTGAATCCATTTTATTTATATGTATATATCATGTGTACCCCCTAATGAAAGATGGCAATAAAGAATGTTTTGCACCTATTTTAGGGGTGCTAAATCATAGTTATTCATAACACAATAAGATATAGGAGCAGAATTAAGCCATTTTGCCCATCGAGTCGGTTCTGCCATTTCTTCATGGCTGATCTAGCTTTCCTCTCAGCCTGAATCTCCTGCCTCCAGCCTCCCCCACCCCGCCCCGTATCCCTTCATCCCCTGACCAATCAAGAACGTATCAACCTCTGCCTTAAGCATACTGCATGTAAAGATTTGGCCTCCACAGTTGCCTGGAGAAAAGAATTCCACAGATTCACCACTCTCTGGCTAAAGAAATTCCTTCTCCTCTCCATTCCAAAAGGACACCCCTCTATACTGAGGCTGTGTCCTCTGGTCTTAGACTTTCCCACCATAGGAAACATCCTCTCCACCTCTACTCTATCATGACCATTCACCATTCAATTGGATTCAATGAGGTCACACACTCACCCCTCATTCTTCTGAACTCTAGTGAATACATGCCCAGAGCCATCAAACAGTCTTCATATGACAACCATTCAATCCTGGAATCATTTTTGTGAACCTCCTTGGAACACTCTTCAGTTTCAGCACATCCCTTCTAAGATAAGGGGCCCAAAATGCCATGGATGACCGCGGAGGTGCGTGCGCTGCTGAGGACCCGTGACTCCGCCTTCAGAGCAGGCAACAAGGCAGCCCTAACAACAGCGAGGGCCAAATTGTCGTCCCGGGCCATCAGAAAGGCAAAGCGTGCACATGCCCTGCGAATCCACAGCCACTTCCAGGACAGTGGCGACACGCAGCGCATGTGGAAGGGCATTCAGGACATCACCAACTACAGGGCAACATCACCTGCCTGTGCTGGTGGTGCCTCCCTCCCAGATGCGTTGAATAACTTCTACGCTCGTTTTGAGGCGGAAAATGACGTGGCGGTGAGGAAGACCACCCCTCCTCCAAACGACCAGGTGCTGTGTCTTACCGTGGCCGATGTGAGGAAAACCCTGTGCAGGATCAACCCACGAAAGGCTGCTGGACCAGACAATATTCCTGGCAGAGTGCCTAGAAGATGTGCAGACCAGCTAGCTGAGATTCTCACTGACATCTTCAACATCTCCCTGAGCAGCGCCATCGTTACCACGTGCTTCAAGGCTGCCAGCTGGATCCTAGACTTCCTGACTGGGAGACCTCAGTCAGTCCGGATTGGAAGCAGCAACTCTAGCACCATCACACTGAGCACGGGGCCCCCCAGGGCTGTGTGCTCAGTCCACTGCTGTTCACTCTGCTGACCCACAACTGTGCTGCAACACACAGCTCGAACCACATCATCAAGTTCGCCGATGACACGACCGTGGTGGGTCTCATCAGCAAGAACGATGAGTCAGCATACAGAGAGGAGGTGTAGCGGCTAACGGACTGGTGCAGAGCCAACAACCTGTCTCTGAATGTGAACAAAACAAAAGAGATGGTGTTGACTTCAGGAGGACACAGAACAACCACTCTCCGCTGAACGTCGACGACTCCTCCGTAGAGATTGTTAAGAGCACCAAATTTCTTGGTGTTCCCCGGCGAAGAATCTCACCTGGTCCCTCATCACCAGCTCCATAGCAAAGAAAGCCCAGCAGTGTCTCTGCTTTCTGCGAAGGCTGAGAAAATTCCATCTCCACCTCCCATCCTCATCACATTCGACAGAGGTTGTATTGAGAGCATCCTGAGCAGCTGCATCACTGCCTGGTTCGGAAATTGCACCATCTCGGATCGCAAGACCCTGCAGTGAATAGTGAGGTCAGCTGAGAAGATCATCAGGGTCTCTCTTCCTGCCATTAGAGACATATACACCTCATACAAACTCTCCTCCCTCATGCCATCTGGCAAAAGGCACCGAAGTATTCAGGCTCTCACGACCAGACTATGTAACAGTTTCTTCCCCCAAGCCATCAGACTCCTCAATACCCGGAGCCTGGACTGACACCAACCTACTGCTCTCTACTGTGCCTATTGTCTTGTTTATTGTTTATTGTAATGCCTGCACTGTTTTGTGCACTTTATGCAGTCCTGGGTAGGTCTGTAGTCTAGTGTAGTTTTGTGTTGTTTTATGTAGTTCAGTGTCGTTTTTGTATTGTTCATGTAGCACCATGGTCCTGAAAAATGTTGACTCGTTTTTACTATGTACTGTACCAGCAGTTATGGTTGAAATGACAATAAGAAGTGATTTGACTTGACTTGAAAACTGCTCACAATAAGGCCTCACTGGTGTTTTATAAAGTTTCAACATTACATCCTTGCTTTTATATTCTAGTCCTCTTGAATTGAATGCTAACGTTACATTTGCCTTCCTCACCACAGACTCAACCTGCAAATTAACCTTGAGGGAATTGTGCACAAGGACTCCCAAGTCCCTTTGCATCTAAAATTGTTGCATTCTCTCTCTATTTGAAAAATAGTAAACCCTCATTTTGTCAACCAAAGTGCATGACCATACACTTCCTGACACTGTATTTCATCTACCACAACTTTGCCTATTCTCCTAATCTGTGTAAGTCCTTCTGTAGCCTCTCAACTTCCTCAAAACTACCTGCCCCTCCACCTATATTCATATCATCTGCAAACTTTGCAACAAAGCCATCATTGCATCATCCAAATCATTGACATATGGCATAAAAAGAATCTGTCCAAACACAGACCCCTGTGGAAACTACTAGTCACCAGCAGCCAACTTGAAAAGGTTCCCGTTATTCTCACTCACCATACCTGTCAAACTGTAACTGTGCTGCAAGTTTATTCCTTATTCCTTATTCTGTATACTATGTGCATTCTAATATAGCACCTTCTGTCCTGTATTTTGTCCTGTGTCCTGGATTTTGCCTGCCTCCTACATTGCAACTCATCCTGTTGACTGTTGCCTGCTATTGCTAATATCTATGGAGTCAAAGAATGAAAAAGTATTACAGCACAGAAACAGGTCCTTTGACCCATCTAGTCCATGCCAACCTGCTTTTCTGTCTAATCCCATCTATCTGCACCCAGACCATAGCCCTCCATTATCCTCTCATTCATGAACTTGGCCAAGTTTCTCTTAACGTTGCATTAGATTTTTTTTAATAGAATCCAAATTGATCTTTATATTAAAAAACTCTAAATTGAACAAAGTCCTGTTTGAAATGGCATATTTAACCAGAAATAATCATTAAAATTGGACTTTCTAGATCCCAATAGGATTTCACCCACTGTTTTACACCCCCTGAAACTTTCTCCATAGCATTGAGAGCCAGGCATCAGCCCTGCAAGGCACATCCCCCATGGCAGCCAAACAGCAGCACACTTGGCTGCATAGCGGAGATGGTGGAGGAGGAGTGAGTTTGTTTGGTGTACTGTGACAGCTACACAGGCATAACAATTTAGTGTGGCCTCTAGGCTAGTGCAAGTGGCAACAATGAGGCCAGAGTAAGCACAATCTCGCTCAAAACCCTTGAAGAAAATTCTGCAATGCACTATTTCATATCGATGTTAATGTAAATACAGGTTTGCAAGTTAGCTAGTAAACTGAAAATGTCCGACTTGTGACTCCAATTTGCATACAGTGATTTTTGTGAGTTTTAATTGTGCTACCAATTTTATAGTATCAAACCATGAAGAATATATTGCAAAATCTATTGAATACAAATTCTGGAGAGGAATGGATAAATAAACTTAGTCCTGGATCTCATAATAACATCTATTGTACAGAGACTTGGGCAACATTGTTCATGAAATTGGATGTATTTTTGTTAGCTGTCTTTTTGAATAAAATTCCTGTAACTTTTTATAATGTACATATATACTCCATCATGGGCACTAGCCTCTCCAACATCAAGGATATGTTCAAACGACAGTGCCTCAAGAAAGCAAAATCTATCATTAAGGACCCTGAACATCAGGGACATATCCTTTTCTCATTACTACCATTGGAGAGGAGGTACAGGAGCCTCAGGATGCACACTCAACATTTTAGAAACAGATTCTTCACTCCGCCATCAGATTTCTGAACAGTCCATGAACCCATGAACACTATCTCACTATATTGCTCACTTTTTGCACTATTTATTTATTTTTTTAATATAGTTTTTTATAAATTATAGTAATTTTTATGTATTGCACTGCTGGCGCAGAACAACACATTCCACAACATATCAGTGATAATAAACCTGCTTCTGATATGTAACAGCATAACTCTTGACTCCTCAAGAAGATATTGATGCCAAGCATTTTAAAATCAAGCAGCTCAGCAATGTTAACCCTCAAAGTCTGCTGATCCTGAGATATCTTATCCATTGAGCTGGTTTAGATTGGATTAGTACCAACTGCTGACCAAATACTTCTTATACATTTTTTCTAGACAGTCTAATTGATAATGGTAATCACTGTCAAATTATATTCATCAAAAATACTTGATTTGTGGAGCCATTAGATCAAAGTCTTGCATTTGATGTTTATTTTACAGACAAATAAAAGATTGCAAAGAAAGATGACATGTCAGCAGTGGAAGATTTAGGATAACATGGTTTTTCCTATTTTACTCAACAATGTGGATCCAGTGTTAGCGCCCGAGATTAGTAGAATAATTATTTAGTTTGATCTTTTTAGATTTAGCTTGGTGTGCCAAAAGCAGTTGTCAGCAAGAACAGCTGACAGTGTTGGCTTTGATAATCAGCTTGGACTCTGAAAACAGGATGCCTTAAACTCAATGACTCCATCCATAATTCGGTTTTTGAAGAGTTGTTGGTGCAGATTATATATAGAACCATTCTAGAAGAAAATAGTTTCGTTTGGAACATAAATGAACTAATCTTGCACAGTGGAATTCCAAAGTAACAAGGGCCCTGTATGTACTTGTTTCCAGTTGTTCAGCATCACAGCCTAGAAATTCTTTGGCTCCTGGAATGCCAGGTCAAACTGGCGGTACGTTAGCAGTGAACTTTATCGCAGGCTAAAAACCGCAAAAAGTATGTAAACATAAAATCTAAAATGTCACATATTAAAGAATCAGTTTTAAATAATGAAGTGGCCTTAAGACCTTTCTTCTTCTCTCCACAAACTGTGGAGAGCATGGAGGAAGACAAGTTTGAACCCGGGTTTCTGTGTGGTGAAGGGTGTGCGACATCCAGATGTGGGTTTGACGTCTGAATCCTTGGTTGAGAAATAATCCATTTTAAGGTATGATGCAGTAAGTCTTAAATACAGTGAAAACTAATGAGGATGAGGGCTGGTGCCACTATGCACACATCCCACCTCCACCTCCAGTTCAGTGAATCATTGGCGGGTTCTGGGATTGGAATTTTGGTTTATCTATTTTTTTATTTATTGAGATAAAGTGTGGAACAGACCCTTCTGGCCCTTTGTGCCACACCACCCAGCAACCCCTGATTTAACCCTAGCCTACTCATGGGACAATTTACAATGACCAATAAACCTACCAACTGATACATCTTTGGACTGTGGGAGGAAACTGAAGCACTCAGAGGAAACCCACGCACTCATGGGCAGAACGTACAAACTCCTTACAAACAGCAGCAGGAATTGAACCTGGGTCACTGGTACTGTAACATGTTGTGCTAACCACTACACTAATATGCCACCATGAGTTCTGTGTGGGCAGGAGGCATGAGGGCTGATGACCCTATAGGTACGTGAATTGGCTAGGTACGGGTGGGAGGGAGGAAAGGGGGCTTATTTTGCAGCTGTTGTTTTGCTTTGTTTTGTTGTGTACTGGCTTGTTCTGCCGAGCATTGTGGATATGCTATGTGGGTACACTTGTGGGCTGCCGCCAGCACATCCTTAGATTGTGTTGGTTGTTAACATAAATGACACATTTTACTCTCCTTTTCAATGTACATGTGATAAATAAATCTCAATCTGAACTTGAATCAAGTTCCTCAATCTACCTTTGTGCTGTGCTGTCCATGGACATGAGTGAATGAAAATCACAGAAGCCATGTCAAGTATTTGCGCCATATAGCTGGAGATAATTCTGCATACCTGAACAGCTCTGTGTGTAAGAGATGAAACCCCAGAGGAGAACCGTGGAGTAGGCACTTGTCTGGATCAAGCTTCCTATGCAATTTTTTGATTAAGCTTTATCTTGTAGTATACATAAAGCTGAATTGCATGATAAAACTTCACTGCTCTAATAGGCTGGTATCAAGGGGGCTGACATACGATAAATCTTAATAATTTTAAGCCAGTATATTGACTAACTTCCCATTTAGAACCTTTTGATCCTATTGAAAGCAGTAATCCTGCTGAGATTGCCATGTCTGGGCTCAGCAAGTACATGGTTTTCCAACAGTGCCAGTATAACATTCAACCATACCCACAAAGAAAGGCCAACTCATAATACGTTGTCTGCTAAACCTTAATATTCCTGCCCTGTCTTGTGCAGCTGAATTCTGTCAGGATGACTGTTCGTTACGCAGGTTGGAAGCTTTCCGTTTATTCAATGTAGAAATACTATACAATGTGATCACTGTGTTCAGTTTCATTTCCAACTTTTTAAACAAAGAACTAGCCCATTCTTACATGCACCAACCAAAGAACGTTCAGCCACAGTTGATAAGTGACAGGTGGTATTCCACACCTGTCCCACACCCAGGAGCAGAGACTCTGTTTCTTCTTAAAAATATCATTACCATTGCCATATTTCACCATTATCAATATCAGCAGTGAACAGTAATTTAACCGAACCCATTATGAAAGTACGATACAAGTTCAGAGACAGGTACTCTACTGCAAATACCTTACCCTTGGCCTACCACTCCTGAAGCCCTCCCCATGTGCAAGTATAGCCGCAAGGCAGCGGAGGTTTGAGATCAGAGTTTTCCTTCTCCTAGATGAGCTGCCAACCACGGCTGATGAGCCCCATCTGCCTGAAGCGATTGGTTTTAAGACACCAGTAACCTGGCTTTGCCCCTTCTCCTGTCAGTGGAAACAGTTCCTCCAGTCTTAGTGGCTAAGCCACACCTGAAGGCCAGGAGCTGGACTTGGTTGTCAGAGGTTTTCAGGTGCATGTCATTGGGAGCATTTAATAGGTAATGGGAGCTTGTCCCCATTACCACCCCCGGCTATAACAACCTTAAGGAACTTTTACTCCTAGGTGGATGATAACAGCCTTTTCCACAGGATAGGGAAGACATAACCTCGGGGATATAGATTTATGGAGAAAGGAAAAGATCTAAAAAGGAACTGAGGGGCAACTTTTCCATGCAGAGTGTGGTGAGTACATGGAATGAGCTGCCAGAGGAAATGGTTGAGGCAGGTAAAAATCTATTATATATGAAGCAATTGGATAGGTACATGGAGAGGCCTGAAAGGATATAGGCTGGCTGCAGGAAATTGTGATTATCTAGGAGGACAATGCAGTTTGCATCGACTCATTGGGCTGAGGCTCTGTATCCATGCTGTATTGCTGTATGACTCCGAGACTCTACTCACACATCATCCTATCTCAGAAAGATATTGCTATCTTTTCATTATTGCTGATTCAAAATCCTGGAACCATGCGCATCAAGTGCACATGCGTCGGTCGGGCATGCAGCCTGTTACAGCTGTTCCGATCGGATTCTTACTTTTTTCTTCTTACTTTTTAACCTACGTTATTTTTTTTTCACGGTAACACGTCGAAGCTGCACCCTCTCTAACATACTGGTAGAGAGAGTTTTATTTGGGTTTTTAGCGCTGGAAATAGTTACATCCCGACACGCGGGACAGAAGCATGGTCGCCTTGTTCATTCCAGGGACCAGCTGCTTGCGCTAATGCCAGCCGGTTTAGTGAGCAGAGCGGCGGACACCCCTGCTGAAATCCGGAGGAAAACACACAGAGGATGCAGAGGAGGACCACAAAGTCGAGGAAAGAGGACCGGGTCGAGACAACAGAGACTTATGGAGAAGAGGAATTCGGTGGGTAATAAAATGGATGAGTTCCCGGCGCTAGCCAGGCGTCAGAGAACATTTCGGGAGTGCAGTGTTATGTGTTTCACTGGAACGGGGCTGCACGAGGACATACCCGATCAAAACTTCTCCATGGACGGCTTCCAGACCGTTCCGGCTGACTGGAAGTGCACTGAGAGCGGTAAGCGTAAAGAAGTTGGGTGCTTACTGTTCTGGTTAACAACGGATGGTGCAATCCGGGTTATATTACGATCGAGGAACGTGTTTGTAGACCGGATATTGAACTTTTTGCTGTTGGACTTCAGCCACATTCCACCGTGATACAACACTGGGCGGCACGGGGGGTCGTTCCTGCCTGTGGCCATCGAACTTGCAGCTCCTCCCGTGGAGGGTCAGACACCCTGAGCCAATAGACTGGTCCTGGACTTTTTTCCATCTGGCATAGTTTGCATTTTGTTGTTTGATTGTTTGTGGTTTTTGTATTGCTATATTTATGCTCTATTCTTGGTTGGTGCGGCTGTAACGAAACCCAGTTTCCTTCGGGATCAATAAAGTATATCTATCTATCTATCTATCTATCTATCTTACTGTAATCTGGGAGAACAAGAACTATGGCAGTTTAAGAGGATAGCCAACTACCACCTTCTCCAGGAGAGTAAGGGATACGTATTTAATGTTGTCCTTGTCATTGAAACCCCTATCCCATCATAATTTAAATAACATATGACTCTAGGATTCTAGATTTCTCCAACATTTTATCTGACATTATTAATACTTCTGCGGAATTCATTCGTAACAAAGCAATTCTGATATCAAATTTTGTGTCAATTTCCCCCTAGGAAATAAATGGTTAAAATAAAATTGATAAATTATTGCTAAGTAAAGATTAACTGATTTTACCCAAGAGCACTTTCATAGATCAGAGCTACAAAATTCTAAAATGTTTAAAAATCTTGTAAATGAGGTATATGCTTAGTGTATATTTCTGTAATTATCCCAGCTATGAAAATAATCCTTTGAAAGATCAAAGCTTGCCATTTGCTAGAGAAATTCATTAGAGAAGGCAGCAAGCACCCATGCCTGGTATGGAAACACAAATGTCCAAGAATAGAAATGTCTACAAAAAGTGATGGATACAGCCCAGCCCATCACAGGCAAAACCAGCCAACCATTGAGCACATCTCCAAGGAGCACTGTCACAAGAAAGCAACATCCATCATCAAGTACCCCCACCATCCAGACCATGCTCTCTTTTCATTGCTGCCATCAGGAAGGAGGTGCGAGGGCCTTAGGTCCCATGCCACCAGGTTCAGGAACAGCTATTACCCTTCAATCATCAGGCTCCTAAACCAGCGCGGATAACTTAGCTCACCTCAACAATGAACTGATTACCCAACCTATGGAACCACTTTCAAGGACTCTACAACTCGTGTTCTCAGTATTATTTATTTACTTTATATTTGCACAGTTTTTCTTCTTTTGCACATTGGCTGCTTGTCAGTCTTTCTTTGTGTGTAGTTTTTCATTGATTCTATTGTATTTCTTTGTTCTACTGTCAATACCTGCAAGGAAACAAATCTCAGGGTAGTATATGGTGACATATATGTACTTTGATAATAAATTTACTTTGAACGCGACCCTTGCACCCTGCCCCTCCCCTCCACACACACAAAGCAGCTGTATCATTCTGACAGATACACTGCAAGTCGCAATTCCATGCCCAGTTTTTATCTTGCCATCTCAGGATCCAAGTCAAGTCTGCAGGGTGTGAGCAGTCAAATGTTCTTCCTGCAGTTGATGATTGATACATTTTCTGGCTGGTATGACTATTGCAAGTAGATACCTCTTCAGTAAGTATAGTGATTCATGGAATGTGTTTAATTAGCTTTATTCCTGCTGGAAAAATAATGATGAAAGTGGAAAATGCAGGAAAGATTCAGCTAATCAGGAAGCACAGGTAGAGGGAGAAACATTTCAAACTGATGGCCTTTCATTCAACTATTATTCCAGCAGCATTCCTGCATGGTAGACTGGAAGCTATTCTTCAATGGAATGGACAAATGCACCTCTAGTAGTGTAGCCCTACCATTGTCACTGTCAGTTCCAATGTGAGTTTAGGAGGTCTGAATTTACCCCAACAGTTTCTTTTTGAGCATGTGATTTCTTCTTCAATCTCTCCTTGTAAATCATTTAGGGATAGGATTCAAAAAGCCTGCAGCTTTTGAAGGTGACAGTAAATGCTGACAAACTGTTGAGTGCTATGGTCACCAAAGCTGATTCTTTCCCAACAACCTCATGACTGTAACTTCAGAATTTCATTAAACAGTGGCCAGGAGCGTGAGCACTTAGGCCGCAAATGCTCAACACCCATCAGACTGCTCTAGAATGCTACTTTAAAACAGCGTAGTTTGAAATGAGTCAATATACGTGGGTAGCTTTAAGGAAAACCAAACTGTTCTGCACATCAAGCTAAATTAAACGTGCTATCATATATAAAAAAACTCCAATTCTGCACGTCATCAATCTTCCCCCACACACAGAGTAAGTGCTGCTCAGAATCTATTACCCATACTTCTCTGCTTGTTGCTTAAAGATATTGCAGTTGCTTTCCTGTTATTGCTGTAAAAGCACTGAAACTACAAGGGGATTTTAACCCCATCTGCTTGATGTGACTTTTTGCTGCATTATTGTCAAACATCATGGTTTCTTCTTTAAATAATCTATCAATGTTTAATGATGT
Organism: Mobula hypostoma; assembly: GCF_963921235.1. Classification (NCBI taxonomy): domain Eukaryota; kingdom Metazoa; phylum Chordata; class Chondrichthyes; order Myliobatiformes; family Myliobatidae; genus Mobula; species Mobula hypostoma. The sequence continues at coordinate 44,377,376 of NC_086128.1, forward strand.
CATTGGGCCCCTCAAACAACTGGGGAAAGAATTGTTACTCTCTCTAGATACTGGCTAATAAGAGAATTGAAAGTAAGTGAAATCATTTCAGGATGGCTAAATCTGCCTTGTGTTTTAGAAGAAAGTCCCCACCCCCGCTTCTTTATTCCCTGCTGAAGTCTCACTTAGTTAAGTGCCAGCAGGGATTCAAGAGCTGCATGATTTTCTGTACATCAACAGCTGTTCCCATTGACTTTCTGTCAGAATGGAACAGGTGGGAAATCTACCAGCACCAGGTTAATGGGGCTAGGTAATTAATATTTGCTATGGCCTCATTTTGTTGTAAGCAGGCAGGAAATTAACTTACTCTAGTGGCTACCCACTGTAAGTTCAAATCGCCCCATACGATTATGAATTTTGTGCTTAGGAACTGTAATATGTGCTTCCACTGCCAAAGCACTGGGTTGCAGCTGTGAATCTGGAAGCAGGAAATAGAACAGAAAAGGTAAAGGACATGAGATTCTGCACACGCTGAAAATCTTGAGCAACACACACAAAATGCTGGAGGAGCCCAGCAGGTCAGGCAGGATCCATGGAGGGAAATAACATTTTGGGCTGAGGTCCTTCATGATAAAGCAGAATCAAAATGGGGCACCTGAACCAGTGTGGATAACTTCACTCACCTCAACTCTGAACTGATTCCACAACCTACAGACTCACTTTCAAGAACTCTGCAACTCATATTCTCAGTATTATTTATTTATTTGCACAATTAGTCCCCTTTTGGACATTGGTTGTTCATCAGTCTTTATGTATAGTTTTCATAAATTCTATTGTATCTCTTCATTTTCCTGTAAATGCCTGCAAGAAAATGAATTTTAGGGCTGTATATGGTGACATATATGTACTTTGATAATAAATTTACCTTGACTTTGACTATTTTGAAGTAATTATCCCTCTGTAGGCAAGAAAGTTTTACATATTCAAAATATATTTAAAATGGAATTCAGAGGAAGATACTGGAGCTAAAAACCCAGGAATAATTTTAGAAGATGTGCTGGAAAGAAGTCATTGTTCTCCTGGATGCATGAGCCAAGATGGACATACAATAGTGGTTACAAATAATGTGATATGACTACTGAAGTGTAATTGTCAAGAAAATTACAGTTTTGTTCTTGTATTTTCGAAGCAATTTAGTTATTCATTTAGTATTTGAGCAGTTTGTGTTTCAAATGGAAACAGTTTGTCTAGAGAGAGGAAGTAACAAAGCTGCATGTGATAGCTGACAAATAACTCTTAGATACCTACTCTGCCATAGGGACAATTCTTTGATCTGTATGTTAAAAGCACCTTTCATTAACATTCCTTTGAAAGTTTATTGTTTCCCCAAATATACACATAAAACATCCCCAAATTTACAACTGGCTGTGTTACAGATTCTAGTCTGCTTTGAACATATGTTTTGTCAAAGGATGCAAACATTTCTACATCTGATTACTTGGAGGAAATTGTGGTAATAAAAACAGACTGGTTCAGAATAGCAGAATGTCTGGTGCGTTCACTTCACCACATCTTCATTTTTTTGTTTCAGTGAAGCTTGAAACGATTGACTATTCAACGTCTGTTGAGACTAATATAGACACAGAGTATAACAGTGACACACTTATTTCCTTTCAGCTAATAAACTGCAAATTTAAAAATACAACTTTAACAAGAAGTGTGAGGTAGTACCTTGAAAAACAAATCCATATTATTCCAATTCATCGGCAGTTATTTAGACATTTTGCAGTAGTATGAAACCATTACTCAGTTTAATTGATTTCAAAGAAAAATGCAAAGCTTGTTTGGTTGTCCCCGGCATTTTTTGAACAAGGCAAGAAAACAAATTTCATTTCTGTAATTATTTGTCAATAGCTTTACAAATAAAAGTACTGAAACAACTTTGCAGTTCAACTCAGAATACATAAGCTATCTACAATAGTTTAGAGGAATGACATGTTCTCATGTCATTCACAGAATTTTGCATTGAATGCAGAATTAGGATGGGCATGGGAGGATGAGGCAGGGCCGAATATGGCATTGGAGCTGGGACTGTAGGTTTTCACAAATAAAATGGCAGAGGAGCTTTATGTTTATGAAAAACCATAGCAACTCATTTATTGTAACCCAAACACTGAACACAAAGCGCTGTAAAAGTACTTTACATAATTACGTCAGCATGTCAGACCTGCCGCTTAAAGTGAACCCCAACTTAGTGTTGGTGGCTGTGATTATGTACATTTCCACCAAATTACATTACCCTCCAGGAAGAGTTTGTCAGTATGTCAGGAGAGTTGCTATATTCTGATCTCCTTATTAGTCATCTGCTGTGGAACTGAATTCCAAGAAACACCAGTGGTATTATTCACATTGAAACACCATGTTGTTAACACAACGCTGCCCAAAAATCAAGGTGTCAAGGTTCTCTGAGTTAATTATAGGTCTTAATAATGCTTGGTCTTGCAATTGCTTCTCACCATGATAAGATTTACATATTTGTTAGATAACGATACAACCTTTATTTTGTAATCAGAATTGACAAGTTAAATATGAATATATTTAAACTGACATGTTGCACGGTTTTAAATATGATTTGGGGTGTTTTTTTTGTGTGTGTAGACTGACAGTTTCAAAATAGAGAACTATTGTACTTCATCCATCTACAGAGTCCCCAGCATCTATCAAAGGAGGAAGAGACTCGTACCCTGGGAAATGATGGAGCAGATGCTGAATGAGCCACTGGTGAGGAAATAGGATAAGGCCTGTAAAGAGATGATTGATGATATTTCATCTTTCCAGAGGTTTTCCAGGAAAGGGAAGGTAGATTGTCATCTAACTAGGAAAAAAATGACTTCCTCCAGGAAATTAATAGTATCTGGACAATTAGGGATATACATCAGTCTCAGTAGGAAAATAGTTGTGGTTCCTGCTATAGATGCCTCCCCAAAGTCCTGAAATTGCCACAACTGGAAATCAATCCACTTAAATACAGTAAGAGTTTAAAAACTAAGGGGTAATGTGGTTAATATGAGCCCATATGCCAGGTAAATAAATTATTGGAGAAGAATTTCATTGCCAGAGACAGAGCAAAATTTGATTTTGGCTACTTACTGTTGTTTTCACACTAAATTAGGGCTTAAATACCATAGTTTGGGAATATTGACACAGTGTGGACAATTTCTGACTGAAGTGCAATTGCACTAATTTAATGAAGCAAGTATTTGTGATGCCTTTGAATGCGAGTGCGGCTGTGTATTCTGTATAGTGAAAAATTAATTATTTGCTGATAGATTACAGCATAAATGGCTGCAACGTTGAATATAAGATTAGAACAGCAGTCCCCAACCACCGGGCCGTGGACCGGTGCCGGGCCGCAAAGCATGCGCTACCAGGCTGCGAGGAAATGATATGATTAGGCGATATGAGTCAGCTGCACATTTCCTCATTCCCTGCCACGCCCGCTGTTGAGCTTGACGCATGCGAGGTCAACCCGCGCATCATCCATGTCAGTGCGGGAAGGAGATCAACTCCTCGAGCTTGCAAATGACGTCGGGCTGAAAAGTATGTTTGACATAACATTTCTGCCGGCATTCTGGATCAAAGTCAAGGTTCAATATCCTGAGATAGCCACGAAAGCACTGAAAATGTTGCTTCCATTTCCAACATATCTCTGCAATGAATGCAACGAAACCTAAATTGCAGAATAGACTGGACATAAGGAACCCCCTTCGAGTATCACTGTCTCCCATCACCCTTCGATAGGACCGTCTTGTTGCAGGAAAACAAGCCCGGGGCTCCCACTGATTCAGCGATATTGGTGTGTTGCAATAGTTTTATATGTTCATACGGGGAAAATATGTGCTGTATGTTTAACATCCAAACGTTACTTAAAATGTTATGATGCTATTGACTTGTAAGTGACCTATATAACCATATAACAATTACAGCATGGAAACAGGCCATCTCTGCCCTTCTACTCCGTGCCGAACGCGACTCTCACCTAGTCCCACCGACCTGCACTCAGCCCATAACCCTCCACTCCTTTCCTGTCCATATACCTATCCAATTTTTCTTTAAATAATATCGAACCTGCCTCTACCACTTCTACTGGAATTTCGTTCAACACTTACTTCAAGCTCCCCTGTCCTCCCCTGATAATTGACTTATCGCTATATTCATGCGAGGAAAATATGCGGTGTGTTAAATATTAAATTCGTCAAATAAACACTTTTAGAAACAAAATTGAGTGTATTAGCCACATATCACCTATATTCCGGTCGTGATTAACGCCCCCCCCCCACCCCGAACAGAACCGCCAGAAACAATTTGAAGATCGGAACGTACACGCATGCGCACTGGTGTCCGCGCAAGGCTTCATGGTCATTGTAGTCTTTCTCAGGGTAAACAGTGTATTTGACTGCTACTCTTGTCTGTTGGCAACCCTACCCCGCACCCCCGCCCCCCGGGTCGGCCGGTCCGCAAGAATATTGTCAATATGAAACCGGTCCGCAATGTGAAAAAGGTTGGGGACCCCTGGATTAGAAGACCATTTCCCGCTGATACCATTTTTCAGTTGGCACACTGGATGTACAAATAATCCTGCTAAATATGATTGTTCACTTTGTGTAATATGTGCCAAAATGGATAATTTTATTTCCAGTCTTTACATCCACTGGGGACTGGGTTGAAGCTATTGAAGTATGTGGGCCTCTCATGCATGTTTTGCTTATTTTGAGGTGCTGACACCGGAGGCTTAGCTGCCTAAATTTACTTAATTAAGTCTAGCATTTTTTCTGTGCGACTGATCCACGGGCCCAATTTTCACAAGTTTAGAAGTATAATCATATTGAAGGTAGAATTTTGAAGGAGTTGTTATGCTTCTCTATGTATAACTCTTTGGACCTGACACACAGTCTTCTGCAATTTATACTGGGGCTTCAGGGACTTTAGATTGAGTTCCAGGTCACTGGAGATAGAATGACCCCTTCCCCTTGATAGAACAGCATATATATTCTTGGTCTAGGGCCAGCACATACACAAGCTAAGAGTGAACTGTACATCAGCATTGTTCCTTTCAGGCTCAACTTCATGAGTACATTAGATGTTGGAGAGTTGCATTCACTTACTGAAAATCTGGGGGCTGGCTGCATGTGTGCTCATTAGAGTCTGCCGCTAGAAAGAGCTCGGGCTTAGCTGATGTGAAGTGCTCTGAGGTACTTCACACAACTCGTTTTCCCAACCTCAATATCCAATAGTCCAGCAGCATGTATCTGCATGCCTGCTATCTTGCGATATTGGAGTAAACAAGGCCAAATCACAATTTCAGCCTTCAAGATAAGAGGAGAATAACAACATCCTGACAGTGACCCAAATCACTAAAGTCCTCCTTGAGGCAGTGATGCGAAGAATAGTACAGGTTGGTATCAGTGCCTGCATTGATATACACCAAGCTGTTGTAATATTGCCAATAAATCTTACACTGCCTTTGAAACCATCTGTTGAAGGCAAGTTGTCGTTCGTCCTTCGTAGTTGAAGATGACCATGGCTTCAAAATCAAATGGGAGATTCGTGGCTGTGGGTCCAGAGGTGACTGATGAGGCCAATCCGGGTCCTGAAGGCTCGCCCATATGTGGGACACAAGTGGGTGGGTGCTGTCGTGGCAGTGGATGCTGCTCGGGCCTTGCGCACAGCACGCTTTCGTTGCGCCTCGATGATGCGCCTGACTTCAGCTGCACGGGCTCCTGTGGTGATCTTGCTGCGCCAAGCTGGACAGTCGAGGGCAAGCGTCTCCCATGTGTTGATGTCGACACCCAGGCCTTTGAGGGACGCTTTCAGGCAGTCTTTGTAACGTTTCTTCTGCCCCCCGACTGAGCGCTTGCCCTGACACAGTTCTCCGTACAGCAGCTGCTTAGGCAATCGGCTGTCTGGCATTCTGACCACATGTCCAGCCCACCTGGCAAGTAGACTAACACCAAAAGGACCCAACAAGTGGAAATTTTACAGCTGTTGGGAAAAATCAGTTCACTATTCTTGCTATATGACAAAAGCAGTTTGTAATCTTATTTCTGGACTAAGGGACAAGTTTAGGTGTAACATAAATTCAAGGGAGCTGCCTTAATCTCTCAGAACATAATGTATTAGCACTAACAGAGAAATCAACGCTGCAGTTGCAAGGAAGAGGCTTTTCAAGCAATGAGTGACTGTTGGAGTAAACCCAGCTTCCAGAAATCTGCTCAGTCTAATCATACACTTGATTTTACAAGGGTGCCACATACCATTTTGTTTTCTCGAGGTGACACTGGTGCCTTTCTGTCCCTATAGTTGGTTTCCTGGCATTGGAGGATGTGTACATACATCTATTGATGCTTCTGGACACATCTTCAGTGATGTTCCTGGAATCATCGGGTGTTTCGGGTCTTTCAACATCATACAACCTCCTCCAGGCGACCCAGCCAGGGCTGATCAGCCCCCAGCTTGTGTCCAGATGGCTAGCTACTTATGACTCCATGGCTCCCCTACTTTGAGCCACAGCCATCTTGAGGCCCTCTCTGCCGCATCGGTGGTACTGCGGATGGCTCTCCTTTTCCTCTCTCCCTCGATGCCCAAAATGCTGAAGGCTCTAACTAAAGAAGGGGCTATGAATCCCCTACAACCAGCCTCCACTGGGAGACAGCTCGCTCTCCATCCAGCCTGCTGACAGTTGCTGACCAGTCCTGCGTACTTGGAGAGCTTCCTATCAAAGGCCTCCTCCAAGCTATCTACCCATGGGACTGTCAGCACCAGCAGCACCACTTGCTTAGTAGACTCAGACACTAGGACAATGTCTGGTCGCAGGGTGGTGGCTGCGATATGGTTGGGGAACTTCAGCTGCCCTTCGAGGTCCACCAACAGCTGCCGAAGATATATTGCATTTTTGTTAAGGTCAAAGGCTCTCCAGCTAGATATGTTTTCCATAAGTTTACACGTATCTGTATTTTTTAATTCCCAATTTTCTGCTATGATATCTTCACAGCTTTCCATCAAGGTGCCTGAGATAAAAAAAAACAGAGAGGTGAACAAAAGATAGAAGATGCCACATATCATGGTTAAAAATTGGCAAGGTTATAAAAATTCCACACCATGCTTTAAGATATATACCCAGTTATGTTGCAGCAAATGTAACTGAATCAATCAAAAAAGAGAGAAGTAATTTAAAACGTTGCTGTTCTGATTACCTGAGCGATATCTATTTGGTTCTACTTCCTTGCTCTTTCTTCAAAGCCATGCAACAGTTTTCCTTACAACTATTTGCCCAGTTCCCTTTTGAAAGTTACTATTGGATTTCCCTTTACTAATAACTCAAGTGGTGTTTTCTATCATTATAACCTTCTCCTTCCCTCTGGTTCTTCTGCCCATTGTCTTAAACAGTGGCCTATGGTTGCAGGTCTCCTGTAAATGGAAAGAGTTCAGCGATGGAGATGGAAGGAAAAAGTTCAATACAATGGCATGTATGAGGTTAACAGCCCATGTAAGGGGAAGACGATGCAGATCAATTACCTTAAACAGAAACCTGACCTGTTGCAACAGAACTTTTTCTGGCATTATCAAGACCCAGTTTGAGTTTTCTAACAAATTTGTGTGTGATATTTTTTGCAGATAGCATGCCAATTTTTATGGCGTCTTTCCCTCTGCACCACTTTTTTCTTTGCTGCCAGAAAAAAAACTTAATCCTTCTAAGGCAAATTTTTGCCAACCAGGATCTAGCTCTGTTTCTGTTTTAGAAACAATATTATAAACAATTAACTAAAGGTCTTGTCAAAGACTTACTCCAGGATAATAAAAGTAGTAAAATTAAGTTAATCATATACCAGTAACAGCTATAACATGTTGATTCAAAAATTATCAAGCACCATCATTAATTATACTATCTAAATTGCAGACATCTAATGAGACTCTTACATTTTTTTGGTTCAAATCAAATTCTGCTGTGGTCATGGGTCCTGTTTAAGATTCTATCTGGAGTACTGATGATTTTGTTATTTTCTGCCTAGTACCATTATCTGTTGCTTAACCGCTGGCACACTGCCAGGTAGTTGCAGTATAAATTACTGGACTGCATTGCAGTAAGCCTGTCCCCTCCTTGATTTTATGGAAACACACATGCTCTGTCAGACATTTCCTCAGTCAGTATTTCTTGTCACTTCAAAGAGGGCCACAGGCAATTTCATGTTGTTGACTTTTATAACAAGGATGGGAGGCAAAATGTTATCTGAAGCAAGCTAACAAAAATCTCATGTACTTCAGCATAACTAGCTTCTAGGATCCCGAGCTGAGGTCAAGGGGTAATCAGAATGACTCCAACTTTAACTTTAATTTTGCCTTAAAGCTTGCTGTGGAGTCATGAAAGAATGCCATGTCCCAGTCAAGAAAGCATGAAATGAATGGGTGAAAAGAACTCTGTGCTATAGCAGCCAAACACCCTGTCCTCTGGCATTTGCTGTTCATCCACTGGATTGTAATTCACATCGAATTGGGAATACTGGATCTACCAAAACCTGACAGTGCAACTCCACAACCTTAAATGGGTCTTGGTACTATATGAGGGGGTATGTTGAGCTGGCCCAGTGCCTCGACTGACCAAGAATAGTAGCTGTTAAAGTTCCATTGTAAGTCAGTTTTCTTTGCTAGCGATAACGCTTGTCCAGTACAGAAGTTTAAGTCTTTGTTTCATTAGCTTTCCATTCTACTTTACAAACAATCCAGGATATGACTCAGTGTTACAACAGTACTGACCATGCAGCACATACACCTCTCCATTACTGCACAGGTCCAGCGAAGGGATTCCTCTTGTATTGTTTTCTCCTCAGAGTTTTGAGTATTTTCTGAAATAGGGAACAAATTACTTGTATTCTGCTAACATTTATCTCCCTTTCAATAGTTTCTAATACACGTTACAGCCCTTTCTGAGGTGAATTCACTGCAGTAACCAATCTGCAAAAAGTAAACCTCTACACAACTATATGATAATTTCGGTGATGTTAGTTGAAGATATTTGGGGGCTTTAAATTGAATTTAACAAACAACATGCTGCTGCATGTAAAGAGCTGACTGCAGTAAAATTGCAATGAAGCAACTGGTTCACTAATGCCACTTTAAGAAGGAAGTTTGCCTTGTTTGGCTAGTGTGTGTGCTTTTTTTCAGTCCTACATTAACATGGGAGGCTCTAATTGTCTTCTGAAGTGGTCAAGCTGGTCTCAGAGGTTGGCCAATAAAGCCAGTGAAGTCTGCAATGTCCACATCCCAGAAAGACCTATAAGCTCTCAATATTAGATAGATATATAGATAGATATACTTTATTGATCCCGAGGGAAATTGGGTTCAGATGGGGAAAAAAAAGGTCTACAAACACGTTCCTCGATCGTAATTTGACCAGGATTGCACCATCCGTTGTTAACTAGAACAGTAAGCCCCCAACTCCTTTATGCTTACCGCTCTCAGTGCACTTCCGGTCAGCCCGAACGGTCTGGAAGCCGTCCATGGAAAAGTTTTGATTGGGTATGTCCTCGTGTAGCCCCAGTAAAACCCATAACACTGCTCTCCCGAAATGTGCTCTGACACCTTGCTAGCGCCATCAACTCATCCATTTTATTACCCACCGAACTACTCTTCTCCATAAGTCTCTGTTGTCTCGACCCAGTCCTCTTTCCTCACCTTTGTGATCCCCCTCTGCATCCTCTGTGTGTTTTCCTCCAGATTTCAACAGGGGTGTCCGCCGCTCTGTTCACTAAACCGGCCGGCTTAGCGCAAGCAGCTGGTCCCTTATCGGCCAAAATCCTTAAACAGAGCCACTAACAGCCCTCCATTCCAAACAACAACTTGTTGAATTCCTTTTGCACTTCTTCTCAAGCTATCCCATCCTTTCTATTGTGTGGTGACCAGACTGCACATAATATTCCAAGTGTGTCCTACCAGTGCTTTGTCCAGCTGAAATATGATACCCCAACTCTTACACTCAAATACTCCTGCTAATGAAAGCAAGCAAACTAAATGTGCTCTTCAATATCCTATACACCTGTGTTGCCATTTTCAGGGAGCTATGAAGTTGCATTTCAAGGTTCCTTTGCACAATATCTAAGTTCCTACCATTTACTGTATGTGTCCTGTCAGTATTAAACAGGAATTACCTCACACTTCTCTGGATTAAATTCCATCTGTCACTGCTTTGCCCAGATTTCCAGTTGATCTTTGTCTCTCTAAATACCTCGTCAAAAGCTTGATTAAAGTCTATGCATAGCATATTTTCCACCTTGCTGTAATTAATCTTCTTAATTGCCTCCTCAAAAAACTCAATGAGATTTGAGATCAGATCAGATCAAAGCTCAATCAAATCATTTGCCGTAGTATTTCTGCATAAGAGGCAAAATAACTTCGACGAAAAATGTCTATTTAAAAAAAATCTATGTAATGATCTGCATGCCATTTTTCTTCCATTTTATGTACACACCAGCACACGGAAGCATGTAGTGCCCAATGGTATCCACAGCCTGAGCGAATGCTATTTCTGTGATACCTACATGGCCCTTGGACAGCTCAGGACATACAGGAGCAAAGGCACAAGATAGACTGCAATTGCTGGAAATCTGGAGCCACACACACAAACAGCTGGAGGAACTCAGCAGGTCAGGCGGCATCTATGGAGGGAAATGAACAGTTGATATTTTGGGCCAAGACCCTTTATCAGGACATAAGAAGCAGGCCTTCAGAGCACTCTTTGTTGTCAGTCTCCTTCATACCACCCAGCAGCTTCTCACCTTGACTTTGACCTGTTCCTCACCCCCAAATCCTTCCATCATTTCTCTATGTCTTTCCTGACAGCATGAATCCTGTGCAACACAGGAACCTTTTTGATTAACATAGAACATAGAACATAGAGCAGTACTCCCTTCAGCCCACAATGCTGTTAAAACTAGTTGAAAAGTGAATCAAAAAACACCCAAACACTAATCCCTCCATCTTCCTCACATTCATGTGCCTAACTAAAAATTTCTTAAAAGTCTACAGTGCTTTTGTCTCTACCACAATTCCAGGCATCCACCACTCCAACTCAACATAGGAAGTGTCTCAACTCAAATATGTGAAGTATTGCACTCTGGACATCTTGAATACACAGTATACTATACAGTACAGCTACCGTATAGACATCCAGACCACAGTAAATTTTAAATTATCCCAGTCAGGCCTTAAGATTTAATCGCTGTGGAGGATTTCTTACTCTTGTGGGATACTGTCTTTTTTGACTAGGTTGGAAAGGGGAGTCACTCTGCTTGGCAGATGAGACTTGTGGCTGTGAAGCAGCCTCAGGTTCTGGGGCCTCCTCTGTGCTGGTTGTCCGAGTTGACTCTGTGACTACAGGAAGTGGCTCTAACAGCTCAGGCCACCTTTCTTCTCTAACAATTGACACTGCTCTCCTCAACTGATCGACCTGTCTCCAGATGATGATATCAGACTCAATCTCCACTGTGTAGGAGAGAGGTCCAGTTTTGTCCTTAATCTTTCCAAGTACCCACTTTTGATCACCTCTGCAGTCACTCACCAGGACCACTTGTCCCAGGAGTGACACATCAAACCTCCTTGTTTGAGGAGACTTCAATTTGTCTCAGCTTTTTGTCCTGCACACTCCTGAGGTTGAGTTTGAGGAGATCCAAGTGTGAGTGCAAGGGATGACCCAGGAAGAGTAAAGCTGGTGATTTGTTGGTTGTGGACTGTGCTGCATTGCGATATGCAAGAAGGAAATTGGCGAGTTTCTGATTCAGCGTCAGTATAGTGTGCTTTACTGACATTGCTCACAGTGTGTTCTTTAGACTCTGGACAAACCTTTCCACCAAGCCATTTCTAACTGGGTGGCATGGTGTGGATGTAATATGGATTATTCCATTCATTTTCAGGAATGACTGAAACTGTTCTGCAATAAGCTGTGGTCCATCGTCACAGGACAAAGTGTTCTGGAACACTAGTCCATGAGAAGAGGCTCTCAACACATCAACAGTGTGAGAGACTGTTGAGAGGACACTAAGAACACTTCTGGCCACTTTGTAGCTGCATTCACTACTACTAAGAGATCTGTGCCCATGAACGGTCCAGCAAAATCCACCTGAATCCTTTGCCAGGGTAATGCTGGCCATTTCCAGGGTTGGAGAGGTGCTGCTCATGGCATCTTCTTGACATGTTGGCATCCCAGACAGGGTGTGGCTAACTGCTTGATCTGCTGATCTATCCCAGGCCACCAGACGAAGCTTCGAGCCAACAGTTTCATTTTCAGCATGCCTAGATGACCAACATGCAGCTCCTCCAACACTTTAGCGCTCAGCTTGGTTGGTACAACAACTCTCAATCCTCACATAAAGCAATCCCCGTCAAGGGCAAGTTCATCCTGGCACTGGTAAAAATGAGGAACTGGGATTTCCGCTGCACATTCCAGCCATTTTGACTTGAGACAGTGTGGGGTCTTTTCTGGTTTCCCTTTGGATAATCTCTGCTGTAATAGGGCGACTTTTAATTTGCATTAGGAAGAATACATTAAGAGGAGTGTCCTTTATCCATCAGCATTTCCATGATTAGTCCTCCTCTTGAATTTGATCTTGTAATTGTGTCCTCCCAGAAACAAAGCCCATCTCTGCATTTGTGCTGCTGTTAGTGGAACACCTTCTGTGGATTGAAAATGGACAACTACTGGTTGATGGTCAGTCATTAGGGTAAACTCTCTCCCATACAAATACTGGTTGAAATGTTTTTCACCCCAAACAAGATTCAAGGCTTTTTTGAATTTGTGCATAATTTTTCTCTTCAGTGGTAAGGCAACGTGATGCAAAGGCTGTGGGGTGTTCACTTCCTTCACTCATAACATGTGACATGAATGCACCAATACTCTAAACTCTTATGCTCATATGGTCTTCTACAGGCTAGATCTACTGGACGGTATGGATCATAATGTGTGAGTACAGTATCTAATGTCACCATTTACTTTGTCTTTTGGAAAACCACTTCACACTGCCTTGTCCATTGCCATTTCTTCCTGATCTGTAGTAATCTGTTCAAGGGGTGGAGCACAGTACACAGGTTCAGCAGGAACCTGTTATAGTAATTGACGACTCCTAAAAAGGAATGCAACTATGACATATCCCTTGTCGTGGCGGTAATGCACCATTAAGCTGGATGCCAACCGCTGTAAAACAAGATACAGACAGACAGAGAGACATATCCCTTGTCCTTGGGGCATCCACTACTGCTTGAATTTTCTCAGCACACTTGTGTAATCCTTGTGTGTCATGGTCTGACCACAGTAAGTGATGCTTGGTTTCAAGAATTCCAACTTGTTGCATCATGCTCTGAGCCCATAAACTTCTAATCTTTTTAACTATGTCTTGAGATTTTAGAGATGTTTTTGTTATCCTCACCATTAACAATGATGTCACCCAGGTAACACTGAGTGCCTAGGCAGCCTTGCAGTACCTGGTCCATAGCTTTCTGCCAGAGTGTAGATGTAGATGCCTCTCTGAAAATAAGCCTATTATAGCCCTTTGTGAGTGTTAATAGTGAAAACACTTTTGGACTCCTTTTCCATCGCCATCTGTCGGTAGGCCTCAGCTATGTACACCCTGTTGAGGTGTTTCTCTCAAGAAAAGTTTGCAAAGATATCCTCTATTTTGGGTAGAGGGTATTGACCTGCTTTTAGTGCTGGCTTGGCGACCTTAAAAACATCACAGATCCTAACAGATCCAACCTTCTTGGCTACTGGAACCACCAGTGTGTCCATGAATTCCACTCAACCTTGGAAAGAATTCCTTCAGACTCCATGCAGTCTGGCTCACTGGCTACTTTATCATGGATGGTATAAGGAACTGGACAGGCTTTGTAAAACTTGGGTGCAGCATTTTCACTTAACACTATTTTACCCCTGATATGTTTTAGTTTTCCAATGCCATCATTGAACACTGCTGTAGCATCATCCAGTACCTTTCTTAATTCACTTTCAGTTGACTCTATTGCAGGAGATATGGCATGCAAATGGTGGATGGATCTCCAATCAAGTTGTACTTGTCTCAGCCAATCACGATCCCACAATGCTGGCACTCCCGTTTTTACCACATAAAAGCCCAGTATGGCTTGTTGGTTGTTGTATTTCATTGTTACAAATGTCATTCCCACAGGAGTTACTTTTTCTCCAGTACAAGTTCTTCGTTGGATACCTTCAGGCTTCAATTCAGTATTTTTGAAATGCCATTCAAACTCATTTTGTGTAATAACTGAAACAGCTGAGCTGGTGTACAATTCCATTTTAACTAATCTGCTGTTCACTTCTGGCATAAGTCACATTGCTTGTCTCCTGCTAGTTGTCACATTGTAAATCTCAAGGCTACTCAGTCCTGTGTCACTCTCATCATAATCAGATTTTTCATCAATAGTATTCATATTAGTAATCTTTTTGAAACTCCTGCTTGACTTTTTATCTTTTGCTCTACCCTATGCAGTCAATTTATTTTGTCTGCCCTACAGGTTCTTTGTCTGTGTCTTATTTTGTTGCATTTTCTGCAAGTTTTGCATTTAAATCTGCATTAGTGTGGTGCACGTGAGCCCCTGCCACAACAGTAATATAATTTGTTCAGCCAGGCAGATTACTGTTTACATGTTGCAACTTTGCTCATGGTCACTTCCATTCCAACTGCAACTCATTTGCATCTCTGGCTGCTGTTTCTATTGATACAGTGATTTCAACTGCGCTTTTCAATATGTGTTGTGCTTCAGCTAGCAGCCATTTTTGAGTTCAAGTCCACGTGTAACTTGCATTCAACCAGACATGAATGCCCATGAATACAACCAAACAAAACAGTATTACTATGGGGCCAAGGGGCAAAACACAGTGCCAACAGTCACACACAGCACAAGGCACATAGAGCACAAATAATTGAGCAAGCGCATATAAGACAACAGTAAAATAAAGTCACACAAAAAAAGCCCAATACTCTGAGTCCATGACATGTTCAGCAATCTGCAATTTAACACAATATGGCTTGTCTTCTGCTGAGTGAACACTGCAGGGCAGCATCTACTCCAGCTTGGATGCTGCACCACACTGCCTCTGGTGGAGCGCACCCACTCCAATGCCTCTTCCCTGGACATTTCTAAACAGGAAACACAAGAAAGCCTGCAGATGCTGGAAATCCAAGCAACACGCACACAAAATGCTGGACGAACTCAGTAGGTCAGGCAACATCCATGGAAAAGAGTAAACAGTCGACGTTTTGGGCTGAGGCCCTTCTTCAAGACTGAGAAGAAAGGAGGAAGATGCCTGCAGGAAAAATTTGGGTAAGGGGAAAGAAGCTAGCTGGAAGGTGATAGGTGAAGCTAGGTGGAATGGGAAAGGTCAAAGGCTGGAGAAGAAAGAAGAGAGTGGACAATTGGGAAATGAAAAAGAGGAGGGGATCTACAGGGAAGTAGTAGGCAGATGAGAAGGGTACCGAGACGGAATATAAGGTGTTTCTCTTCCATCCCAAGGGTGACCTCAGGTGAGACCCGAGCTTGAAACCTGATCCTTGCTACCACTAGGCCATGCTGCTCTCCCATCATCCACCCCGTACAACCCACCAATAAATCAGTGAATCGGACTTGCAGCTTTCCGCTTGAGCAATGTCCAACAGGGTCTTGTGATCACAAGAAAAGTGACTGAGACAATTACTTGCTGTTAGACTGCACACCTTCTTTTCGCACCAATTCCTCCAATGCCTCTCTGACACAAGCAGCAGCATGATCCACACCAAGTCCAGCTCCTTCAGTTCCTCTGCCAATGAGTAACTCGCTGATGGGGTAGACTGGCAGTATCTTAGTGTCAGGCCGGGTCTTGCAATTGTAAAAATTGCAATAAAAAAAAACAATCTTTTTTCTTGTAAGATTCCATAAACTAAACGATCTCTCAGTGCATCATCAAGCCCATCACTAATCTGATAATGCTTGGACAATTTCTTCAATTTGCCATGTTAGCTGAAATGGACTCCCCTTTTGATTCTACTTATGAAGCCTAAAGCGTTCTGCAATCAACAATGGTTTTGGTTCTAAATATTCTTGCATTACTTTTATCATATCAGCAAAGCTTACTTCGGCTGGTTTGGTTGAAGCAGTTAAATTTCCGAGCAAACTCTATGCCCTTCCACGTATTCCACTCAGCAAAATTGGTGCTCGTTTCTCATTGGCTATTTAATTTCTTTCAAGATATTGCTCAACTCATTCAGTATACATCATCCAGTTATCTGTTGTGCAATCAAACGAGACTATCTAATGGGTCTGTATCTTCCTGATGTATCCAGCCATTTCTGCTTTTTTAAAAAATAGATTATGATTATCACCAAGTACTCATTTTTTATGAACCCATGAATTTTGTCCATTTTCTACCTTTTTTTAAAACCTGAACATCTCTCTCTCCCTTCCCAAATAAAAATGTGTTGTGCTTAAACAGGTAGGTGACACCTCAAGTTTGTTTTAAAACCTTGTCGTCACCACTGCTATGTTTTGTAACTCCAGAAACTAATTGAAAGAAAAACACTGGAGTCAGGAAACTGGTCTACTTAGCTTTAACTTCCCTTTTTTGTTGGTGTAGTGTTCACATATGACGTGCTGGCTTGA
The DNA here is from genome assembly GCF_963921235.1 of Mobula hypostoma. NCBI lineage: Eukaryota > Metazoa > Chordata > Chondrichthyes > Myliobatiformes > Myliobatidae > Mobula > Mobula hypostoma. The sequence continues at coordinate 44,394,047 of NC_086128.1, forward strand.
TGATGTATGCCATTCAAGTACTTTCATATATAACCCTTAATGAATTATGTAAGCAAACAAAGAATGCTTAATCAAGCAATATATTTACAAAATTACTAAAATATTACTCAGATATTAATTACACTACTGTTATGAAGTTTGAGAATCTTCTCACCCCTCCAGGTCGGCGAAACGGTTGCAGTAAAGGCCTTTCCTCACGTAAGGCCTACACAATGCCATGTTCTGGCTTCTGTGCTTCTGAATATTCCCACAGCAACCCCTCAGATGAAATGTTTGATTTAGCCACCTACCATACTGGCAGCCCTGATAGCTAGCTTGACAAGAGTCTTCGGGAATACATAAACAGAGCAGCAAAAAAGTCCAGATGGCAAATTAAAATTATGCCATCTCATATTAGCCATTTCCCCCTGGGAATGAGTCCATCAAACAGGTAAGTGTGGGTGGGCACTGTTCTGGGAGAAGGAGAAAGGTGAAAGAAAGATGTAGTGTGTTGAGCAGCGAAGTGGCGGGGAGGGTTTGAGTAGAGCAGTGAGGGTGTATCAGTGGGGCTGTTAGGTTGAGGTGAATGTACCTTTCAGTGGTGCAATGAAGAGCCAATTCGAGGTTCAGCAAGGGGGTGATGAAAAATAAAGGGGTGTCTGATACAGTGAAGAGATGATGAGTAGTGCAATGAGGGGCAATGAATGAGGCAATAAGGGAATAGTGAGTGGCTGGAGCAGTGAGTGGGTGGGGGGCTTTGAGTGGACCAATGAGACAGCAGCGGGTGGACATTGAGTGTATAATAGGGGAAGTAGTGAAGGGTCAGTGATTGAACACAGAGAGCTCACAACACGCTGGAGGAACTCAGCAGGTCGGGCAGCATCTGTGGGAAAGATCGGTCGACGTTTCGGGCTGGAACCCTTCGTCAGGACTGTAGAGGGAAGGGACAGAGACCCTATAAAGAAGGTGGGGGGAGGGTGGGAAGGAGAAGGCTGGTAGGTTCCAGGTGAAAAACCAGTAAGGGGAAAGATAAAGGGGTAGGGGAGGGGAGGCAGGGAGGTGATAAGCAGGAAAGGTGAAGAAAGAATAGGGGAAAACACAACGTGTTGTGAGTGTTGCATTGACCCCAGCATCTGCAGATTATTTTGTGAACACAGAGAGCTATTGGGTTCACAAGATGCAGGGAAAATCCTCTTTATACTGGCTATCTTCCCTCTCCATGCACAGTCCTGATGCAGGATTTTGACCCCAAACATCGACAATTCTTTTCTCCACCACTTTCCGTAGCCTTTTTCTTTTGGAACACACTTTCTTCCAGTGCAGCCACCCTCTGAAGTCAGGAGGCCATATGTACTCATAGAGAGGCCTTGAGAGCATTTGAGACCTCTCAGGCCTCTCAGACCTCTCAGAGATGTAAAAAGAGCCCGGAAGTATTTAAAGCAATAATACTAAATGAAGAGGATAAAAAAATTAATTAATAAAGTGAAAAAAACATTTAAATATATCTTAACTTACAGAATTAAATCAAAGGTTTACCTTTTGTTCTCCTGAATTAGACTCAGACATATTATGACTGAGTTAGATTATATGAAATCTGTTGTGCTGTAGAAGTACAGTACAGAGTACAGAACTAAAAACATAGAGCAAACAAAAACATTTCTGCCTATTCATATCAGTGACCCAGACCTAAAGTGCTAGGGTCCTAGTGCTGTCAATTAAGTAAAGCAAAAGACTACACTTCCGCTTGTATCTGAGTGAATGTACCAGCTCCCAAGTGGAAGATCCTCCCCATTACACATTCAATAATAAACTACTACTACTTCAAAAATGGTTATTAATAAGAGAAGTCATTTATTTATCTATCATAAAACATATTCTATGCTTGTCAGCTCTGCGTGGTTTGGAATTTTAAAACCTGTACCAATTTTGTTGATATGCAGTCTGCTGTGAAGATGTACATGCATTTTTTTCACCAAACACACCCATATGGTTTTGCTTATGATGCATCAGTTCTACAATGAATCAAATGCTGACACACATTCATTCCTTACCTGCTTTTATTTTTCCACAGCTAATTCTTCATGGTGCCTGGTACTGGAAGATCGAGCTACATAATCTGGTGTCAGATCTTCCAAAAGTAATGAAATGCCTTTTGATGTTTCCAAAGCATCCAGAGTTAATTTTAGTTCATTACTATTTAACAGCTACTGAGAAGAGACAATTAATAGCACTGCAATGTTTTTAAATAATGATTTTTCAGTCAGAAGTGACTGTGCATGATTTAGTACTGGTACCATCAACTTTCTGTAATTTTAAGCCCTTTTATCATATTTTCACAGCTTTGAATTATCACTATGACTGAAAAGTGCTGAGTGTGTTCTGAGAAGCCACAGGAACAATATTTTTGTGCAAATATATGAACAGTTACCTTGACAACATGAGTCAATAAAATGACGAATCCACAATAAAGAAAACAGCTATAACCAATATCAAAATACCATGGACACAGCCTTCTTCCTCCTTGACTAATCCTAGTCTGTGCCTGTTAGATACCATGTTGACCTTATCTCCTCCCTGTACACTCTAAATAGACCATATGCCATGTCCAAAAGACAGAGGAGCAGAATTAGTCCATTCTGCACATCGAATCTGGGAATAGCTGATCTATTTCCCTCACAAACCCATTCTCCTCCTGTCTTTTCCCGTAACCTTTCACGCCCTGACTTATCAAGAATCTATCAACCTCCGCTTTAAATACACCAGATGATCTGGCCTCCACAGCCACCTGCAACAACGAATTCCACAGATTCACCACCCTTTGGCGAAAGAAATTCCTCCTCATTTCCGTTCTAAATGGAAGTCCCTCTATTCTGAAACTGTGCCCTTTGGTCCTAGACTCCCTCACTATAGGAATCATCCTCTCCATGTCCACTCTATTTAGTCCTTTCAACATTCGATAGGATTCCCCCCCCCCCCCATTCTTCTAAGTATCAGCAAGTTTAGGCTCAGAGCTATCAGATATTCCTCATATGATGATCCTTTCAATCCCAGAAATATTTTCGTGAACCTCCTTTGAACCCTCTCCAATATCAGCATATCTTTTCTTGGATAAGGGGCCCCAAACTGCTCACAATACTCCAAGTGAGGCCTTACCAGTGCCTTATAAAGCTTCTGCATTACAGCAACACACACAAAATGCTGGAGGAGCTCAGCAGTCCAGGCAGCATCCATGGAAAACAGTAAATAGTTGATGTTTCGGGCTGAGACATACTGACTTTGACCTATTTTACCATGTGTCTCTAAGTACTCTGAAACCTCATCCTTAACAATCAAATCTAACATCTTCCCAACCTCTGAGATCAGACTAGCTGGCCTATAATTTCCTTACTTCTGCTTCCCTCCCTTCTTGAAGAGTGGAGTGGCATTTGCAATTGTGCAGCCCTGCAGAACCATTCCAGAAGCTAGTGATTCTTGAAAGACCATTACTAATGCCTCCACAATTTCTTCAGCTACCTCTTTCAGACCCCTGGGGTGTAGTCCATCTGGTCCAGGTGAATTATCTACCTTCAGACCTTTCAGCTTCCCAAGCACTTTCACCCTAGTAATAGCGACTGCACACACTTCTGCCCCCTGACACTTTTGAACTTCTGGCATATTGCTAGTGTCTTTCACAGTGAAGTCCAATGCAAAATACTTATTCAGCTTATTCACCTTTTCCTTGCTCCCCATTACTGTCTCTTCAGTGTCATTTTCTAGTGGATCGATATCTACTCTAGTCTGTCTTTTACTCTTGATATATCTGAACAAAAAATGGTATCCTCTTTGATGTTATTGGCTAGCTTACGTTCATATTTCATCTTTTCCCTCCACATGGCTTTTTTAGTTGTCATCTGTTGGTTTTTAAAAGCTTCCCAATGCTCTAACTTCCCATTAATATTTGCTCTATTATATGCCCTCTCTTTGGCTTTTATATTGGTTTAGACTTCTCTTGCCCAGCCACAGTTGTGTCATCCTGCCTTTAGAATACTACTTCTTTGGGATGTGTCCATCCTGCATCTTCTGTCAGCTTGCGTTTTTCTGCTGTCCCAAACTTCATATCTCTGCATCATTAATTCCACCCTCACTAACTGAATCATGTTAATTTGAAATGAATGTGAAAATATTTTATTTCCAAGAATGATGATGATTGTGTTAAACTAACTCAGGAGTAATTTAATGTGAATGTTTCAACTGGGACTCCAACAGCTCACTTGCCTAATGATGTTGACATCACAGCTGTGTTTTAATTATTGCATCTCAATTGCCTATCATGCAAATAATGCAATGCCAGCTACAAGAACAGTTAGGAGATACCTCATTCATCTTCACCCAATATGGTTCTAACCAGAGGTCTCTCTGTGCATCCTGCATTCTATCTGGAGACCTCATTCAAAGTTTGTGCCACGTACCTCAATTTCTAGACTTGGACTTACCAAAGTGTTCTTTGGAGTGAGGTACTGGAGGAACTGCCACTGCTCCAGAGCTTTGTTAAGGAAAGGTCTGGGCATTTGAGAGCAGATGAAGAAATTAAGGCTAGAATAACATCAAAGTATCTGAAAAAACAGAAAAATCTAATTGGTAAATTGTTATATTATTATGAATGAACTCTTCTCGGGCTTCCAGCCGGGTACAAGTATTGATTTTAACTGGTGTTTTGATGTCAAACTCTGCCACCTTCATCAGAGATGATGCCTGGGCATATCTAGTCTGGTGGTATTTATGTCCCTGTAGTCCGTTCCTCCTGATTGGTGAGTCCTCATCCAATCAGGTTTCCACTGTCCCACCTTGTATACAATTTGGGTTACCTGGAGAAGTTGGCGGTAGCAGAACACTGCATTCACAATGGCCATAGGATTGACTTCAACAGCACAAAACTACTATGCCGCACCAATGGCTTTTGGGACTGCCTGGTGAAGGAAGCTATTGAAATAAAACTAGAGTAAAAGAATTTTAACAAAGATGAAGTAAGAACTGGAATTTGATTGTAAGCAAGGGAAAGCACTAGATCCTGCTTTATTATTGTCATGTTTACTGACGTAGAGTGAAAAACTTGCTCTACATGCCAACCATACAGATCATTTCATTGCATCAGTACATTGCGGTAGTACAGGGGAAAAACAGAACAGCAAAATGCAGAATAAAGTGTTACAGTTATCGAGAAAGTTCAGTGCAGGAAGACAATAGGTGCTAGGCAGATTATGAGGTCAAGAGTCCATTTTATCTTGCAAGGGAACCATTCAAAGCCGTAGAGAAGTAGGATAGAAACTGTCCTTGATCCTGGTGGTACATGCTTTCAGGCTTTTGTATTTTGTGCCCAATGGGAGTGAGGAGAAGACAGAATGTCTGGGGTGGGTGGAATCTTTGATTAGCTTGCCTGCTTTACCAAGGCAATAAGAGAAGTAGACAGAGTTTATGGAAGGGGTACTGGTTTCCAGGATGCACTGAGCTACAGTATGTCCACAACTCTCTGCAGTTTCTTGCAGTCACAGGCAGGGAATGTGCCATACCAAGCTATTATGCATTTGGATTGAATGCCTTCTATGGTACATCAATAAAAAAGGGGAGATTTCATATTCCTTTAGCTTCCTGAGCAAGTAGAGGTGAGTTTTCTTGGCCATGATGTGGATGGACCAGGGTAAGTTAATGGCAATGTTCAATAGACTTAAATGTTTAATTTCCATTCAGTTCCGAGGCTCAAACTAAATGTCGTGTCAAGTTTGAATTAAACAGACTACACATACAATGGAGAGGACCAGTCTGCACATTTCAAACCATTCTGTTCAGTTCTGAAATATCTATTCATGATTTCTGTCTGCACTTGCTTGTCATATTTCATTTGTTTCAATATTTAGCTGGTGAATGGTGAAGGTGGATAAAAGGATGTATTAGTCACTCACAGCAATTTTTTCCAATGAACTCTTTGAATTTTCTTGGCACCTAAAAACATTGGAGCGCAGTGGAACAACAGAAACCTCATCTGCTGATGGGCAAGGTTTACACAAGGTGAGGGTTCACAGTTTGAGGATAGAGGGGAAGCCTTTTAGGACCGAGGTTAGGAAAAACTTCTTCACACAGAGAGTGGTGAATCTGTGGAATTCTCTGCCACAGCAAACTGTTGAGGCCAGTTCATTAGCTATGTTTAAAAGGAAGTTAGATATGGCCCTTGTGGCTACAGGGGTCACGGGGTATGGAGGGAAGGCTGGGTTCTGAGTTGGATGATCAGTCATAATAAATGGCGGTGCAGGCTCGAAGGGCCGAATGGCCTACTCCTGCACCTATTTTCTATGTTTCTATGTTTCTATGTTTCTATATCAGAATGGAACAGGTACAGGAAATCAGGTAAGTCCATGTTTGCATCTGAATTGGGGTTGGGGAAGCTGGGGGTGGGTGGTTCCAAGTGAAATAGCACCAGGGTTAATTCATGGACTAGACTGGATTAGGATGAACATGAACTGCTGGAAATCCATGTGGGAAGCTTCAGCAATCATTGATCAGTGATGCAGAAGTGAGGGAAATGTGTTGTAAGTCAGGGTGGGTGTCAGGTTTTGTTTGGAGGGGACAGTCGACTGGTCAGGTCTTGTTGGGTCAAACCCTGGTTGGGTGATCAGTGAAACGGAGATTTCCATTGGGAATGTTAAGCCTGAAAGACAGGAGAATCACTAACATGACAGGCGGTGGGGGTGGGGGGTTTGTTGAGTGCCAAAATAAAATCAGGTAATGAATAACTTTTGTTGGAGTCCCTGTGACAAAGCATTTGCTCAGGAAGATCTGTTCTGTCATGCGGCATCAGATTTCACAGGCAGATTGGGATCTTGTCTCAGTGTGGCTGGCCCGCTGGAGAAAGTTAATCAAACGCTGAAAATCACATTAATATGTGCATTGATTTTGTACTCCTTGATCTGGTTTCTATGAAATCCAAGGTCTTATTGAGTGTTGTTCACTGGATGGACAAAAGTGAACAAACTTGCATAAAACCCATTCAAGTTCAAGTTTGGTTTATTCTCATTCACCCATACAATATATATCGCTAAATGAAACAACTTTCCTCCGGACCAAGGTGCACAACAAAGTACATATAACTCACACACATAATGTAATATTTCCACTAGTGAGTTAACAAATAATAAGGTGCATTTACAACACAAGTTAACAAGTAAACAGAATAATGCTGCTGGTGCTTCATACAAGATGAGACCTGGGTGGTGGCAGGGAGTTCAGTAGTCTTAAGGGCTGGGGGAAAAAGCTGCTCACCTTCCTAATGGTTCTTGTCCTAATGCTACTGTACCTCCTGCCTGATGGTAGGGGGTCAAAGAGATTGTTGGACAAATGGGACGGATCATTGACAATACTAAGGGCCCTGTGTATGTTACACTCCTGATAGATATGGGTGGGACAGAGGCCATGATGATTCTTTCAGCAGTCCTCACAATCCTTTGTAGGGACTTGCGATCAGATGCCTTGTAAATCCTGTACCAGATGGTGCTGCAGATAGTTAGGATAATCTCAATGGACTACTACTACTACGTCGACTCAGGCCTAGGGGGCCGGCGTCGGGCACAATGACGGATCTCAATGGAGCTCCTGTAAAAATTGGTTAAAATGGTGCAGGTGGGGGTGGGGAGGGAGCCTCACTCACCTCAATCTCCTCAGGAGGTGGAGATGCTACTGTGCTTTCTAGACCTAAGAAGTGGCATTGAGAGATCTCCTGAGATTGTCTGTTTTGTGTGCACTCCCAGAAACTTGGTGCTTCTAACTCTTTCCACAGAGGAGCCATGTATGTGCAGTGAGGCGTGGTCGGCCTGCACTTTCCTAAAGTCCACAATCATCTTTTTAGTCTTGCCCATGAGACTCAAGTTGTCATTCTCGCAGCGTTCTACCAATCTCTCTACTTGCTCTCTGTACGCTGTCTCGTCATTATTGCTGCTGATGTGGCCAATCACTGTTGGGTCATCAACGAACCTGATCATTCGGTTTGAACTGGATCTAGCAATGCAGTCATGCATCAGCAGCGTGAACACCAGTGGGCTGAGCACGCAGCCCTGAGGGTGGGCTGGGGGTGCCAGTGCTCAGCGTGATGGAGCTAGAGAAGTTTCTGCTAGCATGGACTAGCTGTGGCCTTTCCATCACGAAGTTCAGGATCAGCTGGACAGAGAGGTGTTGAGACCCACTGAGGACAGTTTACCCACCAGCTTCTGAGGGATGATCGTATTCAATGCTGAGCTGGTCGATAACCAGCATCCTGGCATTTGAGGCACCATTTTCCAGGTGGAACATGATGGAGTGGAATGTAAAGGTTATGGCATCATCAGTGGACGGATTTGAGCAATAAGCGAACTGGAAAGGGTACAAAGCAGCAGGAAGATGGGATTTAAAACGATTGATTGCAAGCCACTCAAAGCACTTCATTATTGTTAAGGTCAGTGCCACTGGACAGTAGTTGCTGAGGCAAGTTACTGTCACCCCCTTGAGATGGTGGTCGCCTTGTAGCCCGAGGAGCAGTGGACTGTTCCAGAGAGATGTTGAAGACGTCTGTTCGAATCTCTGTTAACTGGGCTGCACCTGACCAGGTATGTTATCAGGCCCCGCAACTTTACATGGGTTGACCCTGGCTAGGGTCTTCCTCACATCATCTGTGGCCAGACAGAGTGCCAGCTCCTTGGGGAGAAGGGGAGGGGGCCTTCCTTGATGGTACATTGTTCCATGCTTCAGAATGAGCGATGAAGATATTTAACCTTTCAGGAAGAGAAGCTTCACTGTTATTGACGTACAGGGTGGACTTTTAGCCTGTTATGGTCTGAATGCCTCGCTACATACGCCTTGTGTTTCTAGTGTCACAGAAATGGCTGTATATTCTTTGTGAATAATCCCATTTTGCCTTCCTGATGACATGGCAAAGCACAGCTCCTGCTGACGTGAGAGCTGTCTTATCCTACGATCTGAAGGCAGTATCCTGATCTCAACTGTGCCTGGACCTTTGCTGTCAGCCGTGGCTTCTGATTTGCTCTCACATAGATGTGTTTAATAATGGTTGTTGTGTGTTAAATATTTCAGTAATATTTGAGTAATATTGCAGATATATTGTTTGATTAAGCATTCTTTGTCATTTACATAATTCATTATCAGTTACAAGTAAAAGTATGTGAATGGCATATGTCATTATGCTACTGCATCTTACGTGCATGCCTTGCTTAAAGTAATAACAAAACTAAGACAATGCATTCCCAGCTTTGTGCTTTCCTTTCAATTAGTTTTATGTTTTGGAGTTACAAAACATTTACACAATGGTGACGAGGAAGTTTTGAATGAACCTGAGATGACCACCTACCTGTTGAAGCCCAGTGAGAAGTTCAAATTTTTTTAAAAAGTACAACGAGACATTCAAGTTTTAAAAAGTGCAGCGAGATGTTCAAGTAAAAAGCAAACAGAAAACAGATTAAATTTAGAGGCTCATAAGTGGGTTATATGAAAAAAAGTACATGAATGGTATATGCCATTATGTCATATGTGCGTGCCTCACTTAAAGTAAAAACAAAACTGGGACGTGCATTCCCAGCTCTGTGTTTTTCTTTCAATTAGTTTTATGTTTTGAAGTTAAAAACCATAACAACAGTGACATCCTCTACGTAGCCAGTCACGGAACTTGCATATTCATTGATGTTAATGTGATGGTCAAATGCAGCTGCCTCCAGTTTGTTTTCCACATTGTCCTGTAACAATGAGATTGCTCCTTTTGGCCAGGTCCTTATCTCCCTTTGACACACAAAGCGGTCAGCATGAATTAACATAACAGATAAGTGGTCAGAGAAATCCAGGTGAGGTTGGGGAGGACGCAAACAACAGGAATTCTGCAGATGCTGGAAATTCAAGCAACACACATCAAAGTTGCTGGTGAACGCAGCAGGCCAGGCAGCATCTCTAGGAAGAGGTACAGTCGATGTTTCAGGCTGAGACCCTTCGTCAGGACTAACTGAAGGAAGAGCTACTAAGAGATTTGAAAGTGGGAGGGTGAGGGTGAGATCCAAAATGATAGGAGAAGACAGGAGGGGGAGGGATGGAGCCAAGAGCTGGACAGGTGATAGGCAAAAGGGGATATGAGAGGATCATTGGACAGGAGGTCTGGGGAGAAAGACAAGGGGGGGGGGACCCAGAGGATGGCAAGGGGTATATTCAGAGGGACAGAGGGAGAAAAAGGAGAGTGAGAGAAAGAATGTGTGTATAAAAATAAATAACAGATGGGGTACGAGGGGGAGGTGGGGCATTAGCGGAAGTTAGAGAAGTCGATGTTCATGCCATCAGGTTGGAGGCTACCCAGACAGAATATAAACCTTGCCGAGGCACAGCGACAACTCGCGGATACCTCCTCTTATTTACCCCTCGATCGTGACCCCACTAAGGAGCACCAGGCCATTGTCTCCCACACCATCACCGACTTTATCCGCTCAGGGGATCTCCCATCCACTGCTACCAACCTTATAGTTCCCACACCCCGCACTTCCCGTTTCTACCTCTTACCCAAAATCCACAAACCTGCTTGTCCTGGTAGACCTATTGTCTCAGCTTGCTCCTGCCCCACCGAACTCGTTTCTGCATACCTCGACATGGTTTTATTCCCCCCTTGTTCAATCCCTTTCTTACCTGTGTTCGTGACACTTCTCACGCTCTTAAACTTTTCAATGATTTTAAGTTCTCTGGCCCCCACCGCTTTATTTTCACCATGGATGTCCAGTCCCTATATGCTTCCATCGCCCATCAGGAAGGTCTCAAAGCTCTCCGCTTCTTTTTGGATTCCAGACCTAATCAGTTCCCCTTTACCACCACTCTGCTCCGTCTAGCGGAATTAGTCCTTACTCTTAATAATTTCTCTTTTGGCTCCTCCCACTTCCTCCAAACTAAAGGTGTAGCTATGGGCACCCGTATGGGTCCTAGCTATGCCTGCCTTTTCGTTGGCTTTGTGGAACAATCTATGTTCTGTGCCTGTTCTGGTATGTGTCCCCCACTTCTCCTTCGCTACATCGATGACTGCATTGGCGCTGCTTCCTGCACGCATGCTGAGCTCGTTGACTTTATTAACTTTGCCTCCAACTTTCACCCTGCCCTCAAGTTTACCTGGTCCATTTCCGACACCTCCCTCCCCTTTCTAGATCTTTCTATCTCTGTCTCTGGAGACAGCTTATCTACTGATGTCTACTATAAGCCTACTGACTCTCACAGCTATGTGGACTATTCGTCTTCTCACCCTGTCTCTTGCAAAAACGGCATCCCCTTCTCGTAATTCCTCCGTCTCCGCCACATCTGCTCTCAGGATGAGGCTTTTCATTCTTGGACGAGGGAGATGTCCTCCTTTTTTAAAGAAAGGGGCTTCCCTTCCTCCACTATCAACTCTGATCTCAAACGCATCTCCCTCATTTCACGTACATCTGCTCTCACTGCAACCTCCCGCCACCCCACTAGGAATAGGGTTCCCCTGGTCCTCACCTACCACCCCACCAGCCTCAGGGTCCAACATATTATTCTCCGTAACTTCCGCCACCTCTAACGGGATCCCACCACTAAGCACATCTTTCCCTCCCCCCCCACTCTGCTTTCCGCAGGGATCGCTCCCTACGCGACTCCCTTGTCCATTCGTCCCCCCCCATCCCTCCCCACTGATCTCCCTCCTGGCACTTATCCCTGTAAGTGGAACAAGTGCTACACATGCCCTTACACTTCCTCCCTTACCACCATTCAGGGCCCCAAACAGTCCTTCCAGGTGAGGCGACACTTCACCTGTGAGCCAGCTGGGGTGATATACTGCGTCCGGTGCTCCCGATGTGGCCTTCTATATATTGGCAAGACCCGACGCAGACTGGGAGACCGCTTTGCTGAACACCTACACTCTGTCTGCCAGAGAAAGCAGGATCTCCCAGTGGCCACACATTTTAATTCCACATCCCATTCCCATTCTGACATGTCTATCCACGGCCTCCTCTACTGTAAAGATGAAGCCACACTCAGGTTGGAGGAACAACACCTTATATTCCGTCTGGGTAGCCTCCAACCTGATGGCATGAACATCGACTTCTCTAACTTCTGCTAATGCCCCACCTCCCCCTCGTACCCCAGCCGTTATTTATTTTTATACACACATTCTTTCTCTCACTCTCCTTTTTCTCCCTCTGTCCCTCTGACTATACCCCTTGCCCATCCTCTGGGTTCCCCCCCACCTTGTCTTTCTTCCCGGACCTCCTGTCCCACGATCCTCTCGTATCCCCTTTGCCAATCACCTGTCCAGCTCTTGGCTCCATCCCTCCCCCTCCTGTCTTCTCCTATCATTTTGGATCTCCCCCTCCCCCTCCCACTTTCAAATCTCTTACTAACTCTTTCTTCAGTTAGTCCTGACGAAGGGTCTCGGCCTGAAACGTCGACTGCACCTCTTCCTAGAGATGCTGCCTGGCCTGCTGCGTTCACCAGCAACTTTGATGTGTGTTGCGAGGATGGGGAGGAGCTTTGCATGCACGGGAATGTTGGTACAAACTAGGTCTAATGTGTTCTCATCTCTTATAACAAAGTCAACATGCTGATGGAATTTAGACAGGACTGTTTTTAGGTTAGCATGGTTGAAGTTCTCAGCAACAGTAAAGAATAATAAAGTTTGCAGGTCACTGATAGTGCTGTAGAGTTCACGCAGTGCTTCTTCAGCATTAGAACTAGGGGTGGGGGAGGGGTGTATACACCCATAATTACAATAGCGGTGAAAATAGAAGGAGCCTGCATTACCAAAGTGTTCACACACCAGTTCTTATTAATGTAGATACATACACTTCCACCGGAGGTCTTGCCAGAAATCACAGGAATTGTGTCAGCCTGAAAAGAGAAGAAGCCCTCTAGCTCGATGGCCATTTCAGGAGTCATATTTCCATCAGGATGTGCATGCAACTGTTCTTTATCTCATGATAATTCAGTCTCAAATGCAGGTAAACTAGTTTATTTTCTAGCATTTGAAAGCAGAGCTGATGGGAGAGCTGACCTGAAGGATTTTACATAAGAACATAAGAAATAGTAGGCCATCCGGCCCATCGAGCCTGCCCCGCCATTCAATAAGATCATGGCTGATCTGTCTGTAAACTCAACTCCATCTACCTGCCTTTTCCCCATAACCCTTAATTCCTCTACTGTGTAAAAATCTATCTAACTGTATCTTAAATATATTTAGTGAGGAAGCTTCAACTGCTTCCCTGGGCAAAGAATTCCACAGGTTCACCACTCTCTGGGAAAAACAGTTTCTCCTCATCTCCATACTAAATCTTCTCCCCTGAATCTTGAGGCAATGTCCCCTGGTTCTAGTCTCACCTACCAATGGAAACAACTTTCCTACTTCTATCTTATCTATCACTTTCAAAATTTTGTATGTTTCTATAATATCCCTTCTCATTCTTCTGAATTCCAGAGAGTATAGTCCCAGGCGACTCAATCTCTCCTCATAGGTTAACCCCTTCATCTCTGGAATCAACCTGGTGAACCTCCTTTGCACTGCCTCCAAAGCCAGTATATCCTTCCTCAAGTATGGAGACCAGAACTGCACACAGTACTCCAGGTGCGGCCTCACCAGTACCCTGTATAGTTGCAGCATGACCTCCCTGCTCTTGAATTCAATCCCTCTCGCAATGAAGACCTACATTCCGTTTGCCTTCTTAAGAACCTGTTGTACCTGCAAGTCAACTTTTTGCGATTCATGAACAAGCACTCCCAAGTCCCTCTGCACAACAGCAGGCTGCAATCTTTCTCCATTTAAATAATAATCTGCTCTTCTATTATTCCTTCCAAAGTGGATGATCTCACATTTACCAATGTTGTATTCCATCTGCCAGACCCTGGCCCACTCACTTAATCTACCTATATCCTTTGCAGACTCTCCACATCCTCTGTACAATTTGCTTTTCCACTCAGTTTAGTGTCATTAGCAAATTTTGCTACACTACACTCAGTCCCCTCTTCCAAATCATCAATGTAAATGGTAAACAGCTGCGGGCCCAGCACCGACCCCTGCGGCATTCCACTCACTACTGACTGCAAACCGGACAAACACCCATTTATACCAACTCTCTGCCTTCTCTCGGTTAACCAATCCACTATGCATGGCAATACACTTTCTCCGACTCCATGCATCCGTGTCTTATTTATAAGTCTCTTGTGTGACACCTTATCGAATGCCTTCTGGAAATCCAAGTATCCGACATCCACCTGTTCCCCTCTATCCACTGCACTCATTATGTCCTCAAAGAACTCCAGTAAGTTTGTCAAACAGGACCTGCCCTTTCTGAATCCATGCTGCGTCTGTCTAATGGAACCATTCCTTTCTAAATGTTTCGCTATTTCTTCCTTAATGACAGCTTCAAGCATTTTCCCGACTACAGATGTTAAGCTAACTGGCCTATGGTTGCAAACAACAGGAATTCTGCAGATGCTGGAAATTCAAGCAACACAAATCAAAGTTGCTGGTGAACGCAGCAGGCCAGGCAGCATCTCTAGGAAGAGGTACAGTCGACGTTTCAGGCCGAGACCCTTCGTCAGGCCTGTCTTTTGCCTACATCCTTTTTTAAAAAGTGGCGTGATATTTGCTGTCTTCCAATCCACCGGGACCTGCCCAGGGTCCAGAGAATTTTGGTAAATGATTACCAATGCGTTTACTGTAACCTCCACCAATTCCCTCAGCACCCTGGGATGTATCCCATCAGGACCAGGGGACTTATCTACCTTCAGGCTTCTAGTTTCCTTATCACTATCTCTTTAGTGACAGTGATTTTATTAAGGTCTTCACCTCCCATTTCGTCCATAACATCATTCTTTGGCATATTAGACACGTACTCCACCGTGAAGACCGTTACAAAATAGTTGTTCAATGCCTCAGCCATTTCCTTATCACCCAATATCAATTTCCCCTTCTCGTCTTCCAACGGACCTACGTTGACTTTAGCCACCCTCTTCCGCTTTATATATTTATAAAACCTTTTACTATCTGTTTTTATATTTTGTGCTAATTTACTTTCATACTCTATCTTCCCTTTCCTTATTTTTTATTCAGTTGTTCTTTGTTGCTTTTTAAAGTTTTCCCAATTCTCCAGTCTCCCACTACTCTTTGCGACTTTGTACATGAGCTTTTAATTTGATACTATCTTTTATTTCCTTAGTTATCCAAGGCTGGCTCTCCCCACACTTACTGTCCTTACTTTTGACTGAAATATACTTTTGTTGAGCACTGTGAAAAATCTCTTTGAAAGTATTCCACTGTTCCTCAACTGCCCTACCAAATAGCCTGTGCTCCCAATCCACATTAGCCAACTCCTCCCCCATCCTGTTGTAGTCTCCCTTGTTCAAGCATAATACACTAGTTTTAGATCTAATTATTTCATCCTCCATTTGTATGCAAAATCAATCATACTATGATCACTCACTAGTTTTGCCTATAATCTCGCACAGATACCAGCGTGCTTCTGTTTCCTTGTGCACCATTTCCAACGGTGTCCCCCTGGGTGGCTGTAGCAGGTGACAACATGGTGCGCAATAAGCTTGGCGTTCTGAATATCCAGTGATCATAAGAAAGACATAAAGGACGAATAATACACCATTAATCGGAGCCAAAGTGGCCACTGTGACTGGAAGTGTCGCTGTGTTGAAAGTCCTGATTTTCATATAAATTAGGTCATTCAGCAGACCAAAGAGTGATGTGATCTAATCTGCAATCTCAAAACAAATGTCATTTTCTCTTCATTTTGAACCCAGTTAAAAAATGTATTTTGTTGCTTTTAAAATCCAGATTTGAAGGTGTCTGCCAGCTGTTCACAGTCAATCAGACTGCCACTAAATATTCAGGCATCTTCTGTAAAGAATGGCGACATGAACCAGATTAAAATTGCCTCCAGCAGACAGGAAACGAAAACTGAGTTTTGAGCAACATGTTCAACAGAAGAAAACAAAGCAAAAAAAAAGGTAAAATTAGAGGAAAAAAGGACATTTTTATAAATCACTTCTCGCATCCTAAAAAGTACAACTTACCAAAGTTGATAAAATCTTTCAAGCAAGTATGGCCGTATAACTATCATTACTTTATTGGAAGATCAAACTGTAGGCTAATCGCTGTCTAACTTTCCACTTAAATTAGTTGGAAGCTCCTGTACTGTTGCCATGGATAGGAGTTGAATATGCCAACTTTTATCTATGATTTATTGAATCAGTCCAGTCTAACCATTTGAATTAATATCTTAACTTGCTGAACAATCTCCCCTGAAAGTTATCTTTAACAAGGACTGGGCCTCCAAATTTTAACAATTCTTTAAGATCTTTAAAGATATTCAATACTTTTTTCACATTTAATCTCTCGTTTAAATTTTCTTAATCAAATCTTTCTTTCTGCATCTTTATTACACATTTTGAACTTGGTTTAATGCTGTTTTCACTGTTCTAATTTAAATCTATTCAGTTAGCAATCATGGATGCTGTCTAATTATTCTTAATCTGTCCAGGCAAGGTAACAGGCCAGTGGTTGTCATGTTCACTGATGGTCCAGATGGTCTGAATAGCATGCTGTGCTCTTTGACAGCTACTTGGCCCGCAAACTCCAAGGGAAAGTCTATAGATAAATACTCATTTGAAGAACAGCTGGGACATTGAATCATCAGTCTCAGTCAAAGTTGGTATGTTATTTATGACCCTTACCTGGTTAGGTGAGACAATAGTACTACAATTAAAAAGTGTAGGTCAGTTAGCTTACATGAGAGACGTTGCTTATAAATTTGGTGGGTTCTGCATTATTTGGTTACATCTTGGTAAATTGTTTACAGCATTCTTGCTCTTTGATTGAAGTTGAGCTATCACAAATATTGGCTCAGCCTTGTGTGTGTTTGTAAACTTATACATGAAAGTATAAGAAGAATCCACAATACACTACAATGTCATTACATTTCTATCTGGTAAATGCAGACATGAAGAAACATAACAAAGTCCAATATATCGGATAGCCAGAAAATAAGAGGTTAATGCATTCATAGAGGTGAGTTGAAATGAACTTGAAATAAAACATTCCTTTTAAAAGCTCACTCACAATTCAGATTATTTTTCAAAGTCATATTCTAATATACCATCCTAGATATTTATGTGGTAGCCTAGTCAAATGAATAATAACAATATCTTCAGGTTTATCATCCAATATTTGGACATGCATAATATTATATATCTTAGTGTCAAGATGTTCACAAATCTCTATATGCAGTTTCCTCCAACTTCAGTGGAAAGATAATTGAACTAATGTCAATGATCTCTCACAACATAGCATCCCAGTAATAATGCCCAAATTACATTCAGTTGTCTCCGTTGGGCAGGCTACATCAGTTGTATGCCTAGCACAAGACTCATAAAGAGACATTGTATTCCAAGCTCTATCATAGGCAAAGATTACTGGGCAGGGAGAGGGAAATTTCAAAGATATGCTGGAGGTCATGTCAAAGAAAAACGACAACTTCATTGACACCTAGGAATTTCTGGCCCATGTCCACTCAAAACATTGGGAGCCCACGGAAGCTCTGCTTAAGCTGCAGAAAGAGCACACTAGAGCATCAGCTACCCACCTGCCCACATGTCCTGTTCAATCTATGCAACTGATAGAAATGGAACAGGAACAAGGCATCCTTGAATCCAAAGGACTGAATAAGAGAAATTAGTTTTCTGACAATAGATGTTTACATAATCTGGCATTTACCAGGCACAGAAACTTGCATCTTTTTGCTCAATAATACAAAATAATTTCTCTCTCTACATTATGAATAAATTTAATTATAGCAATTGGGGTTCATTTTCAACGCCACAGACAATTTTACTATATGTACTCAATTTATACTATATAATTAAACACAATACTGTTTCTTTTGCCTTAATTTTGATTTAGCATATATCTGAATTTTCTTTCTGTAAACATTTATATTTTTGTTGTTTTGTTGTCAACATCAACGATATCTCCTCTTCAGCAAAGAATGCTCAAAAATTAGGGACACATGTTCATTCATGAATCCAATGACCTCAGGTTTCTGATGATTTGGAAGGAGTAGCAGTGAGTCAGCTGAATGAGTCAGGCAGTATTCATTAGAATTTCCAACACTCATTTACCTTCCACAAAGGAGATCACAATTTTTAATAAACTGAATGAGATATTAATTCTTAATATGATAGATAAATAAATTACTTGCATTAGTTGATGCTTTGGGGACTATGTAGCACAGCTTTTAAAACCTGGTTTCTTATCAATGAAGACTAGTCAGTCATGGAGTCATAAAGTTACACAGAGTCCCATGAGCTCTCTATGTCCATGCTGACTTTTTGCTCACCTACACCAATCTCATTTGCCCTCATTAGGACTGTATGCCTCTGTATCTTACATGTATCATTTGGGTCTGTATTCCTTGGATAAGTGGTGATTTTTTTTCAAATGTATAAGATCCTCAGGGACCGAGTTGTTCTCACTGATGAGACGGTCACAAACAAGGGGAATTAGCTACAAAATAAGGGACCAGTTATTTAAAACGAATGTGCACAAAAATTTCTTCTCTCAGAGGGAAGTGAATCTCTGGAATTTTCTGGCCCACAGAGTGGTGGAGTCCAGATCATTGGAGATAATTAACAGGGAAATGGATAAATATTTGAAAGATTGAGTAATTGAGGGTTATGGGGTACTGGCACAGGAGGAGTGGAGGCTGGCGTAGATAAGCCATGATCATACTGAATGGTAAGCAGTCTCGAGAAGCCGAGTGGCCTGTTCCTGCTCCTAATTTCTCATGTTCCTGTGCAACTTCTTCATGCTAAAGTTTCCTTTCTAAATAATCTTACCTTATTTAAACTGTATTTCAAAGGTTCAAAGGTTTATTTATTGTCAAAGTATACAACTGTGAACTGCTTCTTCTCCGGGAAGCCAAGAAAGAAACGAAAGGCAGCACAATCATCAACCCCAAATCCCCTCCCCACACAAAAAAGCGAACAAAACAGGAACAGGCACATCAACCCCCAGGTCATGCCCCCGGCACAAAAAAATAAGAAAGATCAGGCGAAAAATACAGAACATAAAAGAACTATAAGACCAAAAAAAGTTTATATCCAAAACGCAGAAAATCTGGGCAACATTCTCTGGGCACAGCGGCAGGCTCTCTCCTCTCTAGTAGCGTGGCCGAGTGATCCTCAGTGATCAAAAGTCAGACAGCAAGTACCACATTCCTCATTCACCTTGATGTTTCAATCTCCCTTGTCGCTTTAATCAGCACACAATAGAAGCTTTAATCAGCGAAATGGAGTCAACAATAGACTTGAGCCCCATCCCGCAGCCTGCCCGCTATGAGGTTCGCGTGCGCTGCCTCTGCCTCCTGGAATCCTCTTGGAGACTGCAGAGTGCTAAAGCACCCAAACTTCCGCAGTTACCTTCATGTTTTGATCTCCTTCGTCACTTTAATTGGCACACAGTGGAAGCATTAATCGGTGAAATGGAGTCAACCGTCGGCTCGCGGCCTGCTTGCACTTGCCACCTCTGCTTCCCACAATCCCTTTGGAGACTGCAAAGCGCTGGAACACCCAACAAACTCCAAACAGCAAATCACAGGCTCCAACAGTTCCAGAATCACATACAAGATGAATGTAAAAGATATAAAAGCATAAAAGAAGTGAAATATATGATTTCATAATCTATCCAGAAGATGTCGACCGAAGGAGCATTGTACGTAGGCGCTATCTTGACCTATTTTTGTTCTTACACACAAGTGATGAAAATATTAGCAAGAGCTTACATTTTATGTGTTGCCCATAAATTTAATGAAGCATTCTAAAATGCTTTATTAATAAATTTAAGGATATTTGACCAATGCCTAATTCAAGTAGTAGATTTTAAGGAATTGAGCATTTTAGGGAGAGAATTTCAAAGCTTAAGGCTTAGGTGATGAAAATGCATCTACTAGCAATCTGTTAAACACTGTTATAATAGGTCCTCAGCTCAAAGGAATATCTCTGTGGCTCTTTCCACAGGTACTGCTTACTTGCTGAGTACTTTTTATTTATTTATTTACTTATTTAGAGGCACAGCACAGAATACACCCTTCCGGCCCTTCGAGCTATGCCGCCCAGCAACCACACAACTCTGATTTAACCCTTGCCTAATCGTGGGACAATTTACAATGACAAATGAACCTACCCAGTATGTCTTTGACGGTGGGAGGAAACAGGAGCACCTGGAGAAAACCCATGCACTCTACGGGGATAATGTATGGGGTCTTTTCAGGGGACAAGGTATTGAATTCTGAACTCTGACACCCCAAACTGTACTAATGTCATGCTAACAACCACACTACCATCGTGTACTGCTTTTCTAAAAGCTTCTCAGGTTTTCTACCGCAGGTGCCACGGGATTGAAGTCTGGCAATTTCATCAGTGAGTTGTTGTCACTGGAATGTTGTTATTTCTAATCTGAGTACGAGAATGACAGAGGCGACCACAATTATTTTTCTTTTGACCTTTCTTTGCTCTTGTAACACTTCACAAAACAGCCATAATCACCTCATTCTTGACTTCTGAATATCCCCAGATCAAACAAGATTGATAGGATCGATTGCTTCAAGTTTCTAGGAGTGAACAGACAGCTTCTCTGGGTCAATCCATGTCGATGTCATCATAATTTGTTTTGCTTTCATTTCAGCATTTACATGTGTTTTTTTTACTTTCATCTACACTTAAATATAACTAGTTCAACTAGCTTATGTTGTGCTTCTGTTCATATTCCAGCAAGCTGTAAAGTTCTAATTAAAATTATTTCCTAAACTCAATCCATAACGTGATAGATAATAAAATTACTTGTATTTGCTTATGCATTTTGGAGACGACTTGTGGTGCAGTCATAACAGTGAAATGGAGATTCTATTTTTCCCTGTATTTTATTCCATTTTGACCCTGATTGCTCTCCACATTTTTTTTTATTCAAGATGCCCTTGTGCCACACCAAAACATCAGCATTTCTTTCCTTCTGTTTTAAATGACATTAGCTTTGTGATCAAGAGCAATTAAGACTAAAATCAAAGCATGACCCTTTTTTCCAGTAAGTAGTTTTTTTTTCTAAAGATCTCTTGCCTGAAGATGATCCAGAATTTTCAAATGGCTGAGTTGGACTCACTTTATTCATTGCACTCACTGTTTCTCAGAACTTATCCTTGAGAAAATACACGAGTGGCAGATTGTCAATTATTGATAGTGCTTTCATGAAGCATTTCAGTTTGTAGCTACACAATCATCTGAAAAAAAAATTTGCATCATCATCATCTTATTAGAAGAAAACATATAGCCTTAATGATACAAAAAAGGTACTTCCTATAATCCTAGATGGATAAGAAACCAAAGTAAAGCTTTCTTATCCCAAAGTTCAATTACCTAGATCTGAATTCATCTGGTTCTGCCATCTCTGTATTTATTCCTTGCCTCTGCTCCCCTCCTATCCAAATATTTTAACAAGCAGAAGGAGAGTAAGTGAATATTAATTTATGACTGATGAAGAAAGAAAATGATGGAAACACTCAGCGAGTCAGGTGGAGTCTGTAGAGAGAGAATCAAGGTGAATGCTTCAGCTTAACGGCATCTCGTCAGGACTGAGAACAATTAGAAACAATATGTCAATCAGAAGATGAGATGCTATTCCTTGTGTCTATGTTGAGATTTGTCGAGACAGTGAGGGAAGCACAGGAAAGATAAATCAGAATGTGAGTGAGAAGGAGGAATCAATGTGATGGCTGTCTAGAGGTCTGAGGGTTTTGCTTGTAGACTGAATAAGGCCAAACAATCTGCATACTGTGTACCCAATGAAGAGGGGTCACTGCCTTGCAATCAGAAATTGTGATGCACTGAACAGGAGCAAGCATAGACACAGAGAAATGGCAAGGAGACTAAGTTAAGATGCATGGAAAATGAAAGAGGTTACCAGGGCCAAAATTTAAAAAAATCTGTATTTCTATCATGAATTAAAACAAATGTAAAGGATAATAGGAAAGAGTGGACACAATGAGCTGAAGCAGATAGCTAACAATCACTAACATAATGTAACAACATTATAACATAATAACATAATGAACGTAATGTTCAACTGTGCAACAATTTCAATAAATTTAATTCTGTAAAATTTTTATTGATGACCCATCTTCAAGTAACTTCAAGGAAAATGGACAGTTAATCAAAAGAAGGTAAATTTACAATTCAAAAATAGAAGAAGTAGAATTTTTCACATAAAATGTTAAGTTTGAGTGTTGCCACATAAATTACCAAGAATGATGTTTCTTATGATCCAAAGCTGAAGATATGAAGCAGAGAGCTGAATTCCAAGAAGTGAGGTTTTCTGATAAAAGTGAAGTCAAACTAGACATTGGTAGGAAAGTTCCTGGTAAATGTCAGTTGACAGATACCTTTCATCACTTTGTAAACCAAATGGTCTCTAATAACTAGAGCTCCCTTGACTTTTGTGCACGGAATGTGCCTGGACAATTTTGCATATTTTCAAGCAGATACCATTACGTTTAAATCACTGAAATAGTTTGGACAGAGGTGCAGATAATTCTGAAGCTCTGGTATTTTGTTATACTTGGACATAGTTAGATACCTAACTTATCCAAAGGAAGGTGGTTATGACTGTTGGAGGTCAGTCATTTCAGCCCAGGAAATGCTGCAAATATTCTTCAGGGTAGACCCTTGTGCCCAATGGTCTTCGGTAATTTCATTAATGACCTTCCTTCTATCATGTAGTCAAAAGCTGCTGTAGTTTTTTGTAAATAAAACAGCAGAGGTTTTTTAAGTTTAAGAGGAATTGTAGCAATTCACTTTTGTTGTCAAACAAGCACAGAACTTAAAGTGTGGTAAAAATTTCACGTCATTACGTCGTCATGGCAGACCAGCCTCTCAAAGCGAACTCCATCTCAATGTCGGTGGTTGTGAATTATGCACGTTTCCACCCATTACATTATCCTACACAGACCGCCTCCAGAATTCACCAAAACCGGCATAGTGAGCCTGCCCTGTCAGGAGCTTGGACAATTCACCTGGCTTGAGTCCTATGTTCCATGGGTGGAGTAACAGCAGGTGCCTCTGGCTCATGGTGATGTGGTGATGTCAGAGACATGGTAGTGGAATACTCTAAATCTTGATGGGCCAGTTTAAGGTGATCTACTGAAATACATTGAGGTTTACCCCTCCTACCTTTGATAAAAGTCCTTTTTCTCTCCATTCCAAATGCGGATCAGGCCATCGTAAGGGGGCCTAAGGGGATGTTGGTGTGCGTCATGGCAGACAAAAACGAACAAGGTGGAATGTAGGTCAACAGGAACATTACATTACTGTTCACTGTGATTGCAGATTCTTGAAAAGAATATTACCCTGACTGATTGCCCTGGCAGCAATATTCTGGGGATCACTATTGACCAGAAACTTAATTGTGGTAATGAAGAGCTCAAGGGAAACTATTGGAGCAACTCAGTGGGTTGGGAAGTATGTGTGGAGGCAAAGGGTTAGTCACGGTTTCAGGTCAAGGCCTTACATTCAGACTGAGACTGTGGAGGGGGTATAAGTAGGTGAGAAGGAGGGGTCAGGCAGTGCAGGCAGAGATAGGTGGAACTGGGTGTGTAGTTGGGGGGGGAGAGGAAAGATGGGCTGAAACTGAAAAAATACCCCATTCTCTCTCTCATTTTCTCCACTTCTGATCCATCCAGGGTCTCCACTCCTCCACTAAGTTCCATCTGCCCATCACCCACATACTATACCTACTGACTTTCCCATTCCCATCCCCTCCTGGATCTATTTTCCCATCAGCCCTTCATTATCTGGTTCCATTTATCACCAACCTTACTTCTCATATTGCAACACTTGCAGCCTCTTGTGACTCCACAGATGCTGCTCAACCTCCTAAATTCCTGTTTTCCTTTCTCTGGTTGCAATTTCTTTGATATATTATGATGAATAACATATCTTTCTGCCATCTACTGATTATGAATCCAGACAGCATCCTTAAAGACCTGAGCTCCAGAAATATCTGTGCTTCTAGCCTAAATGCTCCAGTGTATTAACAACATCGTCATCTGCATGAAAATATGCAAAATTGGCCAGGTATGGACCAGTTCACAAAAATTGTGAATAAATAATACAGCAAAATTAGTCTAATAAATGATGAAAGGGCTCACTGACAGTTACAATATTAGTAATTTGCTTACCAATGCCTAGTTTGGGTTATACCAGGACCATTCAGCCTTGGTCCAAATATGGCCCAAAGAGATGAATTCTAGAAAAGACTTTTTAAAGAAAAAGCCTTTCAAAAAGAGAGGTATTACAATGAGTATGGCATCATGGAGCAGATTAAAGGACATCAATAGATATTCCAATGGCTGGAGTCATGCCTTACACAAAGTAGGATGGCATTATTGTTGGAGGCCAATTATCACATACACAGCATGTCATTGCAAAAGTTCCTTAGGGCAATGTTCCAGACCCAATCATAGTGTCATAGAGCACTACAGCACAGAAACAAGCTCTTTGACCAATCTAGTCCAGGCCGAATTGTTATTCTGCTAAGTCCCATCAACCTGCATCACCATCTTCAAGCTATTTTTTCTGTTTTTTTATGGCGTGTGCCTGCGTGCGTGCGAGTCTCTGTGTGTGCATCTGCGTGTCTGTGCATGCATCCGTGATGATGGATTTTCTATGGCTTTTTCACAGGGCACGGAGCGAGAGAGAGAGAGAGAGAGACTGTGTGATGCATCACTCCTCACACAGACATTTTCACAGTACTTTCCCTTTGCTTTACGAGGTCGAGTTGCAATCTGGGCACGGATGGAAAGCACACTCGGGGGCAGACCCAACTAGTTTCGAACTCGGGAACCTCCACTCCTGGGTCCGGCGCCGATGTCGTTGCGCCACCAGCCAGCCCTTCAAGCTATTTTTTCATTTACCTTCCCTCCACTTCATCGTAAGATCAAAAGTGGAATGTTTGCAGAATGTTCAATATTATTTAACCCATCTCAGCTTCAAGCAGCCTGCTCCACTTAATGAAATCTAGACCATATTCAAGCTGATAAATAAATGGAAAAATTTAAGTATGCAAATACCAGGCAATAAATATCTGAAAGAAAGAGTCTAGTCACTTAACCTTGACATTACAACACAAGTTCCCCGATTATCTTGTGGGCCATTAGTCAACAGAAACCCAAATGGAACAGAGAAATAGATACTGGCTGCAGGAGAAGATCAAAAACTCATGTCATGACAACAACCTTCCCCTCAAGGTCAGCAAAGCAAAAGAGCTAGTCATTGACTTCAGGAATGGTGAAGGGATGGGAAAGGGTGGGCAGTGCCCCAGCCAAGAAATCTCATTAACATTTCTACTTCCTCAGGAGGCTAAAAAATGTGGCATGTTCCCGCCAAATCTTACGAATTTTATTGATGCACCATAGAAAGAAACTGCAGAGAGTTGCAGACACAGCTCAGCACATTATGGAAACCGTTCTTCCCTCCATGGACTCTGTCCATAGTTCTCACAGCCTCAGTAAAGCAGCCAGAATAATCAAAGACCCTACTTCCCTCTTCCATCAGACAAAAGATACAAAAGCCTGAAAGCATGTACCATCAGTCTCAAGAACATTTATCAGAATATTGAATGGTTCCCTAGTAAGATAAGATGGACTCTTGACCTCATTATCTACCTTGTTGGGAGCTTGCACCTTATTGTTGATTTGTTCTGCACTTTCTCTGTAGCTGCTACACTTTATTCTGCATTTGTTATTGTTTTACCTCTCAATGCACTGTGTAACAATTTGGTTTGTGTGAACAGTAAATAAGACAAGCTTTTCACTGTATCTCAGTACATGTTACAGTAATAAACCATTTCCAATTCCAAACAACACTAAGCATTCACTTACTCCACCACCAGTGCACCATGGAAACATTATTAATGAAAAGAATGAAAGAACGCTTTGGATCAATAAAATATCATCATGAATAGTCAGCATGGGTTTCAAAAGGGGAAGCCTTGCCTGACCAGCCTCATTGAATTTTTTGAAGAGGTGCCAGAGAGAGTAGACAGTGATGATGTAGTCAAATGAATCAAATGCAATTCATCTGGATTTTCAAGAGGCTGATAAGGTGCCTCATAATAGACTAATAAGGTTAGAGAATCCAAAATGAGAAGACAAGTAGCAGAAGCAGTTACTAGTTGTTTTGAAGGCAAAAGGCAGAGAATGTGAGTGAAGTGAAGTTAATCACAGTGGAATAAGATGGGCAATAGAGTTCAACAAGGATCATTGCTGGAACCACTTCTGTCCACAATATGCTTTAATACTTTAGACTTTGAAATCAAAAATACAATTTCTAAAGCAAAGAAAAAAGACTGCTGGAGGGACTCAATGGGTCAAATAGCAACTGTGAGGGAAAAAGAAATTGTCAATGTTTCAGGCCAAAAGTTCACAGTAAATTTATTATCGAAGTACATAGATGCCACTACAGCACTAAGATTCATGTTCTTGTGGGCACACTCAATACATTCAATAAAGTCAATAGAATCAGTGAAAGACTGCACCAAACGGGCATGCAACCAGTGTGAAAAAGACAACAAGCTGTGCAATTAAAAAAAAGAAAGAAATAATAAATAAATAAGCAATAAATATCAAGAATATGAGATGAAGAGTCCTTGAAATTCAGTCCATAGCTTGTGGGAACATTTCAATGATGGGGCAAGTGAAGTTGAGTGAAGTTACCCCCTTTGTTTCAAAGCCTGATGGTTGAGGGGTGATCACTATTCCTGAACCTTCTGGTGTGAGTTCCAAGGTTCCTGTAGCACCTTCCTGATGGCAGCAGTGAGGAGAGAGCATGGCATGCATGGTGGTGGTCCCTGATGATGGATGCTGCGTGTAGATGTGCTCAATGCTGGGGAGGGCTTTAACTGTGTTAGACTGGGCCATATCCAATCTTTTTTGTAGGACTTTCCATTCACGGGCATTAGTGTTTCCATACCAGGCTGTGATGAGCCAGTCAATGTACTCTCCACCACACATCTACAGAGGTTTGTCAAAGTTTTAGATGTCATGCGAATTTTTGCAAACTCCTAAGGAAGTAGAGGCACTGCTGTGCTTTCTTCGTAATTGCACTTCTGTTCTGGGTCCAGGACAGGTCCTTTGAAATGATGACACCAAGGAACTTAAAGTGCTGACCCCCTCCAACTCTGATCCTTCGATGAGAACTGACTGGTTTTCTTCTCCTATAGTCATTAATCGGCTCTTGATCTTGCTGACATTGAGTAAGTATGTAGGTTTTTGAAAATAAAATGCCAGAGGTTTTTTATGTTTAAGAAAAATTGTAACAACCCATATAGTTAGTACTTGGGGGTGCACCTGGATGACAGACTTGAGTGGAGCACCAACACAGAGGCTGTGTACAAGAAGGGCCAGAGTCGCCTCTAATTCTGAGGAGACTGAGATCCTTTGGAGTACTCAGGCCTCTCCTTCACATATTCTACCAGTCTGTTGTCGCCAGTACAATCTTCTATGCAGTGCTGTGCTGGGACAATGGCATCAACATGGGTGATGCTAACAGGCTCAATAAACTGATTAGAAAGGCTGGCTCTGTTATAGGAGTCAAACTGGACACACTGGAGGCTATAGTGGAACAAAGGGCCCAACGGAAAACCCTGGCAATTCTGGACAATATTTCTCACCTCTGGAGCCTGTCTGGAGCCCGGACGAGCCTCCCAGCTCAGGTCCTGTGTTCCATGGATGGAGGAACAGCAGATGCCTCTGGCTCATCCAGAGAAATGTTGACACGCTCATGGTCATGTCATGATGCCAGGGGCATGGCAGCAGAATTCTCCAAATCTTGAGTTGGCTGGTTTAAGATGATCTACTGAAGTACATTCGAGTTTACTCCTCTTAGTTATGATAAAAGTACTTTTTCTCTGTTCCAAAACACATAACAGGCTATTGTAAGGGGACCTAAGGGGATGTTGCTGTGCATCATGGCGGACGAAAACAAACGAGGCAGAATGTAGGTCAACAGGAACA
Source organism: Mobula hypostoma (assembly GCF_963921235.1). Classification (NCBI taxonomy): domain Eukaryota; kingdom Metazoa; phylum Chordata; class Chondrichthyes; order Myliobatiformes; family Myliobatidae; genus Mobula; species Mobula hypostoma. The sequence continues at coordinate 44,422,138 of NC_086128.1, forward strand.
CAAGAGTGCTGTACACCATGATGGGAGATAGGTACAAAATAATTGAATTTATTGAGGAAGGTGTTGAGAGGTTGACCAGGCAGTCATGGCGTCAGGAATAAAATCACCTGACACTCGTAACGGCTGCCCGTATACCAACTCAGTGCTGATGACTGCAGGTCCTCTTCTATTTGTCTCCCGTGGGTCCTGCTGGGGCTCAGAACCCCAGCAGGACCCATGGGAAACAATCATACCAACACTATTCTGTCAGGGAAGCCCTCAGAGCAGCCTTTAAGGAGCGGTGGAATCATTCAAATAGGCCAGTGGACTGTGGGTGATGCACCGTGGTATGACGTAGCCTAATGTCGAGGGTCTGAGCCATTGCATCCCAGAGGTCTGACATGAATTGGGGACCGTGGTCAGAGGAAATATCAGATGGGGTGCCAAACTGAGCAACCCAGGGGCTGGTGAATGTCCGAGCCATGTCCGCGGCCGTCGTTGATGCTAGAGGGATGACATCTGGTCACCTGGTAGTACAGTCGACCATGGTAAGAAGGTGTGTGAAACTGCAGGAGGGGAGAAGAGGACCAATAAGATCCACATCAACATGGTTAAATGTCACTCAGGGAGATCAAAAGGTGCCAATGGTGCCTGAACACGACGATTAATTTTTGCCCGCTGCCACTCCACACAGACTGCAGTCCAATCACCCACGTCCTTTCTGAGGTTGTGCCACACAAACTTTCATGCAACCAGTTTCTGTGAGGCCTTTCGGCCCGGATGGAGTCAAAAAAAGTCCATCTCCAGTTTGCAGGCATGATAGGGTGAGGGTGACCAGTTCAGACACTGCACACGAGAAAAACTCTAACACCCCCAAACAGCAGGCCCGTGACTGCTGTTTGGTAAGCCTGGACCTCTGAGTCAGTAACTTGGTCAGCCTCCATGTTGGCATAGTCAACCCCTATGTGTATTGCTGGCCGTGAGAGGCAATCAACGACGGCATTATTTTTCCCCTTGATATGGTGTATATAAGATGTGAACTCGGATCTGTAAGCCAGTTGGCACTGCTGCCATGCACACCAAGGGTCAGATATTTTGGCCATCACACGCACAAGGGGTTTGTGGTCAACAAACACTGTGAAATGGCAACCATCTAGAAGAAAATGAAAATGGCAGATAGCCAGATAGAGACCAAGAAACTCACGGTCAAACTTTCTGTACTTCCTTTCGGGAGATGGAGCTGCAGGCTGAAAAAGGTGAGCGGGGGCCACCCGCCTCTGACCAACTGTTCGCACAGCACAGTCAGAAGCATCAGCATTAATGGCTATAGGTGTGTTGGGGAGCAGGTGTGCCGGGAGGGCCATGTTGGAAAGAGCTTGTTGGTATCATTGAATGCCTTGGTCATGTCTGCTGACCAGTCAAGCACTTGATTAGGGGTATTGCCTTCAAGCACACTATACAGGGGGAGCGTAAGTTCATCAGCTTGTGGAATGAAGCAGTGATAGGAATTCACCACACCTAAAAACTCCTGTAGTTTTTCCTGAGGTATGGGGTGTTGGGAAATCCATAATAGCGGCTACTTTGGATGGGAGGGTTTCGCAGCTTCTGCAGAGATGCGATGGCTGAGAAAGTCAATGGTTATCAACCCAAACGGGCATTTAGCAGGGTTAATAATCAATCCATGTTGTCTTAAGTGCTCAAAAAGTGTGCAGAGATGAGATATATGATCAGATTTGGACACACTAGTGACAAAATGGACAAAAAGAAAAACTGTCTTTTAATACAGAGTCTATCAGCTGTTAGAAAGTCTGTCCTGCATTTATCAGCCCAAATGGCATTCACAGAAACTTAGAAAGGCCAAACTGGGTTATCACAGCCATTTTTCGACTGTCCTCCAAGCACACAGGCACTTGTCCTCCAAGGTAGCCACTGACTAAGATGACTTTGTTTAAAATTAACTTTCCAGCTAAACATGCCGAAAAGTCTTAGACATGTGGGATGGGGTAACGTTCAGGGGTGGTGACCCCATTAAGGCATCGGTAATGGGTGGCAGCCACCATTGGACTTAGGGACCGTATGGAGGGGTGAAGCCGAGGGGCTATTCGACCAGTGTACAATGCCAAACTTTCTATGTTGGCTAACTCAGCCTTCACAGTTGCCAGCTTTCCTGGGTCCAATCTACATGCGTGGGCATGGACTGGCAGGCCAGTTGTGGAATTGACGTACACAATCCCATGTCTTGTGACTGTAGTGGAGAATGTGGGCTTGGTGAGGTTTGGGAATTCACCCAGCAGTTAAATAAATCACATGCGGTGGTGCGTGCACTTGACAGAATCATTGTGGGGAACTTACAGGCACAGGTCTAGCCACTTTAGCCAGGATGATGTCCTATGTGTAACATCACCCACTGAAGCAGCGTCATAAGGGGGGTGCTGGGACTGGACCCAAATGCAAGACACAGACACTGAAGTACTAGGAACAGGACTGGGTATGTCAAGAAAGCAAGGAAAGTGGGGAAGAAACGACGCTGGTCAAGACACAGGCTCTGGACGAGGCTAGGATACAGGGCCTGGGCTAGGACTAGACCAGGAAAGCGGGACCTGGATGAGGAACAAGGAACTTGGAACCTGGACAGAGACTGGACAGGGACCAGGAATCTGGGTCTTGACTCGGGCTCAGACTCCGGATCTAGGGGAGGACAAGACGTGGCAAGGCAACAGAACTGGACGTAGCGGCAGGACGCGGGACTCCTGGGCAGGATGAGGCACCAGAAATGGATGAGGACACGAAGCTCAGACTTGGTCTTGGGAGACTGGAACGCAGAACACAGAGCCCTGGCCTTGAGAGACAGGAACTCAGAACACAGAGCTGGGACCCCTCTTTGGGAACAGGACGTAGGGCCGGGTCTCAAACACAGAATGCTGAACACGATGAGAAGGTTCCGAACACAAGGTAGTGGCAAACGGCCGGACCTACCTAACGAAGGTGTGGACACAGAGACGGTTGCAAACAATGAAAGACAGTTCCTTATCTAGACACAGCAAGGCTCTGGCGGTAGAACTTGACGGCGAGAATAGGCGAGGATGCAGGCAAGGCTTCAGCCAAAAGGTAGCAGACGAGGCTTCAGCCGAGGACTGCAGAAGGAAGGGAAGGGAACAGTCCCGCAACTGAAGCTGAACCCAGGAGCTGTTTATGTAGCCAGCCCAAAATGAGAATCATATGCCTCAATTAAGGCGCCAGCAGAACAAGGGAAAAGCAGAAAACCCGGAATAAGGATCGATGGACCGGTCCGTGAACTGGAATGCAGACTTCACGGACCAGACCATGACAAGCAGAGCATCACCTGTCATGACCTGTAAGTCTGGATCTTGCTGCCATTGGCAGCCTCCAGCAAGGTTTTGTTGCTCTTTGCCTTCTCAATAGTTGATGCTGGCAATACACTCATTTGAGCACCCATGCCACACAGGAAGAGTTGCCCTGAAAGGGTGTCCATAACAAACAGTAGATGACCCTGGCAGCTGTAACCCACAGTGTTCACAGACCTCTGATGTCTCAATGTGCTGGCACAGTCGAAGCTGTAAGGCGGTCAGCACTTCCCAGCGTTCGTACCAAAGTGAGAGTGGTAAAGACACCGGCCTGGTAAAAGTGCGGTAACAGAACTTCACTTAATACATCATCATGTCAGACACTCCTCTTAAAGTGAACCCCAACTCAATGTCGATGGTTGTGAATTATGTACGTTTCCATCAATTACATTACCCAACAAGTGACAAGACATGGCAATTTCTAAATTTGTGGATGATTCCAAACTAGGAAAGTAATAACGGGGAATGAATTACAAAAATACATTAATAAACCTCTACCATGGATAAATAATTAGAAGAGATTTAGATAAGTACAAGCTAATAAGTTTTAATAGAAGAAATAGGAACTTCAAATAGTTTTTAGAAGGTGCGGATCCAAATAGGGTAGGAATGTCAAAATTGAGAAAATGAACAAAACACTAGGGATTTGTTATCAAGAGACAGAACTGAAATCTAGGGAGGTTATGTAAAACATGTATGGACCCTTGGTTGCACACACAAAATGCCGGAGGAACTCAGCAGGCCAGGCAGCATCTATGGAAAAGAGTACAGTTGACGTCTTGGTCTGAAACCCTTTGGAAAGACTGGAGAAAAATAGATGAGGAGTCAGAGTTAGAAGGGAGGGGAAGAAGAAACACAAGATGATAGGTAAAACTGCTGGCGGGGAGGGAGGAGTGTGGTGAAGTAGAGAGCTGGGAATTTGATTGGTGAAAGAGATACAGGGCTGGAGAAGGGGGAATCTGATAGGAGAGGACAGAAGGCCATGGAAGAAAGAAAACAGGAAGGAGCACCAGAGGGAGGTGATGGGCAGGCAAGGAGATAAGGTGAGGGAGTGAAAAGGGGATGGGGAATAGAGAAGTGGAGGGGCATTACTGGAAGTTCGAGAAATCAGTGTTCATGTCATCACATTGAAGGCTACCCAGACAGAATATAAAACGTTGCTCCTCCAATCTGAGTGTGGCCACATTGCGACAGTAGAGGAGGCCATGGGTAGACATATCAGAATGGGAATGAGAAGTGGAATTAAAATGGGTGGCCAGTGGGAGATCCTGCTTTCTCTGGTGGATGGAGTGTAGGATGGTGTGTACAGGCCTTCTCCAGCCCTGTATCTCTTTCACCAATCAACTTCCCAGCTCTTTACTTCACCCCTCCCCCTCCCAGTTTCACCTAACACCTTGTGTTTCTTCCTCCCCTCCCTTCTAACTCTGACTCCTCATGTTTTTTTCTCCAGTGCTGCTGAAGGGTCTCGGCCTGAAACATCAAGTTTTCCATAGACGCTGCCTGGCTTGCTGAGTTCCTCCAGCATGTTGTGTGTATTGCTCAGATTTCCAACATCTGCAGATTTTCTCTTGTTTGTAATTGGACCCTCGGTTAGATCACACTGCTACTGTTACCGTCCTGGTTGCCATGTTGTACAAAGAATACAGAGGAATGGAAAGGCAGGAGAAAGGTTTATAAGGATATGCAAAGGTATTAAGTTTTAAGAAAATGAACAAGCTGTTTTTCTCTGCTCTTGAGAAAAGAAGCTATGACTTAAAATAATGTCTTTAAAGTAATAAAATATTTTGATAGAGTGAATACAGACAGAATGCTTCTATTTGTGGAGAGGAATATAACTGGAGCTCATCGATACAAGACAGTCACCAAGAAATTCACAAGAAACTTCCATACCCAAAGGATGGTGAGCATGGTTAACTAAGTACCATCGAGAATAGTTGAAGATAATATGATGGATATACTCTATCTAAAAGGAAGCTGGGCAAACACATGAGAAAGAAAGGAATCAGAGGTCACAATGTTCAATTTAGATGAGGAAAGATGGCATACACCTTGTCAAAACGTAGACATCTATGTGCCTGGTTGGGCTGAATGACCTATTTCTTTGACATATATCCCATGTAATCCCATGTACTGGATGGAGAATATAATGATATTCAATAGGGATAAAGGTTAGTATATTTCATTCATAAACTGATAAAGACAACATCAAATATCTGAAGTTCAAACAGAATACTCGAAGCACTTAGCATCTCAGGGAGATTTTGTGAAGACAGAAGCAGAATTGATGTTTCCAATTAATCATTTTCATTAAGCTAAAATTATATAAGTAAAAATATCAACGTACAAAAATATTAACACATGCAAGGAACTGATAAGCCTGCCATGATGCAAACAAATGAAATAGTAACGTATGAAAGTTTTTTCAAAATAACAAATGACAATTATTTCCTCTCAAGTGCTGTGAGTTCCTTATCCAAGATTAATTTTGCTTGTCCATACATGCTGCTGAGTAACTTATATTCTTCAGTAACAGCACTCGACCAATCAGTTTGTCAGCTTCTATGAAGGAAGGTGTAGCTCCTGAACATTGTGTGAGCTTGTTTCAGCATTAACATCATTGGTCCTATTCCCTCCCACTATGGGATAGTAGAAATGTTTGAGAGATGACACAATAATCTAAATTTGATTAACAAAAACCAAAGGGTTAATTAACTCATGATATGTTTATTCTGAGGTTACACTATTAACTGTTGCTGACTATGAAATATTATTATTCTGTTCTGTACAGCTGCCATTGCACAATAAAATTTTATTCACTGTTTACAATAACACACCAAGCAAAGAAATTGCACATTTGAATAACAGAATTTAACGTGTGCTGCCTCATAGATTTAACCAAATGACCTGAAAGCTGGAAAAAAAAGAATTTATTGCCTAATTCTGGCAAAGCTCCAATTTCTAACATTCCATTTGACAGTCATAAACCTTGGCTGCCTTAAATGTATAGTAATACAAGATTTTGTAAATAAGATAAAGTTATTTGGGACTGGAAGATTGTGAAGTGCAGAGTACATTCTTCTTTTTGAAGATATGACAATTAACTCATTGGGAACCAGAATTAAATTTTTCTGGCCTGCAGTATCACTTCCCAACATGTCTCATGAAAATCATTTCAATATAACGTAAAATGTTTTGAATGTGATTGTACTAGAGTATCGTATATATTTGAAATCTGCTGCTACATGGACTTGGGATGGCTAAAAGGTACATTTATTATATAAACATATAAACCTAATTCTTTAAATTTATCTCTTTGTGCTTCTTGTTTTTTTTTCCCAATGCATTTTGGAAATCTGGACAGAATTTGCTCTTGTATACTCCTGCAGATCACAATCAGTGCTTATGAAAGTTGCTCTTTTGAGCAGGTATAACATGCGAAGATCTTCTGGTGCAGGCAGCTCAACCTTAACGCTTGTAAAGATGACATTAGGACTACATATCTAAAAAGAATGTACACTCAGTGGCCACTTTATTAAGTGTGTCCTGTATCTAGTAAAGTGGCCACTGAACGTATGTTGTGGTCTTCTGCTGGTGTAGCTCAATCCACTTCAAAGTTGGACATGTTGTGCATTCAGAGATGCTCTTCTGCACACCACTGTTGTAACTCATGGCTATTTAAGTTACTGTCGCCTTCCTGTCAGCTTGAGCTAGTCTAGCTATTCTCTTCTGACCTCTCTCATTAATAAAGCATTTTCAGCTACAGAACTGCTAGTCACTGGACTTTTTTTTTGCTTCTCGTGCCGTTCTCTGTAAATTCTAGAGGCTGTTGTGCATGAAAATTCCAGGAGATCAGCAGTTTCTGAGATATTCAAATCACTCTGTCTGGCATCAACAATCATTCCCTGGTCAAAGTCACATAGATCACATTTTTTCCTCATTCTGATGTTTGGTCTGAACAACAACTGAACTCCTTGACCCTTGTCTGTATGCTTTAATGCATTGAGTTGCTGCCATGTGATTAACTGATTAGATATTTGCATTAACAAGCAGGTGTATAGGTGTACCTAATAAAGTGGCCACTGACGGTATAGTCATTGGTGTAATGCAGAAATCAAGCAGTCAAGTTGTGCATAGTTAGATCTCACATATGAAGATGACCAGATAAACTGTTCTGGTGACATCGGTAGAGGGATAAATATCAGCCAGGAAGTAGGAAAGAGCTGGATTGCTCTTCTTCAAATAATGCTACAGGGTCATCTGTATGCATCTGAGAAGGCAGGTATAACAATGGTTTAATAATCCATCCATCCAAAAGACATCAGCGCAGACCTTGTTTTACTGCATTTTATTGGCATTAAAACAATATTAAATTCCATCCAACTTCTGTTTCAAAAAGTCGTATAAATGTCATAGTCTTTGATTATGAAGTTCCAAGAAAAGCATTGTCAATTTTCACTGTACTGGCACAAGGTGATGGTTTTAGCATTGATCTCTCAGTGTCAGCAATTAGCCTAATAGCTGTGACTTCGACAGCCTGCCATGGACAAAGTTGCTGTTTAAAAAATGGTTGGGAGTTGTGCAGCAGAGCGATCCCAAGGGACCTGGACAGGGTGCAGAAGAATACAGCAAGAATCGCGTAATTCATAGAGAAGCGCTTCATGCATTCTCTTGGGCTATATGCAGATGTTCTCAGCAGGTCTGAACAGGAAGCACACTGTAATGAATAACTAACTGCACTTTGGGGCAGTTTGGAATTCTAGCAAATCACTGTGCCCACTTTGCCTGATTCTATAGATGGTAGGGAAAGTAGATGAAGCTTTCTTTCCTTGAACATGAAACTCAGGTGACCTCCCAAATCCAGCACTCTTACACTCATGAAAGTGAGGCTAGGCACATCTCAGACGTTATCTATAAGTTTGGCAATGACACCACTGTTGGCAAAATCTCAGATGGTACTGAGAAGAAGTACAGGAGCAAAATAGATCAGCTGGTCAAGTGGTGTTGCAGTAACAACATGTCCTCTACAATTTTCATCAGCACAGGTGCACCACAAGGCTTTGTGCTTAGCTTGCTGCTCTACTTACTTTTATGCTTATGACTGTGAGGCTAAGCACAGCTCCAACACCATATTTAAGTTTGCTGATGACCCCACTGTTGTTGGCTGATTCAAAGACACTGATGAATCAGCATATAGAAGAGAAATTGAAAATCTGGTTGAGTGGTGCCACGACTACAATCTCTCACTCAACTTCAGCAAACAAGCCAGTTATTGACTACAGGAAGAAGAAATTCGGGGTCCATGAGCCAGTGTTCATTGTGAGATTGCAGGTGTAACTTTAAGGTCCTGGCATTATCATATCAGAGGATCTGTCCTGGGACCAGCACATAAGTGCCATTTCAAAGAATCCACAGCAGCATCTCTGCTGGGATATAAATTTCAACAGGAAATAGAAAAGGTATGTAATAAGGGCAATGTTACAATAGTTCAATATGCAGGTAGATTGGGAAAATCAAGTTGGTCCTGGATCTCAAGAGAGGGAATTTGCAGAATGCCTACGAGATGGCTTTTTAGAGCAGCTTGTGGTTGAGCCTACCAGGGGAAAGGCAATTCTGAATTGAGTGTTTTGTAATGAACCAGATTTGATTAGGGAGCTTAAGGTAAAGGAACCCTTGGGAGGCAGAGATCATAACAAGAAAGAATTCACCCTGCAATTTGAAAGGGAGAAGATAACATGGGTGGAAGATAGCAATCACAAGGGTAGGACAAGTGACGAGGTTCTATAAAGGGAGTTCAGGGAGTTAGGTACTAAGTTAAAGAGAAGGACCTCCAGGGCTGTGATCTCAGGATTGCTACCCGTGCTACATGTGAGTGAGGACAGAACTAGGAAGATTATAAAGTTTAATACATAGAAGGAGTTGGTGTAGGAGGGAGGGCATAAGATTTTTGGATCACTGGGCTCTCTTCCATGGAAGGTGTGACCTTTTCATTTGGGATAGTTTGCACCTGAACTGGAGGTGGACTAATATCCAAGCAGGAAGGTTTGTTAATGCTGCACAATCCGGTTTAAGCTAGGGTTGCAGGGGGATGGAAACACCAATGCCCAAGAATGGAAAAGCCTACATAAAATGTGGATACAGCCCAGTCCACCATAAGAAAAGCACTCTTACTGCTTGCTTGAGCATCTGGTATGGAAATACCAATACACAGGATCATAAGAAGCTTCAGAGGGTTGTAGACTCAGCCAGTTCCATCATGGACATAAGCCTCTCCTCCTTCAAGAACATCGTCAAAAGGCAGTGTCTCAGGAAGCCAACATCCATCATGAAAGGTAAGGGTATAGAGGTGAGGCTTGGGCTGATTTTGCTCACTCATTACTTTGCTTGTTCATTACTTTCTCTGCAGTGTCGAGGCTGTGTACTGATCTGTCTACTGTGCGTTTCTGCCACACTGGTGTGATGAACTGGGGACTGGGGCTTGAGCAGTTTGGGATGCTGTTGCCTTGCTTCTATTGTTTGCAGGATGTATGTGTGTGTGTGTGTGTGTGTGTGTGTGTGTGTGCTTTCTCTCTTTCTCTGTTCTTTGGTTTTTGGTCTTTTTTTTAAAATTGGGTTATTCGGGTTTCTTGCTTTGTGGTTGCCTGTAAGCAGACAAATTTCAAAGTGTATAATTTATACATTCTTTGATAATAAATGTGCTTTGAAAGACCCTCACCAGCTAGGACAGCCCTCATCTCATTACTGCCATCAGGAAGAAGGTGTAAGTGTTTCTTCCTTTCTGCCATCAGATTTCTGAACAGTCCATGAACTCATGAGACTGTCTCACAATTTCTCTTTTGCACTACTTACTTATTTTTCTTTGTAACCGATAGTGATTTGTTATGCCTGCACTGTACTGCTGCCGCAAAACAACAAATTTCATAACAAAGGTCATTGGCAATAAACCTGATTTAGATTCTGATGAACAACAAGCTATGAAATGTACAGGAGATAAGTGACAGCAGCCACAAATGGTCTTGATGCTGAGAAATTGATAATAACCATGACCTTGTTCACCAAAGGGAAAACTGTCCATGCATTTGAATAAACTTATATGTGTGGTAGCAAATGCTTGTAGATCCCAGTGCTGTTTGAACATTGACCCCTTGAATTAGTAGGAGCTGTTGTTTTACATGACAGTGTGGCTGAATTGACACTGGATCAAATTGTCATGCTGTTGTTGAAATAATTTTAAGGAGTTCTGTGAGAGAAACCTTTCTGGAGTATGCTAACAAATATCCTGTTTCAAGGCAATGGTCAAATTTCAGACTGGGTGTTTTGAGGATAGAAATAGTTGTTATATTTGAAATAAATCCTATTTGCAACTGACAGTGCTGTTTGTGTTTTGAACTTTGTGAAGGAATTTCTTGCCGTCACCCCAAATGTTCACGGTCTCATTGAGTTATTTCAACTGGGCATATTGAGGGTAGGGGAATGGCGAATGTTAATAAATTTGGGGATTTTCCGGAGTCCAGAAAGGAAAGAATAAAGCCACAAGATGGTAGCTAAAAAGTGTGAAACTTAAAAAGAATGTTTTTTAATTTGGGTTCCGAGAGTGTGCCTGGGCGCTGCACAGGCAGATGTCCTTTAAGTTGAAACAGGGTTCATCAGTGCTGTGCACACAGGCATCAATTAAAATTCCAGGACTAGCCTCCTGGCATGCTGCTGGACATCACTGTGTGTATTGGAAATCCTCTGTGCCTCAGATCCATAGTGAGACCGGAATCATAGAAACCATAGAAACCATAGAAAAATTACAGCACAGAAACAGGCCTTTTGGCCCTTCTTGGCTGTGCTGAACTATTTTCTGCCTAGTCCCACTGACCTGCACACGGACCATATCCCTCCATACACCTCCCATCCATGTATCTGTCCAATTTATTCTTAAATGTTAAAAAAGAACCCACATTTACCACCTCGTCTGGCAGCTCATTCCATACTCCCACCACTCTCTGTGTGAAGAAGCCCCTCCTAATGTTCCCTTTAAACTTTTCCCCCCTCACTCTTAACCCATGTTCTCTGGTTTTTTTCTCCCCTTGCCTCAGTGGAAAAAGCTTGCTTGCATTCACTCTATCTATACCCATCATAATTTTATATACCTCTATCAAATCTCCCCTCATTCTTCTACGCTCCAGGGAATAAAGTCCTAACCTATTCAACCTTTCTCTGTAACTCAGTTTCTCAAGTCCCGACAACATCCTTATAAACCTTCTCTGCACTCTTTCAACTTTATTTATATCCTTCCTGTAATTTGGTGACCAAAACTGAACACAATACTCCAGATTCGGCCTCACCAATGCCTTATACAACCTCATCATAACACTCCAGCTCTTATACTCAATACTTTGATTAATAAAGGTCAATGTACCAAAAGCTCTCTTTATGACCCTATCTACCTGTGACGCCACTTTTAGGGAATTTTGTATCTGTATTCCCAGATCCCTCCGTTCCACTGCACTCCTCAGTGCCTTACCATTAACCCTGTATGTTCTACCTTGGTTTGTCCTTCCAACATGCAATACCTCACACTTGTCTGTATTAAACTCCATCTGCCATTTTTCAGCCCATTTTTCCAGCTGGTCCAAGTTCCTCTGCAGGCTCTGAAAACCTTCCTCACTGTCCACTACACCTCCAATCTTTGTATCGTCAGCAAATTTGCTGATCCAATTTACCACATTATCATCCAGATCATTGATAAAGATGACAAATAACAATGGACCCAGCACTGATCCCTGTGGCACACCACTAGTCACAGGCCTCCACTCGGAGAAGCAATTCTCTACTACTACTCCTTGGCTTCTTCCATTGAGCCAATGTCTAATCCAATTTACCACCTCTCCATGTATACCTAGCGACTGAATTTTCCTAACTAACCTCCCACGTGGGATCTTGTCAAAGGCCTTGCTGAAGTCCATGTAGACAACATCCACTGCCTTCCCTTCATCCATTTTCCTGGCAACCTCCTCGAAAAACTCCAATAGATTGGTCAAACATGACCTACCACGCACAAAGCCATGTTGACTCTCCCTAATAAGTCCCTGTCTATCCAATTGCTTGTAGATTCTCTCTCTTAGTACTCTCTCCAATAACTTACCCACTACCAACATCAAATTTACCGGCCTATAATTTCCCGGATTACTTTTCGATCCTTTTTTAAACAACGGAACAACATGAGCTACTCTCCAATCCTCTGGCACCTCACCCGTAGACACCGACATTTTAAATATATCTGCCAGGGCCTCTGCAATTTCAACACTAGTCTCCTTCAAGGTCTGAGGGAATACCCTGTCAGGTCCTAGGGATTTATCCACTTTAATTTGCCTCAAGATAGCAAGCACCTCCTCCTTTTCAATCTGTACAGTTTCTATGATCTCATTACTTGTTTCCCTTAATTCCATAGACTTCATGCCAGTTTCCTTAGTAAATACAGACACAAAAAACCCATTTAAGATCTCCCCCATTTCTTTTGGTTCCTCACACAGCCGACCACTCTGATCTTCAAGAGGACCAATTTTATCCTTTACAATCCTTTTACTCTTAATATACCTGTAAAAGCTCTTTGTATTATCCTTCACTTTGACTGCCAGGGCAACTTCATGTCTTCTTTTAGCCCTCCTGATTTCTTTCTTAAGTATTTTCTTGCACTTTTTATACTCCTCAAGCACCTTATTTACTCCCTGCTTCCAATACATGTCATACAACTCTCTCTTCTTCTTTATCAGAGTTGCAATATCCCTTGAGAACCAAGGTTCCTTATTCCTATTCACTTTGCCTTTAATCCTGACAGGAACATACAAGCTCTGCACTCTCAACATTTCTCCTTTGAAGGCTTCCCACCTACCGATCACATCCTTGCCAGAGAACAACCTGTCCCAATCCACACTTTTTAGATCCTTTCTCATTTCTTTAAAGTTGGCCTTCTTCCAGTTCAGAACCTCAACCCTAGGACCAGATCTATCCTTGTCCATGATCAAGTTAAAGCTAATGGTGTTATGATCACTGGAACCAAAGTGCTCCCCTACACAGACTTCTGTCACTTGCCCTAACTCCTTTCTTAACAGGAGATCCAATATTGCATCCCCTCTAGTTGGTACCTCTATATATTGATTTAGAAAACTTTCCTGAACACATTTTACAAGCTCTAAACCATCTAGACCCCTAACAGTCTGGGTGTCCCAATCAATATATGGAAAATTAAAATCCCCTACCACCACAACTTTATGTTTCCTGCAGTTGTCTGCTATCTCTCTGCAGATTTGCTCTTCCAAGTCTCGTTGACTATTGGGTGGTCTATAATACAACCCCACTAATGTGACCATACCTTTCCTGTTTCTCAGCTCCACCCATAAGGACTCAGTAGACAAGCCCTCTAATCTGTCCTGCCTGAGCACTGCTGTAACATTTTCCCTGACAAGCAATGCTACACCCCCCCACCTTTCATTCCTCTGCCTCGATCACATCTGAAACATCAGAACCCTGGAACATTAAGCTGCCAGTCCTGCCCCTCCTGTAGCCAAGTTTCACTAATGGCTATAACGTCATAATTCCACGTGTCAATCCACGCCCTCAACTCGTCTGCCTTCCCCGCAATACTCCTAGCATTGAAATATATACACCTCAGAAGATTTTTACCACCACTCACAACCTTTCTATTAGTGGATTTGCTTGAACTTTTAACATCATTTATTTTCACCCCAGCCACACTGTCAGCTCTGGCACTCTGGTTCCCATCCCCCTGCAAATCTAGTTTAAAGCCTCCCCAACAGCACTAACAAACCTCCCTGAAAGAATATTGGTCCCCTTGTAGTTCAAGTGTAACCTGTCTCTCTTGTACAGGTCCCACCTGCCCCAGAAGAGGGCCCAATGATCCTGAAATCTGAAACCCTGCCCCCTACACCAGTTCCTCAATCACTTGTTCATCCTCCAGAGCATCCTATTCCTACCCTCACTGGCACGTAGCACAGGGACCAATCCTGAGATTACCACCCGCGAGGTCCTGCTTTTCAACTTCCTACCAAGCTCTCCATACTCACCCTCCAGGACCTCCTCACTCTTCCTTGCTATGTCATTGGTACCGATGTGCACCACGACATCTGGGTGATCACCCTCCCACTTCAGAATGTCATGCAAGCGATCAGAGATATCCTTGACCCTGGCACCCGGGAGGCAACAAACCATCCTGGATTCTCTGTCATGACCACAGAACCTCCTACTGCACCTCTAACTATCTAGTCCCCTATCACTACCGCTCTCCTCTTTTTCCACCCTCCCTTCTGCACTGCAGAGCCAGACTCAGTGCCCGAGATCCGGCTGCTGCAGCTTGTCCCAGGTAAGTCACTCCCCTGACAGTATCCAATGCAGTATACTTGTTGTTGAGGGGAATGGCCACAGGGGAACCCTGCTCTGCCTGTCCTTTCCTCTTCCCTCGCCTGACAGTGACCCAATTTCCTGTGCTCTGCTCCTTTGGCGTAACTACCTCCCTGTAGCTACTATCTATAATCTCCTCATTCTCCCGAATGATCCGCAGGTCATCCAGCTCCTGCTCCAGTTCCCTAACGCGGTTTGTTAGGAGTTGCAGCTGGATGCACTTCTTGCAGGTGTCGTTGTCAGGGACACCGGAGGGCTCCCTGACTTCCCACATCCTGCAAGAGGAGCATTCCAACATCCTGCCTGGCATTCTCTCTACTCTAAGCAATCTGGACATAAAACTTACTGGAACCTACCCTGGCCTCTGCCTGTTCTCGCCGAAGCCTGTTGAGCCAAAGCCGTCCCACTCTGTCTCTGTCCACTCCGACAATGGCCACTACAATGATGGCCGCTGTATATGGTGGTCTGTTTTTAAACCTTGGTGCACTACGTCACGCGCCTGCACAGTGCAGACCCTTCTCCCCGAACAGCGTTTTTAAAAAAAAGACTTTTCCTACCTGATTTCTTCACACCCTTCTTCTCAGCTGCTTGCTTCGACTGAAATCAAATTCACAGTCTCATGCATTTCACGTCCAACCCTGATTTTCTTTTGTGTGTGTTTTTATCGTTGAAATTGGAGTGTCAAGCACTGAACAAAACACGATACCAACTGATCCAATGATATAAATATAATTTCTTTCTATGTTCATCAGATTGTTAAGTAATGCATAGAAGATTTTTAGTTTCCAAAAATATGCCATTTTGCCTTCATATTCATGTTGCTAAAAAAAGAGGTGTAGTAAAATGCACCAAGCACTGTTCATCAAGCTAGATTGGACATGAAATCCTGCACATACTTGTTTCCCACTTTCTTTTAAATCAAAAGCCTGTGGCCATCTTAGAACTTTCTCATTCAAGTTTTGCACTCCTTTGGCATTTGAGGTTAACCAAAAATGTTTGCACTATTGGCTTGAAAATTATTCAGATGATCGATTAATTGAAGAGGAAACAATTACCTACAAGTTTACCCTGGAGACTGTGCAGGCCATGACCAAGCCCACATTC
Source organism: Mobula hypostoma (assembly GCF_963921235.1). Lineage (NCBI taxonomy): Eukaryota > Metazoa > Chordata > Chondrichthyes > Myliobatiformes > Myliobatidae > Mobula > Mobula hypostoma. The sequence continues at coordinate 44,437,989 of NC_086128.1, forward strand.
CTCACAAAGTTCATTCATGTTCTGGCACATTCCTCAATGGCAACAGTGTGGTGTGGAAATCCTCTCCCTGAGGCTGCAGGTGTGGAGAATAGACCGGTCGATACAAGGTCAAAAGAAATTACTAACCCGAGGGGCCTGTTTCTCAAGCAAAGAAAATTATCTGTTGAAGCAGTACTGCAGTTTAGAAAGAAATGGGGGCCAAGACTTAATCCTTGGTTACAGGAGCTAGAAAAATGATATAGCAAAGAAGCCCACATTATACTGTACTGCACTTTTAAAAAGGAATCAGCTTAATGAAACAAGCTCATGCAGGTTTATCGTGCCCCTAGCGCATACAATAGAAATCAAATTTCCATCAGCCCTTGGCTGTTTAGCATTGAAATAAGGAAGGAATTTACTGTTTCTGAGAATGGTTTCAAATAATAATGTAAGGCCTCTCAATCCACCTTACAAACTTTATAAAGAAAGCTTCCTTCATGGCCCAGAAGTAGGATTTTTTCACTGAGTTGTCCAGATTGGGTAGAGACTAGAAGTGACCCTTGGCTCTGTCCACTGCTCCTCTTGTATTCTGGCAGGAGAATTCTTACAAATGAGAAACATTTCCTACAGTTTGTTTTGTTGTGCTGTGATCAGATATCTGGTCAGTATGTATCAATAAAATTAATGTTAAGTAGATGAGGGACTGGAGGGAGAACCACCAGGTTAGTGTTGTCTAAGATTACAACACAATCTAGATCAGATGGGAAAGTGGGCCAAACAGATGAAATTTAATTTGAACAAGTGTAAATTGTTGTACTTTCGTAAATTAAACCAGGCGAGGGCATATACAGTAAATGGCAGGGCCCTGGGAATGTTGTGCAACAGAGCATTGGGATGTCATGTTATAGCTGTACAAGATGTTAGTAAGATTACGCTCAGGTCACTTGGCAAAAGGAATGATGTCACTAATAGTAGGATACCAGTATCTTACTCAATTGACTAGTATCCACAGTAAACAATAGAATATTGTGGGCATCTTCAAGTTGATCCAAGGGTGTAGAAAAGATTCACATGGATGTTAGCAGGACTGGAGGGCTTGGGTTACAGAATAAGGAGAGACAGAATAGACTGGCGCTTTTCCCCAGGAGCATAGGAGATTGAGGGGTAGCCTTATAAAAGTATAAACAATAATAAGGCATAAAAGTTGCAGTCTTTTTTTTCTCCAGGGTAGGGGACTCTAAAGATTGAGGGCATAGATTTAATTTGAGAGGTAAAGATTTAAAAAGGGGTCTGTAAGGCAACCTTTTTCCATACAGAAGGTAGTGGTTATGTGGATCAAAGCTGGCAGAAGAAATAGTACACATGATGCATTTGCAATATTTAAAGGATATGTGGACAGGTACATGGCTAGGAAAGGTTTAAGAGACACTTGGTCCAAGCTCAGGCAAATGAACTAGATCAGGCAGGCAACTTGGTTAGCATGGATGAGTTGGGGTGAAGGGTCTGTTTGTGCTTTGTATGGCCTTATGACCTCATGACCATAACTTGTTTAATCTGGGAAGGCAGCTACAAGACAGGATGTGTAGAAAACGCCTACTTTACACCTACTAGCTACTTTAAAATGTAGTTTTATAATGAATTCAAATCACACTACTTTTTCCAATAATTGTGGTTATGTTTTTTAACTTCAAATCATTAAACTAATTCAAAGGAAGACACAGGAGTATGAAATGTGAGTCTAACTTCTTATTTACTTCAAGCGAGGCATGCACGTATCACATGGTAGTGTGATGATGTATACGGTTCACGTATTTTTACATATAACCCGCAATGAATTATTTCAATGAACAAGAATGCTTAATCAAATAGTATGTATAAAAATTATTTGAATATTGCTGAAATATTAGATACACAGCAATTGTGCCCCAATTTTGTTAGAATTTTTTTACATTTTTGATTGGATGGTGACCTGCATACCAGTATCATTCTCAATTGACTAGTATCCATAGTAAACATTAGAATATTGTGAGCATCTTCAGTTGATCTATGCCAATTCTCCAATTAATCCTGTCCCTGGCTTATTCCCAGTTACCCTGAAACATCACCCTTCCCCTACTTATAGTATTAATCCAGTTTTCCTTTAAGACTTAACATTGTGCTTTCATATATTTTAGGCCTTTCAGTTTACAGCAATCCATAGCAGCAGGAAATCTAGCTACTTTTTCTACTGGAGCAATTAGCCTAGTAGTTACAACTTCAGCAAACCTCCAGGGACAATGGTGCTGTCTTAGTATTAAGGGAATTGGGCAGGAGAGTGATCCGAAGAAGGCATGGGGGCCTGGACAGCTTGGCGAAGAAAAGTGCTTGCAGGAGTCATGTACTTTGAGCATAGGTGCCCTATTGGAAAGGAGACAGAGATTGAGGAGATTGAGCCCTGGGATTGATTTAAACACTTTCCTGATCTGTAGTGTGCTACTGCCACTCATTTAGCACTTCCATCCCAAAACTCCTCAGGCTGTATAGCCCATTCACTGAATTATTGCTTTGCTCACCACTTTCACTTTTCATTTAACCACAGAGAAATTCCACATTAAACCGAAAATCAATCACAGGCATTGTAATGGAAGTGTAACATTTCCACCTCAATAATGACACCAATCTCAATTATGCTGAGAAAGTGTCATCATTGTTTTAACTTCTTAGTACATGTAAGTTCTTCTAAAGTATCACAAAAATTTGAGGAGTGAATTCACCATCTGTACAATTCTATTGCTGGCATCAGTACTGCCAGTAAGTAGTCTCTGGTTTGAATCATATGGCCTGTTCAAATGCTCTTTTATATTCAACAGGTATTGAAATTACTCATAACTTCCACAATAATATCATTAAAAATATCTTGTTCCAGTCATATTGTTTGAAATGCATACACAGGAAGAATTACTACATTGAAGAAATGGGATCTCTTTCAATTATCACACAGAATGAAGCTACTTAGTCCATCTCATCCAAAGTGGCTCAAACCATAGCAAGCTCATCTGTTCACTTTCCCCCTTCCTTACTTCTGCATATCTGTGTATCTTATTCTATCATGTTACCAACCAGTTTCTTCTGATTTCAATTTTCATTCGACTTCATTGCATTAACTTACAGTAACTAAAACTCCTACATCTGGTGAAAGAAGGAATGATGTGCAAGTCTCACGTAGACAAGCCCAGAGATCAGCTTTGAAACCAAATTGTTGGGACTATACGACAGCAGCACCAACTGCTATGCCACGCTGTCAGCCATCAGATAATACACTTTTATGTCAATTGCTTTCCCAACAGAAGGAAGAGTACTGACAATGCTAACAGTAGAAAATAGTTTGATCATTTTCAAGGATGCTGTCCAAGTTGCATGCCATCTTGGACAATGTCTCCCATCCACTACATAATGTACTGGTTGGGCACAGGAGTACATTCAGCCAGAGACTCATTCCACTGAGATACAACACAGAGCGTCATAGGAAGTCATTCCTGCCTGAGGCCATCAAACTTTACTACTCCTCCCTTGGAGGGTCAGACACCCTGAGCCAAGAGGCTGGTCCTGGACTTATTTCCTGGCATAATTTACATATTACTATTTAACTATTTATGGTTTTATTGCTATTTAATTATTTATGGTGCAACTGTAACAAAAACCAATTTCCCCCGGGATCAATAAAGTATGACTATGACTATGACTATGATTATTTAGAGATTTATAGAGTCATTGATCAAAATACAGCACAGATGCAGGTCCTTCAGCCTAATGAGGTCATGCCAACCATGGTGCCCACTCAGCTAGTCCCAATTACCTGCGCTCAGTCCATATTTCTCTATGTTTCCCACCACCCCCCCACCCCACTCTCCATGTACCTATCCAAGTGCTTCGTAAATGGTACTATTGTACCTACTCTAACCACTTCCTCTGGCAGCTTGTTCCATAAATTCATCACTATCTGCATGAAAAAGTTGCCCCCTGAGGTCTCTCTTAAATCTTTATTTATGGACTATTTGAATTTGCTCAGGCATAGAGCAGTACAGCAGTGAAGCTTGTTGAGCCACAGACTCACAACTCCATCAGCTAACCTCAGGTGTTGACTGTGTGGAGTTCACACATGCATGGGTTTCCTTTGTGTGCTCTGGTTTGCAGGTTGCCCCTTGAGAAGGTGGAGAGCAGAATCTGTGAGACAAATAGTTTACAGGGAAAGTAGGTGAGGGGGATTGGATTGCTCAATGAGGTAGCATAGATTTGATGAGCTGTATGGCTTCCTTCCAAGTCATAAGGAAATATGGAAATTGTTATTTGTATAAGGAAGTGGAATCAAGGCAGACATAGGGATGAGTTGATGAAGAATTTGCTAATAAATCAACACAATTTTTCTATCACCAATATCACTGGAATGCTTATCTTTCAAATATACACATTCCCTAAATTTCAGGTCATAGGATCAAAAATACAGTTGCTAACAACAGAGTCAGTAAAAGTAGGGATACTTCAGGTGCAAGAAGCAGAGAAGCAGAAGTATCCTGGGTTTGTAGAATTAGAGGATATTACAGAGATAGGGAGCAACAAAGCCATAAATGTGTTAGAATGCAAGGATAGAATCTGAAAAATTGAGGTATTATGTATTTGGATGTGAATGAAGGTGAGTGGGCACATGACAGGAGTGGGACTTGGGGGATGAGTTTGGAAAATAACATATTGGATGACTTTGGGTCTACAAAAGTAAAACAAGAAAAGGCAGAAGTTCAATGGAATATTCACGACCAGAGATAATGAAGGCCGAAACACAGCTTCAATATCCAAGGATCAGAAGCAGGGTCAGAATCAGGCAATGTCATGGATCTGAATTTTTATCTGCTTACTGAGTGCATCCTTTGACAGTTTAACATGGAGTATTATTGATACCAGAAACCATGAAATAATTTGCAGGCAGCTGCAGAATAGTCAGCAACGATGACCAAAAGCTACATGGGGTGAGGAAAACATAAATGGGGAATTCGTGGCTTTAGTTTTGTAAAGGGCAGAACAACCTGGAATGTGCATGCTCAGAGAGTTTTGGAATTGGAATTTGGTAGCCCTACATATTTAAATGACAAGGTCTTTTTATCATAACATTAAGTGGAATCTCAGCTGAATCGAGATAGCTTCATTTCCAGGCCAATAGCCAAGAACAGAAAATGCAAACAAGTTTTCACCAGGCTGAGAAATATCGGATGAGGAGGGGGTTGAGGAGTGCTTGATGGCTCTGGGCCTGTACTCATTGGAGGTTAAAAGAATAATGGGGAAATCTAATTGAAACCTACTGAATATTGAAAGGCCTAGGTGAGTGGACATGGAGTGGATGTTTCTAATAGTAGAAGGCTTCAGGATCAAAGGCACAGTTTCAGAATACAAACATATCCTTTTAGAACGGAGACAAGGAGGAATTTCTTTACCCACAGGGTGGTGAATATGTGGAATTCATTGCCACAGACGTCTGAAGAGGCCAAGTCATTGGGTACACACCATCATCATCATCATCATCATCATGTGCTGTGTTGTATGATGTGGGCGACAATGGTCTTCCAACTGTCTTTAATCTGATTGTTGTCTGTGGGGAAGACCCCCTTCATACTTTTGTTCTTATTCTTTTTTCTATCCATGACCATAATGGTTCTTGGCAAATTTTCTTACAGTATGGTTTTCCATTGCCTTCTTCTGGGCAGTGTCTTTACAAGATGGGTGACCTTAGCCATTATCAATACTCTTCAGAAATTGTCTGCCTGGTGTCAGGACATGTGATTTGCACCAGCTACTCATATGACTATCCACCACCTGCTCTCAAGGCCTCATGAGACACTGATCAGGATGGCTAAGGAGGTGCTACACCTTACCCAAGGGTGACCAGCAGGCTAGTGGAGGGAAGGAGACCCTTACACCTCCTTTGGTGGGATGTATCTCCACCGCACCACCTGAGAGATAGATAGATTCTTGATTAGTAATGGTGTCAAAGATTACAGGGAGAATACAGGAGAACAGGGTTCAGAGGGTAAATAAGTCAGCCATGACTGAATGGTGGAGCAGACTCGAAGAGCCGAGAGTCCTAATTCTGCCCTTATATCTTACGGTCGATGGCCTTATAGCAAAGGGCTAAAGTTGGATCTAGAAATATATAGAAAATATACAATGTGAAAATTCACTTGGATTCAGTGAAGTTAATTTCTGAGGTGTGTATGTTCATTTCTCTGAATGGTTCAGGATTGAATTTAAGTGCCAATATTGTTGCAAATCTTACAACCTGAGAAATATGTGTGGCTCATGCTGGTTCCTTCCATTATTTTGAATCACAAGATGCATTCTATCCCACTGCTATAAGACTATTGAATGATCTTCCTGGCCAATAAGATAGACTCTTGAACTCAGTCGACCTTGCTATGTCCTTGTACCTTATTGTTTGCTTGCACTGCATTCTCTCTGAACTGTAACACCTTATGCTGTGTTCTGTTATTGTTTTTCCTTTGCCGTACCTCGATGCACTGAAGTAATGAAATGATCTGTGTGGATGGCACGAAGAATAATGTTTTGCATTGTACTTCAGTACAGTGACAATAATAAGCTAATTTACCAATTTGCTAATTCTTAATGACTAAGGTTTGTATTGACAGCAAATTCACACAATTTACTCAAATATGCTGTCTTTATTACAGGTGGCCTGAAGTTATTTGCCATGTAGTATATTCTTGAATTCTACAGTTAAGATTTATTTAAATTCACTGTGGCTGAGAACAACAACATTTCTTGCGATCTTCAAATGAAAAGCAAAGATTAGAGTAAACAAGAAGAAGATATAAACATGGGACTGGCTTTTAAACAAGTAATAACTGAGCCTTAAGGTAGTGTTTCCCTAAGCAACCAACAGATATAAACCATACTTGTCCCATTTACCAAAAAAAATGAAACATGCTGTACAAACAGATAAAACTTGTGTAAACCGATAAGTCAGCACATACTGATTGTCAAGGTTGTTGGTCTTAAAATATCAACCCGTGAACATGGTTACGTTCTAAGAATTTACAGTAGATACACACTGGGTACACAATATCAATTAACCACCTTGCACAGGTAATATATTTACATTTCTGAATGTACAATGCATGATAACATGATACTGAACTGGAGAATTAAAACAAACTGGTAAACATATATATTCTGGATTGAACATATTCAGAAACGTAAACTGTATGATGTAATGATTAAAACTTGAGCACTTAGGCAAACCAATTAGTTTAAAACCATGAGCGAAAATAACTTGACAATGCTGAAATTTTGCACCTGTCCCTGTATGGCTTACGATCATTGACTTCATCGAGACCTGTGTGAATGAGTGTGTACCTTTGAGAACATACCAGACATATGCAAGCCAGAAGCAATGGATGAACCAGAAGATTCACAGTCTGCTGAAGCCTAGATCTGTGGTGTTCAAGACTGGCAATCCAGAAATCTAGAAGAAGTCCAGGTATGAGCATCGTAAAAGCGAAAAGACTGCGTGAAATTTGAGACACAATCGGAGGCACAGCAACTCTGGGTTTGCATGCTGTTACTTTGTATTAGGCAAAAGTAACCAGCATAAATGGCTATGATGATGGCTATGACTCTTCGATGAGCTCAGTTCTTTTTATTGGTTTGAAAGGGAGAATAAAAGGGAGAATGCTTTGAAAGGGAGAATAAAACTATACCTGTGGAACTCCCCACAGCATCTGGTGACTTTATAATCACTGTCTCGGAGGCTGACATCAGCAGGTTTTTCAAGAGGGTGAGCCCTCACAAGGTGTCAGGCCTTGATTGTGCACTGGAAACCTGTGCCAACCAATTTGGTGGAGTGTTCACAGACATCTTCAATTTCACACTACCGATGTCGAAGGTTTCCACAGCATCATACCTGTGCCCAAGAAGAGCAGGTTAAGTTCAGCAATAAGACCATAAGACATAGGAGTAGAATTAAGCCATTCGTACCATCAAGTCTACTCCACCATTCTATCATGGCTGATTTCTTAACCCATTCTCCTGCCTTCTTCCCATAACCTTTGACACCCTTACCAATCAAGAACCTATCAACCTCAGCTTTAAATATGCCCAATGACTTGGCCTCACAGCCGCCTGGCCATAAATTCCACAGATTCACCACCCTCTGGCTAAAGGAATTCCTCCTCATCTCTGTTCTAAAGGATGTCCTGGAATATTACCCAGTAGCTCTCACATCTCCTGTGATGAGGTGCTTTGAAAGGTTGGTCAGAGCTTGAATTAACTCGTGCCTAAGCAGGGATATGGACCTGCAGCAATTTGTATACCGGCACAAAGGGTCTACAGTGACAAAATCTCACTGGTTTTCCATTCAACCTTGGATCACCTGGAGAACAGCAATACCTATTTCAGGCTGTTGTTTATTGATTAGAGCTTGGTGTTCAACACTATTGTCCCCTCAGTGCTAATGAACTAGCTTCTGTAACTCTCTCTGCAACTGGATCTTTGACTTCCTCATCGGGAGACCATGGTCAGCGCAGATCAGTAATAACATCTCTTCCTCACTGACAATCAACACAAGGGCATGTCTTGAGTGTGTGCTTAGCCCATTGTTCTTCTCTTTCTACACTCATGACTGCGTGGCTAGGTACAGCTCAAATGCCATCTACAAATTTGATAACACAACTATTGTTGGTAGAATCTCAGATGTCAGTGAGAAGACATACAGGAGTGTGGTAGATCAGTTGATTTAGTGGCATCCAACAACAACTTTGCACTCAATATCAGCAAGACCAAGGAACTGATGGTGAACTTCAAGGAGGGGTAGTCAGGAGAACACGCGAGTCCTCATTGAAGAGTTAGCAGTGGAAAGGGTGATCAGTTTCGAGTTCCTGGGCATCAACATCTCAGAGGATATATCTTGGGCTCAACATATTGATGCAATCATGAAGAAAGTCTGCCAGTGGCTATACTTCATTAGATATTTGAAAAGACTTGGTATGTCACCAAAGACTCTCGCAAATTTCTACAGATGTATTGTGGACAGCATTCAGACTGGCTGCGTCATTGATTAGTCTGGAGGTTTCAATGCACAAAATCGAAATACCTGCAGAGGGTTGTAAACTCAGCCAGCTACATTATGGACACAAGCCTCCCCACCATCAAGGGCATCTTCAAAAGACAATGCCTTAAGAAGGTGGCAAACATTATGAAGGCCCTTATCATCCAGGACATGCCCTCTTCTTATTACTACCATCAGAGAGGAGGCACAGGAGCCTGAAGACACACACCCAATATTTTAAGAACAGCATCTTCCCCTTTGTGATTGCTTTTCTGAATTGTCCATGAACTCTTGAACACTGCCTCAGTATTCTGATTCCTCAGTAAAGCAACCAGCATAATCAAAGAACCCATCCACCATGGACATTCTCTCTTCTCTCCTCTTCCAATGGGAAGAAGTTACAAAAGCCTGAAAGTACGTAGCTGCAGGCTTCTATACAGCTGATATCTGGCTATTGAATGGTCCTCTTGTGTTATAAGATGGACTCTAGACCTCACAATTTACCTTATTATGATCTTGCCCTTTATCATTTACTTGTACTGCACTTTTTCGGTAGCTTTTACACTTTATTCTACATTGTTATTGTTTTATCTCATTCTAGCTCATTGCATCATGTAATGAAATGACTTGATTTGTACAAACAGTATGTAAGACAAGTTTTTACTGTATCTTGGTACATACGACAATAATAAACAAATATCAATACAAGTTAATGGAAATGAAAAGCAATATATTGCCAGAAGTTAACGATGGCCTGTTTTGAAAGAAATACCCATGGAGATAATAAGTGTCATCTTCCAAAATTCCATAGATTTTTGAATGGTTCCTGCACATTGAAAGATAGTAGATCTTTCTTCTTTTCCAATCTTTTTATTAATATCAAAATGTTAAACATAACATTGTATTAATTCAAAGCTATTGGGATTACATTGTTAATAATTAGCATACATAAGTATAAACTCAGTTAACACACAGATATTAAACCTCCCAAAATCTTCCAGAATACGAATATAACATAAGAAAAAAACGCAGAAGGGGCATGAAAAAAGAAAAAAACCCAAAAAGAAAACTAATCTAAACAATATTAAACAACTAAACTAAAGAAAAGAAAAAGACATGGGCTGTTGTGTTACGTCAAATAGGGCCATTAGTGTCATTAACTCCGCTCCTCCCTCCATATATTTGAAAGTAATAGAATAGGTTTGGAAAAGGTCAAATTACATCATATGGAAGTGTTGAATACATGGCCTCCAAGTCTCTTCGAATTTAATAGAAGGATCATAAATGACACTTGTAATTTTTTCTAAATTTAAACACAACCAAGTTTGAGAGAACCAATGAAATGTAGTGGGAGAATTAATCTCTTTCCAATTCAGCAAAATGGATCTTCTAGCCATTAATGTAACAAACACAATCATCTGACGAGCTGAAGAGGTTAAATAATTTGGTTCTATCATTGGTAAACCAAAAATTGCTGTAATAGGGTGAGGTTGTAAATCAATACTCAAAACAGTTGAAATGATATCAAAGATATCTTTCCAGTAATTTTTCAAAAAAGGACCTGACCAAAACATATGAGTTAAAGAAGCTATCTCAGAGTGACATCTATCACATACAGGACTTATATCAGAATAATAACGAGCTAATTTATCCTTAGACATATGGGCCCTATGTACTACTTTAAAGTGTATCAATGCGTGTTTAGCACATATAGAGGAAGAATTAACTAATTGAAGAATGTCTTTGTCATTGATAGGTCGGATCAATGCTATCAAGGTGATTATTTTACCTAAGTTCTTATATTTATTTCAAGCGGTGCCAATTTTTATTCCAAAATCCTTTTTTGATAATGTTGATTCTATAATTTCTTCGTATATACAGCAGAATAAAAATCCCAGGTTAGGTAAAAGATATTTACAGAAGTCTAAAAAGGAGGGTGGTCTGGCATTGCCGAACTTTAGATTCTATTATTGAGCAATTAATATTCGAAATTTAAAATTTTGGACATGGACTTGGACATAATTTCAAGGCCACATTGGGTAAATCTTGAATGTAAATCTGTACAAGGGTTTTCACTGGGTTCTATTTTAGGGACTTCGCTTCCCTTTGCTCTTTCTAAATTGCATAAACAAATGGATAATCCAATAGTTAAATATACTTTACGAATATGGTTTCAATTTCGAAAATTTTTTGGGTTGAATCAATTTATTCTAGGAAGCCCTATTATATCTAATTTTTATTTTAATCCTCTATTATGGATGAAGCCTATTTGGTTTGGAAAACCAAAGGTATATTACGATTTTGTGATCTATTTTTGGATAATTGTTTCATGTCCTTTGAACAATTATCTAATAAATACAATTTGCCTAGATTGCATTTCTTTAGATATTTACAGATTAGAAACTTTTTAAATATTGTTCTTCCTACCTTTCCGAACCTTTATCCAATGGATATTTTGGAAAAAAAATTATATTTAAATCCTTTTCAGAAAGGTGTAATAGCAACTATTTATAATATAATTATGAAAATACATCCAGACTTATCTAATAAAATTAAGAATGATTGGGAAAGGGAACTTAAGCTTACTTTACTTATTGAAAAATGGGAAAAAATTCTTCAATTAGTTAATTCTTCCTCTATATGTGATAGTAGATCTATCAACACTATTTAAACTAGAAAGGAGAGAGAAAGCAGGGAGCAAGAAGCCAGTTAGTCTAATATCCGTAGTTGGAAAAGTGCTGGACTCTTATTAAGGAAGTGTTAACAGGGTATTTTACTCATACTCTTGTCATATTTTGATACAATATGGTCATGGGGTGCCACAGTAGTGTAGTGCTTAGTATGGCTCTATTATAGCTCAAGGCATTGGAGCTCGGACTTCAGTCCCGGCGTCATCTGTAAGGAGTTTGTACGTTCTTCCCATGACCACGTAGGTATCCTCTGGGTGCTCCAAGTTAGTCCCACAATCCAAAGGTGTACTGGTTGGTAAGTTAATTTGTCATTGTAAATTGTCCCATGATTAGGCTGGGGTTAAATCAGGGGTTGCTGGCGGTACGGCTTGAAGGGCCAATAAGGCTTATTCTGCGATGTGTCTCTAAGCAAATAAACATCGGAGACCATTCAGATCATCTAGTCTATACTGGATCTCATAGTATTCCCATTAATTCTGTGGGATCTAGTATAGACTGGATAAATCATTGGTATTAATAATGATATTTCAAGAATCACTAGATTCTGGCATGATTCTGGAGGACTGGAAAATTGCAAATGCCACTCCACTCTTCAAGAAGGGAGGAAGGTAGAAGAAAGGAACTTATAGGCCAGTTAGTCTGACGTCAGTGGTTGGAAAGATGTTGGAGTTGATTGTTGAGGATGAGGCTTTGGAGTACTTGGAGGCACATGATAAAGTGGGTCAAAGTCAGCATGATTCCGTAAGGGAAAATATTGCCTGACAAATCTGTTGAAGTTTATTGAGGAAATAACAAGCAGAATAGACAAAGGAGAATTGGTGGATTTTGTGTAGTTGAATTTTCAAAAGGTCTTTGACAGGGTACCACACATAAGGCTGCTTAACAAGTTAAGATTCCTTGGTATCACAGGGAAGATACCAGCATGGATAGAAGATTGGCTGATTGGCAGGAGGCAGAGTCGGAATAAAGGGAGCCTTTTCTTATTGACTGCTGGTGACTAGTGGTGTTCTGTATGGGTTTGTTTTGGGACCACTTCTTTTTACATTGCATGTCAATGATTTGGATGATGGAATTGATGGATCTTGGCCAAGTTTATGATGATGGAACATTCTCCAGTTGCCTAGTTGATAAGAATTTTCAATAAGCATGACATCTTCTAGGACAAAACAGCCCATTTGACAGGCTCCTCAGTAGCCACCCTGATCATTCATTCTTTTGACCATCAGTGCACAGGGCAGAAGTGTGTACCATCTATAAAATGTCCAAGCTGTGAAGATAGCTCCTCCCTAGTCTGCAACCTCTACCACCAAGATGAACAAGGTTAGTAGGTACTCCACCAGTTGTAGTTTGCCTCTCTGAGCTATGCACCATTGTGAGTTGCACACGGTAGGACAACTTTTGCAAGAAATCCACAACACTCCAAGAACAAAGAGATGCTGTAAACCTGCAGCAACACACATGTAATCCTGAAGGAACATCGCATGTTATGCAGTATCTATGGAGAGGAGAAAATAGTCAAAGTTTCAGTCTGAGACACTTCATCAACAATTCAAGAAGAAAGCTCAACACCATCTTCCAAAGGCTGTTAGGGATGGGCAATAAATGGTGATCTTGCCAGAAATGCCCTGACTCTAAAATCAAATTTTGGAAAAAAAATCATGCGAGGGTAGTGCAAGCAATTGGAAAGGCAAATAATATGTTACCCTTTATTGCAAATGTACACTTTCCTCTGATTATATTACATTTTCATGAAATCACTTATGGAATATTTTGCAGGTACACATTACAGGTGAGAGATTGCGATAGTAGTCCGCCAGATTGACTCCTCTAGTAGTGAGTGAGGGAGATTAAGTAGACTGGACCTGTGGCCTTACTGAAATTAAGAAGATTCTTATCAGTCTTGAAAGCAAGGTTAATGCTAAACCTGTTTAATTGTATACAAGACCCAAAATAAAGGGAAAGTTATTCAGGAAAGAGATAGAAGAATTTTATTCACTCTGAGTAATGGGTCTTTAAAATGCTCTATCCAAGATGGGGATGGGAATTCAGTCACTTAATTTTGTTCAAGACAGAGATGGGCAGATTTTTATATATTAGAGAAATTGAGGAATGTGGTTAACTTCAGGTAAATGTGCTGGGATAAAGGTCTGTGATGATTGTTTTAAATTGTGGAGCAGTTTCTTTCCGGTTTACATATAAAATGGAAGGCAGTGGCAGTCTATTTCAGTGGGATCTTAAACTGTTATAAAGCAAAAATGGAATATTAATATACCATTGTTTCAGTTACAATATTACTCTCGACTTTCATGCCAAGCTGATCCCATAGGGTGTGGTGTGAGACTTCCTGATTAAATTTGACATTGCATTAGCACCAGATCCAGAACAGAGTCAAACTGGGATTAAAACAGCACTGTGAGAATCTTGTCTTTCAGAGTTCAATGGTTGCTGTCTGAGATCTGTAACAATTTGTGAGGGTATGAGTCTAAGAAATGCTCCGGATATTATGTACCTAATTTAATCAGATATTTATAAATAAATGCACATTACATTTCTGGAGTCTACTTTTCAGATAGGTGTTAAATCATGGTCCCACATAGTGAAGTGGACTTAAAGGAGTCTGTGGAGTTGTTCTACAACAAAACCGATTAGTCCTTTATCAATAGTATTTTGAAACCAGGCCCACTTCCCTCATTTGTATTTCTGATTGGATGCAGCAGAATAAGCAACTTCTTTTTATCTCAATTTAAACTTTTGTAGCTGAAAGCTAAATTGCAAAATGCATGTGAAATCACGGGTGATATCATCTCTCTGGGATCATACTGTCCAATTGTAACCAGCTAGTGTGCAATTAGAAACTGAATGGCAACATTAAAAGCCAGCTGTCCCTCAGTCATTAAAGTGTGACCACAGCATTTATTTACCTTCCAGGATCAGGACATTACTGGCCAGGACAGAACTTAAATTCCCTTGTGAAGTTTGTTCTGCTCCGCCTTGAACCACTACAGAAGTTACTCCAACACAGCTATTAGGTAGAGAGTTCTAGGATTTACAGCAAATTATAATGAGAAATTGATGATGTATATCCAAGTTGGAACAGTGTGTGACTTGGAATAGTGTGTGTGTGCTCCTTTCCTTGCCCTTTTTGGTGATAATTGCTACAGGTATGGACAGAGTTGTTTAACTGGCCTGGGCAAGTAATCACGATGAGTCTGTAGGTATGTACATACATTGCAGTAACTATGTACAGGTCTGAAATAAAATGATTTGGGTGGTGAATGGAGTGCTAATCAAGCAGATTCCTTTGCCTTGGGTCATATTGATCTTCCTGAGATTTGTCAGGGCAGGTAGAGACTCCTCCGTCACACTTCTGACTTGTGCTCAGCAAATAGTGAAAAGGGTTTGGAATGTCAGGATGAAAATTACTCGCTATAAGATTCCCAGTCTCTGATCTGCACATGTTACCATGGATTTATGTGATTTGTCCAATTTAGTTTTCAAGCAATATAAACTCCAGGTTGATGATGGAGGAATTGACATTGCATTGCCAATGTCATTGAGTGTCATGGCCATAAGGTTAAACATGCTTTTTTTGGAGAAGGTTATTTTCTGTCACCTTTATGATGTGAACATTGTCTGTCACCCACAAGCTACACTAAATGTTGTTTAGGTCTTGCTGCATGTGCATGGACTGGAAGATTCAAAATGGAATTTAACATTTTGTACTCATCTGTAAACATGTCCACTTAGACCTTATCATGGAAAGGGGTCTCTGATAAAGCAAGTGAAGGTGGCTGGGCTGAGATAACTGGACTGAGGAACTCCTGTAAGGGTGTTCTGAGGGTGGGATGATTGAAATCCAAGGGCAAATCTTCTTCATTTGTGCAAGGAATAACTTGAACAGCGAGATTGTTATACATTGAGTCCATTTCTTAACACCACACTCGATCAAAGGCAGTCATTCTCACCTCACCTCTAGAATTAAGTTCTTTGGTCCATGTTTGGACTGAGTTAATGATAGAATCTGAAAATTCTTTGTCCATACATGGCCTTGGTGAAAACCAAAATGTACATTGGTGAGCAGGATATCTCTGAGTAGATGTGGCTTGAAAGCAATGTCAATAATTTCTTCAATCACTTTACTGAAGTGACATTGAACTTTAATTAATCAGAATTGATATGTCATTTTTTTATTTCCCCAGTGTTTTCAATGCTACATCTGGGATATCGCCTGATCCTCTTGCCTTTGCTGCATATAATGAGATCTAAGCCTGAGGTAGCATAGTGGTTAGTGCAACGCTTTACAGTGCCAGCTGTAAGATCAGGTTTTATTCCCACCACTGTCTGTATATTCTCCCCATCACCATGAGGGTTTCCTCAGCGTGGTCTAGTTTTCTAGTACAAGTTAGGGTTAGTGAGGGGTCTACTGAGTTGGAATGTGGAGCAAAGAGACAGGAAGTACACCCACTAAATTTCCCCTGCCCCAAAAAAACATTAAAATAATATCAAAAATTCTAATCTTTTCAGAAGCCAAATATACACTTATATACGTTATAATGTCAGTGATATCCTAACAAACTTTCCATGTTAAACTGTGTCTGTCCCAAAGATCTCAATTTAGCAATTAGATGTTTCCTTTGCACCTGATAGGAACTACATTCAAACAATGAATGCTGAACCATTTCTTGACAAGTGCAGTCTCGAGAAATGCCTGTATCATGTTAATTCTGAACAGAGAATTATTCAATCTAATATGTACAATATGTAAATGTGGAAGTATAACTTCTTCCCTCCTTTAATACCCATCTCCCATTTGAGTTCCCACTATCCTTTGAATTTTATATAAATGCCATCCTTTCTTTTCCTTATCCCAACTTTGTTGTCCACAGTGATTGAATAGAATTTTTTAATTGTGGTTTTCACCTTCCCTTTATGCAAAGACACCACATCATGTACTGTACATCCTTAACTTTTAGTGATTGTTTGGCTCGAATGTCTGCCACCTCACTTCCTTCAACCACAACATGAGTAGGGACTCATAAGAAATATATGCACAACCCTAGACCCTGCAGCCTCCAATCTCAAGAAAAATGTTATCCAATCTCAAGAAAAATGTCAAAACCGAGAATGAATCAGAGCACAGAAGTACATAATCAGGGCATACTTCTTCTACCCATTCCAAGGTTAAAATTATAGCAACCATCTCAGACGTGAATACTGATACTTTGTCTGATAATTCTTTTTAATAGTCACCTGAAACTTTGGAACGTAAATAGAAACACTTGAACAACCTTTCATTGGATCTTTTGATCGATCTGTGTAGATAGGTAAGAATCCATAATATCTGCCTTACATATAGCGCTGAACTACCTGTGTCACTGATGTACAATCATTCTTCATCTTGATCTTTTCTTGAAGGCTTGAATCAACCAGAGGCAAAGGGAAAAACTATGAAGGAGCAGCAGAAAGGGGTACACTGGGACCACATTCCACATTAAACAACCCATGACTTTGTGGCCAGTCATTTCCCATCCACCCAAAACAGAAGACCTTATGAATACAGTGCCTACTGCCAACAGTCTACTGATGTTGCCAATATTGGACATCCTCTTACACTAACCCCACTAACCCAATAAACCATTGCTAACTGCAACCTGCGTAGATATAAAGGTACTTCACCCACTTCTACCAGGAATGCCGAAATTGGGGATGATTTAATCGCACCACAACATAATCTCAATGCTTGAGTTTGAACTTTATCCGGAGGGCTTTCAGACTGCTGGTGAGGCTGACCCATAAGCAACACATCCATAATCAAAGACAGATCTGATTTAAGCAATATCCATCTGTTAAAGTGACCTCCTACTCATACCCAACTAAGCATGCATTTCTGCTGCATAGTACTTATCTGGAATCTGTGCTGAATGAAGGTGCAGTTCTATGTTGGACTCTATATTTGTCCTTTGGTAAAGTTGGTGCGTTTCTGTAAATGGATGCAAGGACAATCTGTCTTAACGTGGCGGTGCTTTTTCCTTCTTAGGCTGTCCCTCAAGGTCAATGATGAATTGCTCCCACTGCATTTCTGGGAATTCTAGGAAGGGTGAATTACTTAATAGTACTCACAATCTCCAGCAGAGGTGAGGCAGTTATCCTTACCCAATGAGTGGATGGATTGTCCACTATGTTGTGGACTCCTTTCACTTTTTGTGTGTCGGATCTGCATGATCTCATTGCAAGTGCCTTCTCGGATGCTCCTTCTTTATTCAAAGTAAATTTATTATCGAAGTGTGTATATGTTACCATATTCATTTCATATTCAGATTCATTTTCTTACGAGCATTTGCAGGACAATAGAGAAATACAATATAATTTATAAAAAACTATATATAAGAAAAGTTTGACAAATAGCCAACGTGCAAAAGAAGACATATTGTGCAAATAAGAAATAAATAATACTGAGAACATGAGTTGTAGAGTCCATGAAAGTGAGTCTGTAGGTTGTGGAATCAATTCAGAATTGTGATGAATGAAGTTATTCATGCCATGTGGATATGTGGATATTCAAAACTTTCCTTACATCAGTGGTACTGTTACATTTTGTCAAGAATACTTTGAGAATGTCTTACACTGTCCTTTTGTAAATCTCTTGCTAATCAGATAGTGTGGCCCTCCTACTGGAGTTTAATGATCAGAACCATAATGCTGGATATGTTTGATGGTGAGAAGACAATGACATCCTTCCAATGGACTTGGAAGAGTTTGTGAACGTATCACTGGTGGTACCAGTCTAGTAATCTGAAATGCCAGGTATAGCTTACCTACTGGAGGACTGGGGTCACTACTACCTGATAGATCATTAGCTTCCTGCTGAGTTTAAATCTTGGTTTCTGAACACTCTTTTGCAAGCTTGTGGTGATGCGCTGGAGCTGGTAGTGAATGTTATTACTGAAATCTGCCTTTGGTGAGAGGTGGTTCATAAGCTAATGCATCATACAGAATTCTGAAAATGAGCCTTTACTGAACAAGAGTCTATAGAAGCAGGTATCAAAGATCATTTGCAGGTAGGCATGCCAAGGCCTGTGGAGTTTTCTCTGGTAACATTATGGTGCTGATCTCATTGGTTGTTTTCCTTTCATCTGCAATCAAGAAGTGAATCAAGAAGTATTTGGAGTGAATTCAAATCAACACCCAACTTTTGCGTTATTTTCAATTATAGGAGTCCTGTAGTTTATACAGTCATTATATGACTGCGAGTTCCAATGAAAGTTAACCTTAGACAATTTGTTTTTGTGTTCTTGTTTCTCTTCGGTCCCTGTTCTGTCAAGGTCTAACAGGTTTATATTGTTGCTTTGCTCCTGAAATTTCTGCTTATCACTCTGTTGGGCACATTTAGCATTCAGGTAAAGAACGTGTTTAGACATTGGTTTGTGATGTGTGAGTCAAGAAGTTTTCCTTCGGCAGCTCCAGTGAATATAATGAGGGGGTCTCTTGCTCTAGTCATGCTCCAACATCAGTTCACAACACAATGAAAGCAAACATTTGCTTTCCCTTGGTGCTCACATTTTTTATCTCTGACTTAAAAGGTTGTAGATTATAGCCCCTCTTTGGTATTAGATCAAGGACAGCACTTCTGAGGTTGGTGATGAAGACGTTGTCTTTCAGATAAAACATCCATACAAGCCCCTTCTTGCCTGTTCAGGTCATTGCATAAAATATCAGACAAATATTGAAACTTTAAAGAATTCTGATATTGTGACTACCATTCATCCCCGACAAAACGACAAACCAGATTACCGTGTTGTGTATCTTATTTGCTGGATGTGGGATCTGACTGGGTACAATCTTCCTGCATGATGAATCAGAATCAGGTTTATTACCAACAGCCTGTATCGTGAAATTTGTTAACTTAGCAGCAGCAGTACAACGCAATACATAATCTAGCAGAAGAAGAAAAAAAAATAATAATTATCAATCAATCAATTATACTATATATATATCGAATAGATTAAAAATCATGCAAAAATCAGACATAATATATATTTAAAAAGTGAGGTAGTGTTCAAGGGTTCAATGTCCATTTAGGAATCGGATGGCAGGGGGAAGAAGCTGTTCCTGAATCGCTGAGTGTGTGCCTTCAGGCTTCTGTACCTCCTACCTGATGGCAACAGTGAGAAAAGGGCATGTCCTGGGTGCTGGAGGTCCTTAATAATAGACGTTGCCTTTCTGAGACATTGTTCCTTGAAGATGTCCTGGGTACTTTGTAGGCTAGTACCCACGATGGAGCTGACTAAATTTACAATCTTCTGCAGCTTCTTTCGGTCCTGTGGAGTAGACACTCCGCTGGAGTGGCTGCTGGTTCAAGTTGCTGCTTGTGAGTGACTGCGGGTTCATTTTGCTGCCCTTGGAGGGGCCTCTGTGTCTAATTGCTGCATTCAGAGGGGTTGCTGGTTTGTTAGTGCCTCGGATGGGCCACTGTTTTGAGTCCTTGCTCGCGAAGAGGCCACTGTTTCATGTCGCTGCCCTCGGAGGGGTTATGGGTTCGAGTCACTGCCATCGGAGGGGCCACTGGTTCGAGTTGCTGCCCTCGGAGGGGTTATGAGTTTGAGTTGCTGCCATGAAAGGACCATTGGTTCATGCCGTTGCCCTCAGAGGGGTCACTGGTTCGAGTCACTGCCCTAGAGGGGCCGCTAGTTTGAGTCGCTGCCCTCGGAGGGTCGTTGGTTCGAGTCATTGCCCTCACAGGGGCTGCTGGTTTGAGTGGCTGCTCTTGGAGGGACCGCAAATTCGATCACTGCCCTCGGAGGGGCCACTGATTCATGTCAATGTCGTCAGGTTGAAATGTCAATGCAGGTTCGTGTCGCTCTCCTCAAAGGGGCTGCTGGTTTGAGTTGCCCTCAGAGGTGTCACTGCATTTCAGAAGAGCTACTGGTTTGAGTCGCTGCCCTCAGACGTGCTACTCGTTTGCTTCACTTCCCTCAGTGTGGCTATTGTGTTCTGATACTCTCAGAGATCTTTCCAAAATTTTGAGATTTGTGGATTGGACTGTGGTACATGTTGGCCTCTTTAAGTTCTATGTTTTTCTCGTGTTTGCACCCATTCTTTCTTGTTGTTGATTGGCAGGATGGGGGTTTGTGGTTTGATGTTTTTGTTGTTTTTCCATGTGGGTAATCTGTTGGTTTTTTTGTGAGGGAGAGTTTGGGGGTTTGGGATTTGCAAGTTTTTGTTTCATTTTATTTTCATTGTGGGGGGGAAGGATGTATGTTTTCTTTCATCTCCTTCAATGGTTTTCTGTATTTTATGGCTATCTGGAGAAGACAAATTTCAGAGTTGTATTCTGCATATATACTTTGATGATAAAATGAACCTTTGAGCCTTTGACCCTTTGATGTGAAGTACTTCCAACATTTGTTGAATGACTTGGCTCAAATTTTGGTCCCTTGTCTGAGGTGCCCTAACAGGTTGATGAAGCTTCACCCTATATTCTCAGAAGATGACAACTGCCATGTAAATATAAGTTCTTCTTAAAATGTGTTCTCAGATATGTAAACCTGTGATAGAAGTGGGAAGCAATTTAGCTCAAACTATGTCTAATTTTAAGACCATTTGCTGTAATGACATTTTTCCATATAAATCAATTATTTAAAAAATATTTTTTTGTTTCAACTAAACAATTATCATTAGGTCAATTTAAATTATTAAGGCCAAGACTGGTAGATTTGCTTTAGCTATGGTTATTAGGAAGATGGATCATATGGGAGGAGCGAGGAAAGATGGCGCAAGCAGATTTTGTAGACCCAGGCGACTTCTTCCAGTTCATCTATGAAACAGCTTATTTTTTTCTCTTATGTCTTTCATTTCTTTTAAATGTGGTTGGAGTTCTGTCAGAGGCTGTGACCTTCAGTTCAAACTACAGCTCTTTGCAAGCAATGGGTTTTCGGACCAACTGTGCGGCCTAGTGTCTCGCCATCTCCAAGAACGGCTTGGAAGACGTGTACCCTTAGGACTGGGAGGTCGGAAGTCAGGGTGCAGCCCTGTGGACAACTGATTCCTCACCAATTTCGCTGACTGAAACATTTCAGGAGACCTGAACATTGAGACTGGAACACCGAGGCATCAAGCAGTATGTTTGCTAATCGCCAGCCACTGTCGGAGATAAGCCCCTCTATTTGATTGATTCTTCCCCACCGCCCCCCCCCGCCTCTTCATTTTGATGGCGAGAGAGAGCCTGCTGGTCGTCATGATGGGGGGCCTGGAGAAGCAACATGGAAGATTGTAACATCAGAACAGTGAGTTGCTGGTCTCCGCTCTTGCTGTTGCAGGAGCGACCTCCTTCTCCCTCGATGGAGAGAAAGAGAGAGCCTGTCTGAGATACCGAAGGGCTGGATTGTGGACTGTAGTTTTGATGGACTCCGGAACAAGGTCTCTTTGGTGGGGTGCTTCTGCATGGTGGGGGTGCTCGGAGTTCTGCTGGTGTGAGTGGGGGAAGGGTCGATGTTTTTGCTGCTACTTGTGTGGAGGGTTCTTCAGTGTTTCATTCATTCATTTGATGGGGTTCTTGTTTCATGGATGTCTGTGAAGAGTACGAATTTAAGGTTGTATACTGTATACATTCTCTCAAATTAAATGACGCTCTGAACCTTTGATTGCAGGTAAATGAAGTTGAGGAAAAGCCCAGAAGCAATTTAATGATGAAGCAGACAGAACTGAGGGGTTGAACAACTTACTCTGCTTCCTATATCCATATGAAATAGAAAGTGACCAACAATGACATTTTGGATAAGCTTCCCACTCTATGCATCAATGCAACAATAATGTTGCTGTGGACATTTTGTGATATTTTCTCCATTACAATGCAAAGTCTTGATTGCAGCCTGAAAGCAAAAAAAAACAAATTGGTTTGGCTTGTATCCTCTCAGAAGCAATACCTCTCATAAAACTTAATTATTTTCTGCTTTGATATGATAATTGAAAATGATCGCTTTATTACTGCAGAAAATTTCTTAATTATCAGCACCTATGTTGTTTATAAGCAAGCTACTGCTATCCAAAGAAGATACTTGCAGGAGAGAGAATGTAATAAGACATCACCAGGAGGAACCTTATAACTGGCATTTGTCCCAAAGGAGAAGTCAAGCAGACTTGAGATCAGAAGACTGAAAGGTGATTTCATTGAAATGTACAAAGTTTTTACAGGGCTTAACAGGGGAGGCATGGAAACAATAACCGTGTTTGGGATCTGGAGCTGCAGCTTGATGACCTACTGCTTATCAGTGAAAGTGAAGAGGTGATAGACAGGAGCTACAGGGAGGTAGTCATCCCTAGGCTACAGGGGTCAGAAAACTGGGTCACTGTCAAGAGAGGGAAGGGAAATGCCCGGATAGTGGAGAGCACATCTGTGGCTGTCCCCCTCAGCAAAAAATATCTTGTTCTGGATGCTGTTGAGGGGGATGACCTGACAGGGGATGCCTATGGTGACCGGGTCTCTGGCACTGAGCCTGGCGCTGTTGTGCAGGAGAGAAGGAGGGAGAAGAGAAATGCGGTAGTCGTGGGGGATTCCATAGTCAGGGAAACGGACAGGAGATTCTGTGAGCCTGATAGAGATATCCACATGGTGTGTTGCCTCCCAGGTGCCAGGGTACGGGATGTCTCGGGTCGGGTCCAGAATATTCTGAAGGGGGAGGGTGAGCAGCCAGTTGCCTTAGTGCATGTTGGTACCAATGACATAGATAGGACAAGAGAGGAGGTCCTGAAGAGAGATTCCTGGGAGTTAGGAAGGAAGCTGAGAAGCAGGACCTCCAGGGTAGTAATCTCGAGACTGCTACCCGTGCCACGTGCTAGCGAGGGCAAGAATAGTTGGATCAGGCAGGTGAATGCGTGGCTGAGAGACTGGTGCAGGGGGCAGAGCTTCTGATTCTCCGATAATTGGGATCTCTTCTGGGGGAAGTATGACCTGTTCAGAAAGGACAGGTTACACCTGAACCAGAAGGGGACCAATATCCTGGCGGGAAAGTTTAATAGAGCTGTTAGGGAGGGTTTAAACTAATTCGGCAGGGGGATGGGAACCGGAATGACAGAGCGGAGGAAGGGGAAAACAGAAATAAATCTAAGATAGTGAGCAGTAAAGATGTCAGGAAAGACAGGCAGGTGATTGAGCAAATTTGTAGCCATTGGGATGAGTTGCAGTGCAATAAAGTTGCAGTGAAATCAAAGCGTAAAGTATCAAATACTGGTCTTAAGGTGTTATACTTAAATGCACGCAGCATAAGGAATAAGGTGGATGATCTTGTCGTACAGCTACAGATTGGCAGGTATTATATTGTGGCCATCACTGAGACCTGGCTAAAGGATGCATGTCTCTGGGAGCTGAACGTCCAAGGATACACAGTGTATCAGAAGGATAGGAAGGTAGGCAGAGGGGGAGGCGTGGCTTTAGTCATAGTCATAGTCATAGTCATACTTTATTGATCCTGGGGAAATTGGTTCAAATTATTGGTTATTGGTAAGAAATTATATTAAATCATTAGAAAAAGGTGATATTGGATCAGAAGGTGCAGAATCTTTATGGGTTGAGCTAAGAAATCGTAGGGGTAAAAGGACCCTGATGGCAGTTATTTATAGGCCTCCAAACAGCTGCAGTGATGTGGACTACAAATTACAACAGGAAATAGAAAAGGCTTGTCAGAAGGGCAGTGTTATGATAATTGTGGGGGATTTTAACATGCGAGTGGATTGGGAAAATCAGGTCGGCACTGGATCTCAAGAGAGAGAAGTTGTAGAATGTCTGCGAGATGGCTTTTTAGAACAGCTTGTTGTTGAGCCCACTAAGGGATCAGCTGTACTGGATTGGGTATTGTGTAATGAACCGGAGGTGATTAGAGAGATTGAGGTGAAGGAACCCTTAGGAGTCAGTGATCATAACATGATTGAGTTCACTGTGAAATTTGAGAAAGAGAAGCTGAAATCCATGTGTCGGTATTTCAGTGGAGTTAAGGAAATTACAGTGGCATGAGAGTGAAACTGGCGAAAGTTGACTGGAAAGGGACACTGGCGGGAAAGACAGCAGAGCAGCAGTGGCTGGAGTTTATGCGAGAAGTGAGGAAGGTACAAGACAGGTATATTCCAAAAAAGAAGAGATTTTCGAATGGAAAAAGGATGCAACCGTGGTTCACAAGAGAAGTCAAAGCCAAAGTTAAAGCAAAGGAGAGGGCATACAGGAAGCAAAAATTAGTGGGAAGACAGAGGATTGGGAAGTTTTTAAAAGTTTACAAAAGGAAACTAAGAAGGTCATTAAGAGGGAAAAGATTAACTATGAAAGGAAACTAGCAAATAATATCAAAGAGGATACTAAAAGCTTTTTCAAGTATATAAAGAGTAAAAGACAGGTGAGAGTAGATATAGGACCAGATAGAAAATGATGCTGGAGAAATTGTAATGGGAGATAAGGAGATGGCAGAGGAACTGAACGAGTATTTTGCATCAGTCTTCACTGAGGAAGACATCAGCAGTATACCGGACACTCAAGGGTGGCAGGGAAGAGAAGTGTGCGCAGTCACAATTACGACAGAGAAAGTACTCAGGAAGCTGAATAGTCTAAAGGTAGATAAATCTCCCGGACCAGATGGAATGCACCCACGTGTTCTGAAGGAAGTAGCTGTGGAGATTGCAGAGGCATTAGCAATGATCTTTCAAAAGTCGATAGATTCTGGTATGGTTCCGGAGGACTGGAAGATCGCAAATGTCACTTCGCTATTTAAGAAGGGGACAAGGAAACAAAAGGGAAATTATAGACCCTGTTAGATTGACAT
Organism: Mobula hypostoma; assembly: GCF_963921235.1. NCBI lineage: Eukaryota > Metazoa > Chordata > Chondrichthyes > Myliobatiformes > Myliobatidae > Mobula > Mobula hypostoma. The sequence goes on from NC_086128.1 coordinate 44,463,548, forward strand.
CGGTGGTTGGGAAGTTGTTGGAGTCGATTGTCAAGGATGAGGTTACAGAGTACCTGGAGGCATATGACAAGATAGGCAGAACTCAGCATGGATTCCTTAAAGGAAAATCCTGCCTGACAAACCTATTACAATTTTTTGAGGACATTACCAGTAGGCTGGACAAGGAAGATGCAGTGGATGTTGCATATTTGGATTTTCAGAAGGCCTTTGACAAGGTGCCACACATGAGGCTGCTTAACAAGATAAGAGCCCATGGAATTACGGGAAAGTTACATGCGTGGATAGAGCGTTGGCTGATTGGCAGGAAACAGAGAGTGGGAATAAAGGGATCCTATTCTGGTTGGCTGCCGGTTACCAGTGGTGTTCCACAGGGATCAGTGTTGGGGCCGCTTCTTTTTACATTGTACATCAACGATTTGGATTATGGAATAGATGGCTTTGGGGCTAAGTTTGCTGACGATATGAAGATAGGTGGAGGGGCCGATAGTGCTGAGGAAACAGAGAGTCTGCAGAGAGACTTGGATAGATTGGAAGAATGGTCAAAGAAGTGGCAAATGAAGTACAATGTCGGAAAGTGTATGGTAATGCACTTTGGCAGAAGAAACAAATGGGCAGACTATTATTTAAATGGAGAGAGAATTCAAAGTTCTGAGATGCAACGGGGCTTGGGAGTCCTCGTACAGGATACCCTTAAGGTTAACCTCCAGGTTGAGTCAGTAGTGAAGAAGGTGAATGCAATGTTGGCATTCATTTCTAGAGGAATAGAGTATAGGAGCAGGGATGTGATGTTGAGGCTCTATAAGGCGCTGGTGAGACCTCACTTGGAGTACTGTGGGCAGTTTTGGTCTCCTTATTTAAGAAAGGATGTGCTGACGTTGGAGAGGGTACAGAGAAGATTCACCGGAATGATTCTGGGAATGAGAGGGTTAACATATGAGGAACGTTTGTCTGCTCTTGGACTGTATTCCTTGGAGTTTAGAAGAATGAGGGGAGACCTCATAGAAACATTTCGAATGTTGAAAAGCATGGACAGAATGGATGTGGCAAAGTTGTTTCCCATGATGGGGGAGTCTAGTACAAGAGGGCATGACTTAAGGATTGAAGAGCGCCCATTCAGAACAGAAATGCGAAGAAATTTTTTGAGTCAGAGGGTGGTAAATCTATAGAATTTGTTGCCATGGGCAGCAGTGGAGGCCAAGTCATTGGGTGTATTTAAGGCAGAGATTGATAGGTATCTGAGTAGCCAGGGCATCAAAGGTTATGGTGAGAAGGCAGGGGAGTGGGACTAAATGGGAGAATGGATCAGCTCATGATAAAATGGTGGAGCAGACTCGATGGGCCGAATGGCCGACTTCTGCTCCTTTGTCTTATGGTCTTATGGTCTAATACTTCCCCTGGCTGGAGTGCTTAGAATCAGAGTTCACTGTTTCAGAATAAGGGCTCAATCATTCAGGACTGAGACGTAAAGAGATATTTTTCACTGAGAGTGTAATGAAACTTAGAACTTCTTTGCTCAAGAAGGCTGTTGAAACACAGTTGCAAAATACATTCAAGATGTAAATTGATATGTAGACATTAGAGTCTCTGTAAGAATGTGACGTTAACCTGCTGTGGTTGTGTTATTTGGCAAAGTAACTTGAGATGCTAAATTGCCTCCTTCTGTTTCTGTTTCTTATATCCGTATGTCCATCCCTGTTATGCACAGTTGTGATGTATTTGTTTGAAGAAGTGATGTGAAGGCAAGTGTAAAGCATTACAGGAATAATGGGAGTAATACTCGTGATAATTTGATTGTTGAAAATTACGAATTACCTGCCTGGTGCTAGGGTTATAAATATCTCTTCTGGGCTGGAGAGGGGGGAGGAATCCAGTTGCTGGTGCCTCCACATTGGCATTAACAACATTAGGTCTACCAGGAATCAGAATCAGATTCATTATCGCTGACATGTGTTATGAAATTTATTTTGTGGCAGCAGTACATTAAAAAATACTAAGTTGAAATAAGAAATATAAAAAATAAATAAGTCGTGCAAAAAGAGAGCGAGATGCTGAGGTAGTGTTCATGGGTACATGGTTCATTCAGAAATCCTGATGGCTGAGGGGAAGAAGCTGTTCCTAAAATATTGAGCATACATCTTCAGACCCCTGTACCTCCTCTCTGATGGTAGTAATGTGAAGAGGCCATGTCCTGGATGGTGAGGATCCTTAATAATGGATGCCACCTTCTTGAGCTTTTTGACAATGTCCTTGATGGCGGGGTGGTTAGTGCCCATGATGGAGCTGGCTGAGTTTACAAGCCTCTGTGGCTTTTTCTGGTCCTGTGCAGTGGCTCCTCCATACGAGAGGGTGATGCAGCCAGTCACGGTACATCTGTAGAAATTTGCCAGAGTCTTTGGTGACACATCAAATCTCAAACCCCTAATGGAATATAGCCACTGGCATGCCTTCTTTGAATTTGCTTCAACATGTTGGGCCCAGGGCAGATCTTCAGAGATGTTGACTCCCAGGAACTTGAAGTTGCTCACCCTTTCCACCACTGATTCCTCAATGAGGACTGGTGTGTGTTCCCTCGACTTTCCCTTCCTGAAGTCCACAATCAATTCCTTGGTCTTACTGACATTGAGTTCAAGGTTGTTGTTGCGACACCACTCAAGCAGCTGATCTATCTCACTGCTGTATGCCTCCCCATCACCATCTGAGGTTCTACCAAAAACAGTTACCTTTTTTTATTAAGTGCAATCGTGAACAATAGCCAGATCAGAAATGCTGTTCAAGTGAACTAGTTCCCAAAGAGAACTCTAATAGGCCAATCAGATGGTTCACTGCTGCTCAGCAATAGAACACAAAACAGGTACAAGGGTCGCTAGCCCCTGTACCCCAGAAACACACCTGAGCAGTGTGGCGGAGGTATGTGCTATGCAGGACCTGATCTGAAAGCACCATGTTGACTCGTAACAGATTGTGTTCATGGTGGAACAGCTTAGTCAAGGATGGGGTGATCAGCACAGATGGACAAATTATACCTCCACTACCCCTTATGTCATTGGTAAATTTGTAGATGGCCTCTTAACTGTGCCTAGCCATACAATCATGAGTGTAGAAAGAGCAGAGCAGTGGGTTAAGCACACATCCCTGAGGCACTCCAGCGTTGTCATCGAGGATGAGATGCTATTGCTGATGCACACTGACTGTCGTCTCCCAATAAGGAAGTCAATGATGCAGTGGTAGAGGGAGGTGCAAAGGCCCGGGTTTTGAAGTTTGTTTATTAGTACTAAGAGATGATGGCTCTCTAATCAATAAGCAGCAGCCGGATGTAGATCTTACTGTTGTCCAGGTAGTCCATGGCCGAGTGGAGAGCCTGTGAGGTTGCATCCACTGTAGACCTGTTGTGGCAGTAGACAAATTACAGTGGATGCATGTCCTTAGGCAAGAGGTAATTCTTGCCATGACTATGCTCTCAAAGCATTTCATCAGTCGATGTGAGTGCTACTGGGCGATAGTTGTTGAGGCAGCTCACCCTGCTCTTCTTGGGCACCACTATGATTGACGTCTTTTTGAAGCAGACGGGAACCTTTGACTGCAGCAGTGAGTGACTGAAGATCTTAAATACTCCAGCCAATCGGTTGGCACAGGCTTTTAGTGTCCTGCCAGCTACACCTTTGGGCCCTGATGCCATGCGAGGATTCACCCTCTTGAAAGATGTTCTGATGTCAGCCTCTGACACAAATATCACAAGGTCACCAGATGTTGCAGGGGTTCATACAGGTGCAGGTTTATTCTCCCTCTTAAATTGTGTATGAAAGGCTTTGAGCTCATTGGGGAGTGAAGCACCACAGCCATTTATGATGTTTCATTTCACCTTGTAGGAAACTATGGCCTGCAAACCCTGCCATTACTGATATGCATCTGATTCCTTCTCTAGCTTCACTTGAAGGAGGTTATACTGGGCGATTGTGAGGAGTTGGGGGAGAAAATTGAAAAGAGAACCACAAAAGTGATAATTTCCCTGTTAATACCCGAACAACATGTAAAAATTAAACAAGATTAGAAAGGTGAATGTTTTGCTCAAGGTGGTAGAAATGAGTTCTAGTTCATCAACACTGGCACCAGTGTTGAGGAAGGAGAATGCTATTCCATGGCTATGAGCTTTTCTTGAATTATGCTGGGACTGGTATCCCAGGTTTAAGCTGAATAGAAAGGGAGAGGGCTCCAAGAGAAGGACATATTGTGCTGAAGACAGCGTTATTCTGCATCAGAATATACTGTAGACAGATTGAATGATGGGGTTATAACCTGGCAAATGGGATTTAATCTGGAGATATGTGAGGTTATGAATTTCTGAGAATCATTAGGTGGATTATTATCTAAATTGCAAAGGTGATTTCTGGTGCATGAATCTGAAGAAGTTAACAGGCAGATACAACCAGGAGTTGTGAAAGCAAACAGTATGTTGGTCTTTATTATGAAAGGGTCTAAGAATAGGGAGGTTTTGTTACACTTACACAGTGCATTGGTGAAACCACACCTTGAATATTGTGCACATTTTTTGCTTCCTTACCTAATAAAATATATTGTAACTTAATTGACAAAACATTCACCATGATAATTTCTTGGATCAGAGGGTTGACCTATCAAGAGACTAGACAGTTTGGAACAGAGTTAAGTAAAATGTGGGTGATTTCATTCAAGCGCAAGATTCTAACAGGGCTTGTGAGGGGAAATATTGAGATATTTTTACTAACAGCAGAGCCATGGACATAGTTTTGAAATAAGAGCCGGCCATTGAAAGTTGAGATGTGTGTAAATTTCTTCTGTCAGATGGTGGTGAATCTCTGGAATTCCCTGTCCCAGAGGGTGGTGGAGGCTTCATCATTAAATATATTTAAGATGGAATATTATGGGGAACTGGCATAGAGGCCAGCATAGATCAGCCATGATCATATTGAATGGTGGGCCAGGCTTTAGAAGACTGGTGGCCTACTCCTGCTCCTATTTTCCTGTATTTTTGGATATGGTGACTTTGTTGTATTGGGCAAGTTGTTTAAGCTTCAAAAAAGATGTGACAATATTTTCCCAATCTATTATGCCTGATTAACATGAAGTGTCAAGTTGAGATGAATACAGATACTGAAATGACATTTGAGCAATAAACAGATGGGAAAAGACTCCAGCTTGTCCCATGTGACTATGATAGAATCATAGAGTCATAAAAAAGCATGGCACAGAAAAAGGCCCTTCGGCCCACCTAGTCCTTGCCAAACTATTTCAATTGCCTACACCCCTTGACCGGCACCCGTCATACCCCTCCATACCCCTCCCATCCATACATTATGTTGATTATCCACTCCATCCAAAACATATGATCTTTTGAATTCATGTCCTCAGAATTATGAAGAACTCATTAACAAGAACAATTCCTCCTGTTACACAAATCAGTGACTGATTTTCAATGACAGGCTTTGGGTGTGTTTCATACTGTGTTTACTTAGCACATTGTACCCTGGAGAATAGAACTGATTCATGTTGACAAGTCGTTTTTGCAACTGTCTGGATGTGTTCCAATCTGATCAGTATTCATACTCCAAACTGAATATGTATTCAGCAAACCATATTCTTCTTTCTCTTATCTTGGTTAACATTTATTCTTTGAATAGTGTGACACAAGTCTGATGTGCTATTTAACATTCTAGGACAAGCCAGCTTGTTAGCATGTAGAAGCAATGTGTTTTTAAAAATCAATTTTAAGTTTTAGTATCATTCTAGATTTTTATGCTATAAATGGATTTTTGACTTTATTATTAAGCATTAGTAAGTGTTCTTGGCTTCTACAGCGATTTTCATTTTTGAAAATATTAATGAATCCAGTACAAAATGTACACCAGGAATTACGTGACACCAGTACTGGAAATAAAGCTGCTAATATCACAGACATTAACAATATATCTTAACATCATGGTCCAGATGCAAATCAGCTACCTCTTAATCCCAGTTTAAAATAGATAGTGCAACAAAAATTTTCAGAAGCTGGAAAGAAGAGAAGACATGCTGTTCATACCTTAGCATATCTTGCATTTTTGCTGACCTACCTGATTTTGAGATGAGCAGCAGGCCAATGGTTCATTAAAATGAAGGCCCAGCTACTTCATAAAGTAGTACAACACCAAGTTGGAAGTACAATGAAATCTAGGTGTTCTTGTACATCTGTCACTGAAAGCAAGCATGCAGGTACAGCAGGCAGTGAAGAAAGCTAATGGCATGCTGGCCTTCATAACAAGAGGAATTGAGTATAAGAGCAAAGAGGTCCTTCTGCAGCTGTACAGGGTCCTGGTGAGACCACACCTGGAGTACTGTGTACAGTTTTGGTCTCCAAATTTGAGGAAGGACATTCTTGCTATTGAGGGAGTGCAGCGTAGGTTCACAAGGTTAATTCCCGGGATGGCGGGACTGTCATATGTTGAAAGATTGGAGCAACTGGGCTTGTATACACTGGAATTTAGAAGGATGAGAGGGGATCTGATTGAAACATATAAGATTATTACGGGATTGGACACGCTGGAGGCAGGAAGCACGTTCCCGCTGATTGGTGAGTCCAGAACCAGAGGCCACAGTTTAAGAATAAGGGGTAGGCCATTTAGAACGGAGTTGAGGAAAAACTTTTTCACCCAGAGAGTGGTGGGTATGTGAAATGCTCTGCCCCAGAAGGCAGTAGAGGCCAAGTATCTGGATGTTTTCAAGAAAGAGATGAATAGAGCTCTTAAAGATAGCAGAATCAAAGGTTATAGGGATAGGGCAGGAACTAGATACTGATTGTGGATGATCAGCCATGATCACAGTGAATGGAGGTGCTGGCTCAAAGGGCCAAATGGCCTACTCCTGCACCTATTGTCTATTGGACCCTTTGGCCATCACAAGATGAATCTTGTTTGGAAGTATTCTGGAGTTATGTGAATATAGCAGATATAGCAGAGAATTTGTATGTTCCTGTCAGGATTAAAGGCAAAGTGAATAGGAATAAGGAACCTTGGTTCTCAAGGGATATTGCAACTCTGATAAAGAAGAAGAGGGAGTTGTATGACATGTATAGGAAGCAGGGAGTAAATAAGGTGATTGAGGAGTATAAGAAGTGCAAGAAAATACTTAAGAAAGAAAGCAGGAGGGCTAAAAGAAGACATGCGGTTGCCTTGGCAGTCATAGTGAAGGATAATCCAAAGAGCTTTTACAGGTATTTTAAGAGCAAAAGGATTGTAAGGGATAAAATTGGTCCTCTTGAAGATCAGAGTGGTCGGCTATGTGTGGAACCAAAGGAAATGGGGGAGATCTTAAATAGGTTTTTTGCATCTGTATTTACTAAGGAAACTGGCATGAAGTCTATGGAATTAAGGGAAACAAGTAGTGAGATCATGGAAACCATACAGATCGAAAAGGAGGAGGTCCTTGCTGTCTTGAGGAAAATTAAAGTGGATAAATCCCCGGGAACTGACAGAGTGTTCCCTCGGACCTTGAAGGAGACTAGTGTTGAAATTGCGGGGGCCCTGGCAGAAATATTTAAAATGTTGCTGTCTACAGGTGAGGTGCCGGAGGATTGGAGAGTGGCTCACGTTGTTCCGTTGTTTAAAAAAGGATCAAAAAGTAATCCGGGAAATTACAGGCCAGTAAGTTTAACGTCGGTAGTAGGTAAGTTATTGGAGGGAGTACTAAGAGACAGAATCTACAAGCATTTGGATAGACAGGGGCTTATTAGGGAGAGTCAACATGGCTTTGTGCGTGGTAGGTCATGTTTGACCAATCTATTGGAGTTTTTCGAGGAGGTTACCAGGAAAGTGGATGAAGGGAAGGCAGTGGATATTGTCTACATAGACTTCAGTAAGGCCTTTGACAAGGTCCCACATGGGAGGTTAGTTAGGAAAATTCAGTTGCTAGGTATACATGGAGAGATGGTAAATTGGATTAGACATTGGCTCAATGGAAGAAGCCAAAGAGTGGTAGTAGAGAATTGCTTCTCCGAGTGGAGGCCTGTGACTAGTGGTGTACCACAGGGATCAGTGCTGGGTCCATTGTTATTTGTCATCTATATCAATGATCTGGATGATAATGTGGTAAATTGGATCAGCAAATTTGCTGATGATACAAAGATTGGAGGTGTAGTCAACAGTGAGGAAGGTTTTCAGAGCCTGCAGAGGGACTTGGACCAGCTGGAAAAATGGGCTGAAAAATGGCAGATGGAGTTTAATACAGACAAGTGTGAGGTATTGCACGTTGGAAGGACAAACCAAGGTAGAACATACAGGGTTAATGGTAAGGCACTGAGGAGTGCAGTAGAACAGAGGAATCTGGGAATACAGATACAAAATTCCCTAAAAGTGACGTCACAGGTAGATAGGGTCGTAAAGAGAGCTTTTGGTACATTGGCCTTTATTAATCAAAGTATTGAGTATAAGAGCTGGAATGTTATGATGAGGTTGTATAAGGCATTGGTGAGGCCGAATCTGGAGTATTGTGTTCAGTTTTGGTCACCAAATTACAGGAAGGATATAAATAAGGTTGAAAGAGTGCAGAGAAGGTTTACAAGGATGTTGCCGGGACTTGAGAAACTCAGTTACAGAGAAAGGTTGAATAGGTTAGGACTTTATTCCCTGGAGCGTAGAAGAATGAGGGGAGATTTGATAGAGGTATATAAAATTATGATGGATATAGATAGAGTGAATGCAAGCAGGCTTTTTCCACTGAGGCAAGTGGAGAAAAAAGCCAGAGGACATGGGTTAAGGGTGAGGGGGGAAAAGTTTGAAGGGAACATTAGCGGGGGCTTCTTCACACAGAGAGTGGTGGGAGTATGGAATGAGCTGCCAGATGAGGTGGTAAATGCGGGTTCTTTTTTAACATTTAAGAATAAATTGGACAGATGCATGGATGGGAGGTGTATGGAGTGATATGGTCCGTGTGCAGGTCAGTGGGACTAGGCAGAAAATGGTTCGGCAAAGCCAAGAAGGGCCAAAAGGCCTGTTTCTGTGCTGTAGTTTCTATGGTTTCTAATAATTGAAGCAAGAACCACTCTTCATTTCTTAATGTAAACTGTAGACAGTAAATTAAAGATAAAAGCACAGCTTTACAAATAAACAGGATGGCCCACAGACTAGGACATATGGTTAGCAAAGTGGTGAACATGAGATATTTGCATATGCATCAGCCAAACATTACTTCAATGGGATTGTGTTACTTGGCTTGCATCAAGCCAGGCAACATAGGCTAAATTATTTGTACTATTGTGACTTAAATTCAAACCAGCAGACCAGACTAATGTCCCTTAGCATATCAAACATGGCTACAGGTACAGGCAATCAATAGCTTTTGTGTACTCAGAGGCAGCCCTGACAACATTAATTTTGGATGTCTGGTTCTCAGTCTTCTGAAGACTATTTGTGTGAATAATTTTGTGACAAAGGTGCTGCAGCAATCAGAGGCGTCTCCCACTGTAGATATGTAATTCAATGGAAGTAATGTCAACCCAAAGTATTGAAGTAAACAATATCATTGTAACTATTGAATCTGTATTGAACTACCTTCCATTTCCATTTTTTGAGGGTATGAAAATGTGATGTACGTTGAGTTTGCGAAACTCTGCCATGAGTGTCTCTACAAGAATGCCTACTTATTGTGGTAAAGAAAGAATTCTATATCACCAACTTCCGTGTCTCTTTAGCGACTTTGATCACAGTCACAATAAATCTCAGGGCTGTATATGGTATACATACTTTGATAATAAATGTACTTTAAACTTTGAAACTCCAGCCAAGCTTTTGCCTTCTACACTAATCTCATTTACCTACATTCAGTCCATATCCATAAGACCATAAGATATAGGAGCAGGAGTAGGCCATTCAGCCCATCGAGTTGCTCCACCATTCAGTCATGGCCTGATCCAATTCTTCCAGTCATCCCCTCTCCCCTGCCTTCTCCCCATACCTTTTAATGTCCTGGCTAATTAAGAACCTATCTATCTCTGCCTTAAATACACCTAATGACTTGACATCCACAGCCACTCGTGGCAACAAATTCCACAGATTTACCAACCTCTGACTAAAGTAATTGCTCTGCATCTCTGTTCTAAATGGATGCCCTTCAATCCTGAAGTTGTGCCCTCTTGTCCTAGACTCCTCTACCATGGGAAATAACTTTGCCATATCTAATCTGTTCAGGCCTTTAACATTTGGAATGTTTTCATGAGAGCCCCCCTCATTCTCCTGAACTCCAGGGAATACAGCCCAACAGCTGCCAGGTGTTCCTCATACGGTAACCCTTTCATTCCTGGAATTATTCTCGTGACAACACACATCAAAGTTGCTGGTGAGCGCAGCAGGCCAGGCAGCATATCTAGGAAGAGGTACAGTCGACGTTACCTCTTCCTAGAGATGCTGCCTGGCCTGCTGTGTTCACCAGCAACTTTGATGTGTGTTGCTTGAATTTCCAGCATCTGCAGAATTCCTGTTGTTTGCATCATTCTCGTGAATCTTTTTTGAACCCTCTCCAATGTCAATATATCCTTTCAAAAATGAGGAGTTCAAAACTGCACACAATACTCCAAGTGTGGTCTCACGAGTGCCTTGCCCAAATAAATGTCTGTCTAAATGACCCTTAAGCATAAGTAAGTACATCTGATCCTGCTACTTTTTCTGGGAGCACATACAATATTTCAATCACACTCTGTATAAAGTGTCTAGCCCTCAAATCCTCTTTAAATCTGCTTAATCTCACCTTTTACTTCATCTTCCACAACTACCATGATACTACTTTGCACATCACGTCCAGCCCCTGGCTTTACACAATGGAGGACCGAGGCATAAATGGGAGCCCCATTGACTTCAAAAGTGCTGCTGACTGTGTAGGAAATCAGAAGTACATAGTGTTTGACTTATTTTAGTTAATTTTAATCCTTTGAATTATATGTTGGAATGTTATTGAATTGTAAATACATACTATATTTTTAATTGAATAGTTAAGTATCTGTGGGTATTCGAATAAATTAATAATAAAGATTCCTTGATAGCTGGGGCATGTGTTAAATGAGATTGTTAAGTGTACTTAGTATATACTCTAATTTTCAACTCTGAATACATTAATGAACTGGATATAGAAACATAGAAACATAGAAACATAGAAAATAGGTGCAGGAGTAGGCCATTCGGCCCTTCGAGCCTGCACCGCCATTTATTATGATCATGGCTGATCATCCAACTCAGAACCCAGCCTTCCCTCCATACCCCGTGACCCCTGTAGCCACAAGGGCCATATCTAACTTCCTTTTAAACATAGCTAATGAACTGGCCTCAACAGTTTGCTGTGGCAGAGAATTCCACAGATTCACCACTCTCTGTGTGAAGAAGTTTTTCCTAACCTCGGTCCTAAAAGGCTTCCCCTCTATCCTCAAACTGTGACCCCTCGTTCTAGACCTCCCCAACATCGGGAACAATCTTCCCGCATCTAGCCTGTCCAATCCCTTTAGGATCTTATACGTTTCAATCAGATCCCCCCTCAATCTTCTAAATTCCAACGAGTACAAGCCCAGTTCATCCAGTCTTTCTTCATATGAAAGACCTGCCATCCCAGGAATCAATCTGGTGAACCTTCTTTGTACTCCCTCTATGGCAAGGATGTCTTTCCTCAGATTAGGGGACCAAAACTGCACACAATACTCCAGGTGTGGTCTCACCAAGGCCTTGTACAACTGCAGTAGTACCTCCCTGCTCCTGTACTCGAATCCTCTCGCTATAAATGCCAACGAGTTTTGAAAAATTATCACTAATGCATCCACTATTTCTTGGGCCACTTCCTTAAGCACTCTGGGATGCAGACCATCTGGCCCTGGGGATTTATCTGCCTTCAATCCCTTCAATTTACCTAACACCACTTCCCTACTAACATGTATTTCGCTCAGTTCCTCCATCTCACTGGACCCTCTGTCCCTTACTATTTCTGGAAGATTATTTATGTCCTCCTTAGTGAAGACAGAACCAAAGTAATTATTCAATTGGTCTGCCATGTCCTTGCTCCCCATAATCAATTCACCTGTTTCTGTTTGCAGGGGACCTACATTTGTCTTTATCAGTCTTTTCCTTTTTACATATCTATAAAAGCTTTTACAGTCCGTTTTTATGTTCTCTGCCAGTTTTCTCTCATAATCTTTTTTCCCCTTCCTAATTAAGCCCTTTGTCCTCCTCTGCTGAACTCTGAATTTCTCCCAGTCCTCAGGTGAGCCACTTTCTCTGGCTAATTTGTATGCTACTTCTTTGGAATTGATACTATCCCTAATTTCTCTTGTCAGCCACGGGTGCACTACCTTCCTTGATTTATTCTTTTGCCAAACTGGGATGAACAATTGTTGTAGTTCATCCATGCAACCTTTAAATGCCTGCCATTGCATATCCACCGTCAATCCTTGAAGTGTCATTTGCCAGTCTATCTTAGCTAATTCATGTCTCATACCTTCAAAGTTACCCCTCTTTAAGTTCAGAACCTTTGTTTCTGAATTAACTACGTCACTCTCCATGTTAATGAAGAATTCCACCATATTATGGTCACTCTTACCCAAGGGGCCTCTCACGACAAGATCGCTAATTAACCCTTCCTCATTGCTCAAAACCCAGTCCAGAATAGCCTGCTCTCTAGTCGGTTCCTCGACATGTTGGTTCAAAAAACCATCCCGCATACATTCCAAGAAAATATAAAGTATGCTCCAGGAGTTACATATTCTTCACTGCTGGAAATGGAGAACACTAATGCTTGAAGTGTGCACCCATTGGAATAGAATGACTAATGATAATGGGAGCAATAAAAATAAAAACAATTCTGTTTTGCTGTTAGGTTGTTTCAAATCAGCCTTACCACCAGATTTTTAATACTTCTGAAACGCTGCCAAGCCAGAGGCAGCAAGTGGACCTGGTAATTTCTAATCAATTACTCATGGATGGCTCAATTCAGAGAGCTTTTATATCACTAAGGAGTAGAGGAAATGCACTGCATCTGTCAAAAGGAACTGTAATTGTGGGTTCTGAAGGTTCACCACTTAAAGATAAGGGCTCTGATAAAATCATTTGATAGCTCAGTCGACAGCCAATTTGAGAGCACCAGATTGGACAGTTTCTCTGTCTGACAAAAATGCAAATAAGATAACCACGACTGCAACAGAGATACAGTAGGTTACTAAACAGGCAGAATATTTTTCTGTGACTTTTATTGGTTTGCATTGAAATTTATCTCCTGCTAATCTGCACTGTATCATCTTTGAGCTTATAATAATTTTTGCTTATCTAGTTTAATTTTAGGGAATCAGTAGCACATAGTTGTTGCACCATCAGCATAGATCCATTTTATATAAATATAATGATGAGGTAAACTGTTACTTCACTCAGGACTCCAGGCTGCTGTAGGTATAATGCTAAGCAACAGTTGCTGTATATAAACTGAAAAATAATTCCATTCACAAACCAGATAGAAGGCATTTAATTCTAAAAACAGAAGAGAAAATATCCTCTACTGCATTTACAGGTGTTTCTTGTCTGCAAAATTTCAGCATTACATCTCTGTCACACTATTTTTTGTTAAAATAACTTCAGAAATGTTTGCATTATCATAGGAAACTGCTACATAAACATGTCAACTATAATTATACCTTACTCACAGCTCTGAGCATGCAGTGGAGAGGAACTTGGATAGAATGCTTTATATTTATTAAGTGACTCTTTCACATCTTTTCTCAGGATTGCCTTTTAAGTGTAATCATTACTGTATTATAGAACACATGGCAGCCATTTTGCACACAAGCTCTCTCATAAACAGCAAAATAATAATGACCTGAAAATGTGCTTTATTGATTGATGCGAGGTGAGATAGCCCTGATGTTCTTTGACATAGTGCAATAGGGTGTTTTACATCCACCTGGGATTGTTGACAGGCCTCAATGAGACATCTGTTCTGAAAAATAGCAACATTTACAGCTCTCCTAAACTATTGCAAGTTTTACATACCTAATAACAATATGTAATTAGATATCATAAAAAATAAGCTCAAAGTCTTTACAGTTACAGACAAAAGCTGAATTACACACTTGATCTATTTATATGCCAGACCACGAACTTCTAAAGATTACATTTACAGTCATCCCACCCTGCAAAAACTCATTTCAGGGAGGTAGCACCCCCACCCCCCGCAACCCCATATTCCTCCCCCATCACCGGTTGACCTCCCAGGGTGTATGTAATACTTTGTTTAGTGATTTTGTCTAATCTGTAAACCAAGTTGGGTATACACAGAAAATGTGACATTAAAATATGTACTTATGTTATATTATTGTGGCGACACACTTTCCAGCGCACTCGAACCGTCGCGCACCGGCAGAGAGGCCAACCCAAAAAGGGCGCCAGGCAATCTTCACCAGCAGGGGGAAAATCCCGCGCACGGGAAGGGTCTGCGAATATGCATTCCCCACAGCAGTCCAGCCTGGGGAGGGCAGGAACGGGAAGGCTTTAAAGGAGGCCGCGAAGTTTGAATAAATCTCTTTTATCGCAACTACAACTCACTGACTACATGTCGTTATTCTAGCGCTATGTGTAGCACATCGCTACAATTGGTGACCCCGACGGCCCAAACGATATTTGAACCAGAGATGACTGACGCCGCATCTGTTCATGCAGTTTCGTTAAAACTGCCAAGCTTCTGGACGCTGCGACCTCGCCTGTGGTTCGAACAAGCAGAAGCCCAATCCCACATTCGGCGGATAACCTCGGAGTCCACTCGCTACTACTACGTGGTGAGCTCCCTCGACCAGGAGACAGCTGCACAAGTTGAGGAGTTTATACAGTCACCCCCGGAGGACGGCAAATACACAGCATTCAAAGCCCTGCTCATAAGGACTTTCGGACTCTCACAGCGCGAACGAGCTGCCCGCTTACTGCACCTGGATGGTTTGGGAGACAGGCTGCCGTCGGCATTAATGAACGAGATGCTGGCCCTGGCTGAAGGACACAAACCCTGCCTCATGTTTGAGCAGGCGTTCCTAGAGCAACTGTCCAAGGACATATGCCTGCTGCTGTCCGACGCAGATTTCAGCAACCCCCGGGAGGTGACGGCCCGGGCAGATGTGCTGTGGAATGCCAGGAAAGAGAGAGGGGCATCCGTCGCACAGATCACCAAGCCGCGTGCCCAACGACAGACAAGACCAGGCCCAGCAGCAGAGCCTACAAAACCCAGCGACGGGAGTGAGGAACCCAATGAACAATGGTGCTTCTACCACCAGCGGTGGGGCACAGTGGCCCGCCACTGTCGACCGCCCTGCAAATTCCCGGGAAAACACCAGAGCCAGCCGCCGCTGATGGCTATGGTGGCTGGCCATCAGGACAGCCTCCTGTATGTCTGGGACAAACAGTCGGGACGCCGCTTTTTGGTCGACACCAGAGCGGAGATCAGCGTTTTACCTCGAACGAGTTACGACACCCGCAACAGAGAACCGGGACCCACTCTGAGGGCCGCAAATGGCAGCACAATACGAACCTACGGCACCCGCATGGTGCGGCTACAGTTCAGCTCCAGCCGGTTCACGTGGGACAACACAATCAAAGGCCTGCAGGAATTCGTAGGTATGGTGAATTTCTACCACTGTTTCCTCCCCTCAGCCGCCCGAATCATGAGCCCCCTGTTCACCCTGATGTCGGTTAAGAGCAAGGACATTACCTGGGACGGAGAGGCCGCAGCCACTTTCGTTAAAACCAAAGAAGCCTTGGCAAACGCCGCGATGCTAGTGCACCCCAGAATGGACGTTCCTACTGCCCGCACGGTGGACGCATCCAACACAGCAGTCGGTGGAGTGCTGGAACAACTCATCGAGGGTCGCTGGCAACCCCTGGCGTTCTTCAGCAAACACCTACGACCACCCGAACTCAAATACAGAGCTTTCGACCAGGAGCTATTGGCACTATACCTGGCAATCCGGCATTTCAGATACTTCTTAGAAGGTAGGCCCTTCACCGCGTTCACAGACCACAAACTGCTTACCTTTGCGTTCACTAAGTCGTCCCGCCAGCAGCGACATCTGTCCTACATCTCCGAGTACACAATGGACATCTGGCATGTCTTGGGAAAGGACAACGTCGTGGCGGACGCACTATCCAGACCGACCATACAGGTCCTGTCCCGGGGGTGGACTATGCAGCGCTGGCAGAGGCACAGCAGGTATACACTGAGATCCCTAGTTACAGGACTGCAGTCTCCGGTTTGCAGCTCCAAGACCTCCCCGTAGACCCAGGTGAGAGGGCCCTACTATGTGACGCAGCTACCGGCCAACCCTGCCCCGTCGTCCCAGCAGCCTGGCGCCGGCAGGTGTTCGAATCCATTCACAACTTAGCGCACCCCTCCATCAGGACAACTGTCCGGCTGGTCTCCAACAGGTTCGTGTGGCGTGGACTTCGTAAACAGGTCAGTGAATGGGCCAAAACGTGCATACAGTGCCAAACGGCCAAGGTGCAGCGGCACACCAAGGCTCCGCCGCAGCAGTTCGAACCCACCCGCCGGAGGTTTGACCACATCCATGTGGATATCGTGGGGCCCCTGCCAGTGTCATGAGGAGCGCGGTACCTCCTAACTATGATAGACCGGTTCACCAGCTGGCCAGAGGCAGTCCCGCTCAGCGACACCACCTCCGAATCCTGCGCCCGAGCACTGATCGCAACCTGGGTAGCCCGCTTCGGGGTACCAGCCCACATTACCTCTGACAGGGGCGCCCAGTTCACCTCCAGCCTGTGGTCAGCAATGGCCAGCCTTTTAGGATCTCAGCTACACCACACAACTGCCTACCACCCACAGTCGAATGGACGAGTGGAGCGTTTCCACCATCACCTGAAGTCGGCTGTCATGGCCCGCCTGGAAGGGCCTAACTGGGTGGACGAACTTCCCTGGGTCCTGCTCGGAATCCGCACGGCGCCCAAAGAGGATCTACACATCTCGTCGGCCGAGTTGGTGTACGGCGCGCCCCTGGTCGTCCCAGGAGAGTTCATACCAGCCCCAAGTGGGCAAGAGGAAGAACCCACAGCAGTCCTGGACAGACTACGTGAGAGGCTCGGTAACCTGGCCCCCATACCTTCTTCACAGCACGGACAGAGCCCGACCTGCGTACTGAAAGACCTGCAGAACTGTAAGTTTCTTTTTGTACGACGGGGCGGACACCAGGCACCGCTACAGCAGCCCTACGATGGGCCATTTAAGGTGATCAGTAACAACGGGTCCACGTTCGTGCTGGACATTGGGGGGAGAGAGGAGGTTTTCATGGTGGACCCTCAAACCGGCCCATGTGGACTTGGTGCAGCCGGTCCAGGCTCAGGCACCGCGGCGCAGGGCAGACCTCCCAAACAGAGGCCGATCCAGACTGTGGACATTGGGGGATGTATCGCCGGTTCTGGGGGGGTGGGGTTATGTGGCGACCCACTTTCTAGCACACACAAACCGGCGCGCGCCGGCAGAGAGGTCGGCCCCAAAAAGGGTGCCAGGCCATCTTCACCAGCGGGGGGAAATCCCGCGCATGGAAAGGGTCTGCGATTATGCATTCCCCACAGCAGTCCTGTCCGGGGAGGGCGGGAATGGGAAGGCTCTAAAGGAGGCTGCGAAGTTTGAATAAACCTCTTTTTTTGCAACTACAACTCACCGACTACGTGTCGTTATTCTAGCGCTGTGTGTAGCACACCACTACATTATCATGCTTATTCTATTACAACTTTAAGCAAGTTTACAGGGAGTTTGGCCTCATCACGTAGGACATCAATAGAGTAGCTCCTTAGCAGCCAGCCAGCTAGTTTAAGTAATGTTAGCTATGCTAATAAACGAATGCCACCTGTTAAACTTACCTCAACATGCCTTTTACATTTTAACCCACCATGGGCAATAGAAAAGTCACTGTTGCAAACAGTACAGCGAGCAACACTGTCATTATTTTTGAGGTTGACTGTAAAGCCTGCCCACAGAGAAAACTGATAGGTCTACTTAGCAGGGGTCCCCAACCTTTTTTGCACTGTGGACCGATTTCATATTGACAATATTCTTGCGGCCGACCGGGGCCGGGTGGGGGGAGGTGGGAGGTGTTAATCCCAACCGGAATATAGGTGATAAGTCAACTATTAGTCACTTATAAGTGGCTAATACACTCAATTTTGTTTCTAAAAGGGTTTATCTAACGAATTTAATATTAAACACAGTGCATATTTTCCTCGCATGAATATAGTGATAAGTCAATAGCATCATAACATTTTAAGTAACGTTTGGATATTAAGCACACAGCGCATATTTTCCTCGTATGAACATATAAAATCATTGCAACACACCAATATCGCTGAATCAGTGGGAGCCCTGGGCTTGTTTCCCTGCAACAAGATGGTGCCATCGAGGGGTGATGGGAGACAGCGATACTCGAAGGGGGTTCCTTATGTCCAGTCTATTCCGCAATTTTGTTTTCGTTGCATTCATTGCAGAAAGCCCCGCTTCGCAGTGATATGTTGGAAATGGAAGCAACGTTTTCAGTGCTTCCATGGCTATCTCAGGATACTTATCCTTGACATTGATCCAGAATGCCGGCAGAGGTGTTATGTCAAACATACTTTTCAGCCCACCGTCATTTGCAAGCTCGAGGAGCTGATCTTCTTCCTGCGCTGACATGGATGACGCATGGGTAATGACCTCGCGTGCGTTCAAATTCAACAGTGCGTGACAGGGAATGAGGAAAGGTGCAGCTGACTCATATCATTTCATATCGTCAAATCATATTGTTTCCTCGCGGCCCGGTGGTTGGGGACCACTCTTAGCACGAAGAGAGACCAATCAGGATGCTTGCTCTCCCTCTCCCTCTCAAAAAAATCTATTTCTGGGATATTGTATATAATTTCCAGGTGTCAGGGAGCCACTATCGATATGTGGGAGACTCCCGGAACTTCTGGGAGAGGTGGGATGTCTGCATTTATTCAAGAAATCAGCATGCAATGCAACATTAAAATTAGTGTCTGTGCATATCTCCTGTTATTGCACACACTTTCTCTGTCATGATTTCATCTTGGGGTTACATTTTTCCGTAACTGCATAACTCAGTTCACTATTGTACTGTGAGTCAGAAACATACAAGTGGAAACAGGCTCTTTGGTCCACTGCGTCCCTGCCAACCATCAAGAAGTCCAGGAACTTTGGCCAAAAGGCCCATTGAAGCAAGAGGACAATAAGGATCGTGATGGTTTCAGAGGAAGTTCGAACACAATACCACTTAACTCTGACACTTGGAGACAAGGAGCATGTGTCAATGTAATCAGGGATCTTCTCAGGAGAAGGAAATGTTCATTAAGTTTATAAACTATTAGACCATAAGACATAGGAGGAGAACTAGGCCATTTAGCCCATCAAATATTCCCTGCCATTTGATCATGAGTGATTTATTTTCACTCTCAACCACATTCTCCTAACATCTCCCCATAATCTTTGACATGCTTACTAATCAAGAACTTATCAGCTCTGCTTTAAACATATCTAATAACTTGGCCTACACAGCTGCTTGTGGCAATGAATTCCATAGATTCACCACCCTCTGGCTAAATAAGTTCCTTAGCATCCCTGTTCTAAATGGATGTTCTTGTATCCTGATGCTGTGCCCTCTGGCCCTAGACCTTCCCACTATTGGAAACATCCTCTCCACATCCACTCTATCTGGGCCTTTTGATATTTGGTAGGTTTCAATGAGATTCCCCCTCATTCTTCTAAACTCCGAAGAGTACAGGCCCAGATCCATCAAATGTTCCTCATATGTTAAACCTTCATTTCTGAGATTATTCTCGTAAAACTCCTCTGGACCCTCTCCAATACCAGCACATCCTTCCAACAGATTTTTCAGGCAAGATTTCCCTTAAGGAAACCATGCTGACTTCCACGTATTTTATTGTGTGCCCCCCTAGTGCCCAGAAATATCATCCAGGACTGGTGAAGTGTCTCTCCGAAGGTGTCAACTGTTTGTTCCCCTCCATAGGTGCTGCCTGACATGCTGAGTAACTCCTGATTCTTGGGTCTTCTTTCTCTTTAGTCTCTATTGATGCAAACTTGGACTGACAAGAGGACTAACTATTTATTGCCTTTTTGGTGGACTACATAAAATCTTACTCTGTCGAAATTGTTCACTATTTCAGTATCATGTGGAAATGGAAAAGTAACTTTCAGTTTCTCTTTACAACATGCAGTCATCACAAACTCTCACCCAGTTTCCTCCACTCAGGAGTACAAAAATATGGCTGCCTGGACTGCTGCTATCTATCTTTCTTTTAGCTCAAAAGGATAATCCTCACAGAAGTTTCCTCTTTCCCTAGTCCAGAATTTTAACCTTTATGCATAATTTTGTACCCCATCTTTTCTCTTGTGATCAACTTCTTACCAAATTTCTTATCTTTTAAGTTTCCATGTGAATAGGACCTTCTCGACCACTCATTTAAATATGCCCTCAAAATTCTGCTTTTAATCCTTAATCCTTTTCTCTTGGTAAAATAAGATAAGGTTAGATAAGATAAGGTAAGATAAGATGAAGTGTTATTTAACCCAAAGGAAAATATACCAAAAGATTTTTCAGATATATAGAGAACAAAAGAGAGGCAGATGTGGACATTGGTCACTGGAAAATGATGTTGCAGAAGTAGTAATGTGAAACAAGTAATTGGTGGAAAAACTGAATAAGTATTTTGTGTCAGTCTTAAGTGTGGATGACACCAGCAACATGCCAGAAACTCAAGAAAATCAGGGGGCAGAGGTGTGACTGGTATTACTAAAGAGTAGGTTCCTGGGAAGCTGAAAGGCCTGAAGGTAGGTAAGTCACCAGGGCCAGAGGGACTACACCCCAGGGTTCTGAAAGGCATGGCTGAAGAGATTGTGAAGGCATTAGTAATGATTTTCAAGAATCACTAGATTCAGGAATGGTTCCACAGGACAGGAAAAATTGCAAATGTGTCTCTCTTTAGGAAGGGCAAGAAACAGAAAGGAAGGAAATCTCACAGCTATCTGGACTATTCCTCTTCTCACCCTGTCTCTTGCAAAAATGCCATCCCCTTTTCGCAATTCCTCCATCTCCGCCACATCTGCTCTCAGGGTGAGGCTTTTCATTCCAGGATGAAGGAGGTGTCCTCCTTTTCTAAAGAAAGGGGCTTCCTTTCCTCCACCATCAACTTTGCTCTCAAGCACATCTCCCCCATTTCACGTACATCTGCTCTCACTCCATCCTCCCACCACCCCACTAGGAATAGGGTTCCGCTGGTCCTCACCTACCACCCCACCAGCCTCCGGGTTCAACATATAATTCTCTGTAACTTCTGCCACCTCCAATGGGATCCCACCACTAAGCACATCTTTCCCTCTCCCCCGCTCTGCTTTCCACAGGGATCGCTCCCTACGCGACTCCCTTGTCCATACGTCCCCCCCATCCCCCTCCACCGATCTCCCTCCCGGCACTGATCCTTGTAAACGAAACAGGTGCTACACATGCCCTTACACTTCCTCCCTTACCACCATTCAGGGCCCCAGACAGTCCTTCCAGGTGAGGCGACACTTCACCTGTGAGTCGGCTGGGGTGATATACTGTGTCCGGTGCTCCCGATGTGGCCTTCTATATATTGGCGAGACCCGATGCAGACTAGGAGACCGCTTTGCTGAATATCTACGCTTTGTCCGCCAGAGAAAGCAGGATCTCCCAGTGGCCACACATTTTAATTCCACATCCCATTCCCATTCTGACATGTCTATCCACAGCCTCCTCTACTGTAAAGATGAAGCCACACTCAGGTTGGAGGAACAACACCTTATATTCCGTCTGGGTAGCCTCCAACCTGATGGCATGAACATTGACTTCTCTAACTTCCGCTAATGCCCTACCTCCCCCTTGTACCCCATCCCTTATTTATTTATTTATTTATTATATAGATATTCTTTTTCTCTTTCTCCTTTTTCTCCCTCTGTTCCTCTCACTATACTCCTTGCCCATCCTCTGGGCTTTCCCCCTCCCCCTTTTCTTTCTCCCTAGGCCTCCTGTCCCATGATCCTCTCATATCCCTTTTGCCAATCAACTGTCCAGCTCTTGGCTCCATCCCTCCTCCTCCTGTCTTCTCCTATCATTTTGGATCTCCCCCTCCCCCTGCCCCTCCCACTTTCAAATCTCTTACTAGCTCTTCCTTCAGTTAGTCCTGACGAAGGATCTCGGCCCGAAACGTTGACTGTACCTCTTCCTAGAGATGCTGCCTGGCCTGCTGTGTTCCCCAGCAACTTTTATGTGTGTTGCTTGAAATTCCAGCATCTGCAGATTTCCTCATGGTGACAGGAAATTATAGTCTGATGTAGGTTAGTTTTACATCAGCGGTTGTTAAGATTTTAGAAGCCATTGTTAAGGACGGAGTCTTGGGGTACTTAAGAGAGATTGTGCCTGACAAATCTGTTGCAATTCATTCAGGAAGTAGCAAGCAGGATAGAAAAAAGAAAATCAGCGGATGTTTATTTGTATTTTCAGAAGGACTTTGACAAGGTGAGGCTGCTAAACAGGATAGGAGCTTATGGTGTTGTTACAGAAAAGATACTAGCATTGATAGAAGTTTGGCTGTTTAGGAGAAGCCAAGAGCGAGAATGAACTGGGCCTTTTCTGGCTAGCTGCTGGTGACTAGTGGTGTTCCACAGGGGTTGGAGTTGGGTCTAATACTTTTCATGTTATATGTTAGTGATCTGGATGACAGAATTGATGGCTTTGTGGCATTTTGGGGATGATACAAAGATCAGTGGAGGGGCAGTTGGTGTTGAGGAAACAGGAAGTCTGTAGAAAGACTTGGACAGGCTGAGAGAATGGGCAAAGAAATGGCTGATGGAATACAGTGCAGGTTAAGTATATGGTCATGCACTTTGCTAGAAGGAATAAAAGCATAAACTATTTTCTAAATAGGGAATTCAGAAATCAGAGGTGCAAAGGGTCTTGCATCTGGTATATAATGGTGAATAAGCCTTTTCAGTGCTATGCTCCATTTTACTCCCTGAAATTGGGCATTAACCGAAAAAATATTATTTCTCATATCCATTACCTGCATAGTGAATTGTAAAATTGCCTTTTACTTGTAGTGATCATGTTGGTATTTTTTGGACATGAAACAGATGTTTCTTGCAGTAGTTTTCAGCTCACTGAGATGCAATTACTCAGAACTAACTACAATAACAAAAGTAAATAGCACCTCCCTAAGGTGCATAGTGCAGAGTAGACCGATAAGTTGTTAATACTGTTATAGTTCAGGCCGTCGTTACTATTTTGCTTCATGTCTGATTTTAATTCAGATTTATGACCATGCCTAGTAACCAAATAAACATTTGATTTGAAATATCATTATTTTTTGTTCAATGGTGTGGTTTAAATCTCCAGTGTGATGCACCTATTGCTATTCACTTGTGAGTCACATGGCAATGTCAAAGTAATTACAGTGCCTGACCCCCTTCACACATAATTCATCAATGCAGCAGCAGGAACATCTTACTAGCCACAGTAAGTTCGGTTGTGCATATTAAACTCACAGGTGTTTTCAGGATTGCAAATTGCATTGCGGGTAGCTCTACCAATCTTTTACTACATTGTTGTTTCTTGCCTAATACAGAGATTGTAATGCTTCAGACTTCAGGAGAAAACAGTTGTGAACTAAGGCTACATCCACACTATGTCGGATAATTTTGAAAATGCCGGTTTCGAGTAAAAACGACAGGCGTCCACACTAAGAGTTTTTCAGAATATCTCTGTCCATGTTAGGCAGATCTCCTCCTACTGGGCATGTGCAGGACACACAGAAAACCAGCGAAGAGGAAACGGTATACTTGGTGCGCGTTTGTCCAGTTACTGAGTAGAAAAAGTTAAAAGGAATTGCTCTTGGCTGTCGTGCAGGAAGATTTAAAACTAAAAAAAACAACAAATACTGGAGCGTATGGCAGCAACCGACAGGGAGTTCATGGACAGTATGACCCGGCTGACGACGAACATTGAAAAACTGACTAACTGTTGCATTAATAAAGTACCTTGTTAAATGTATAAAAACATGTCTGCATCAGTGTTATCTTGTATTTCCACACAATGTTACATTAGGCTGTTACACATCTATTGTCAGAGAAGTACTTGCATAAATAGGTAAACCACCTTGGTTCTTGGTTCTTGATCCTCCAAAATATTCCGCATGGAATTTAAACTGGAGGTGGTGGAGGGTGTTTTCTGTCCTTACCTTCATATAAGCAAGGACAGAAAACAGGACAAAGCGAGTATACTTAGTTATTCAGTAAGCCATGGGTCAAAGTACTTGGTGAGTACATTTCTAACTCTTCTGGCTTCAGTCTCGTTGCTGTCTGTTCTGAAATTGTTAGGTTCTGCGAAGCGCAGAATCAAATATCGCTGTGATGATTGTATGCTCTAGTATCAACTGTTTGGCGACAATAAAGTAATAATAATAATAATAAAAAAATGAAGTGCTGAGCTGCCGTATTTGTTCTGGCACATCATGACAGCGGTTTTAAAAAGCTCCGGTTACCCAGTAAACATTGCAATGGATATTGGGCGTTTTCAGATTTATTCACTCTGGAGACCGTTTCTGAAAATCTCCATTTTCAGGGGCTGAAAACGCCGTTTCAGTGTGGACGGATGGTCAAAACGAAGGGAAAAAGCTTCGTTTTCAGAATTATCCAGTCGAGTGTGGACGTAGCCTAAGGCATCCAAGATGCACATGAATGAGTAAATAAATGCTTTAAGAATATCAAAGCGATGACTAAGCTTCCAAAATGACTCAACGTTGAAATTTAATTAGTAGAGCTATTAACAGCATTCCTTTGAGAGGACGACAACCTTGTTGAGTTGTCGGGGCCTGCATGCCTCAATGTTTCGGAGAGCTACGTTGGCTGGTGTCAGGGCTTATGCTTTGGCTCTTGGTAGGGTCGCCCATGCCAAACAGGTCAAAGGTAGAGGACAAAGAGTGGTTCACTGGTCCTCCAGGTTCAGGGATTCAGCTCAGGGCTAACAATCCTGACTGGTGAAACAAAATTGTTATGAAAACAACAAAGAAGAATTGTTCTGTATCTGAGTGCGATGGTTTTCTGAGCCTCCACCCGGGACCTGGATGACTGACAGTAGTGAAAACTGAGTGGAAGCTACTGACATGGTGAAGGAAGCCCTGAACACCGCCAGAGATGGAGGACCTTCATTGCTGCCCTAAACAGTGGTGTAACAGGCAGTAATTGTTAACAGCATTCAACTGAAAGAAAGATATTCGATAGTTCAGTACCATTTAATATCAGAGAATGCACACAATATACAACCTGAAATTCCTGTTCTTTGCAGACATCCATGAAAACAGAAGAAAACCCCCAAAGAATGAGTGACAATAAAAATGTTAGAACCCCAAAGTCCCCTTCTCTCCCATCCAAACACAATCAGCAGCAAAGCATCAACCTTCCCCCTCCCCCACTTACTTCAGCAAAATCATCAGCACCCTCCACTCACCAAGCAATAGCAAAGCCCCCAAGAAAGACCATGATCTGCAGTACCACAAAAACTAATCGTTCACCTGACAAATAAACATACCACAGGCTCTCTGTCTCTAATAAAGGGGCAAGAGGAGTCACACAGCAAGGGGGGTGTCCAACAAAAGCAAAACAACTCACTGATTACGATGTCGGCCATGTCACGAAAGAGAGAGAGAGAGAGAGAGAGAGAGAGATTAGTTGAATACAGAAACCTCCGACAGCTGCTCCGCTCTTCTTGATATTCCGTTTTCTCCCACGAAATTTTCGTTGGCAACATTGGCATTTACCCTTTAACAGCTTCAAGTTGTTCAAATTTCTTTTACATAGAAATATAAATCAAACAACTGTACAACACAAGAATAACCGCTGAGGCCCACGATGTCTGCGCTGACAACAATGACAATTTAACATAATCCTCTCTGCCTCTGCATGGTCTGTATTCTCTATTCCACCCCTGACTATTCATGTGACTGACTAAATGCCCCTTAAGTGCTGTGTTACATCTGCTTACGCCAGCTCTCCTGGCAGAGTGATCTATGTACTTACCATTCTCTGTACAAAACAAAGTTGCCTCACAAATTTCCTTTAAGCTTTCCACCTCTTTATCTTAAACATACCCCTTCTAGGATTTGACATTGCCACCCTGCGAAAAAGACTAGCCTATCTATGCCTCTCGTAATTTTATATACTTCTATATAAGTGAGTGTGTGGGCCAGTGAAGGAGTGGAGCTTTGAGGCTTTGACTCGAGAGACTTCGACGAGAAGAGGCGGAGGACAAGCTAGCTCGCAGTTAGTTTTTACAATGTCTCCTGAGACGGGATGTGCCTGTCATGTGAGATGTGGCAGCCTTGGGGGAACTCCCCTCTCCCGCAGAGTCACATCTGTCAGAAGTGCATACGGCTGGGTGATCTGGAAGACCATGTAAGGAATCTGGAGCAGCAGCTGGATGACCTTCGACTCATAAGGGAGAATGAGGCAGTCATAGATGAGAGCTACAGGGAGGTAGTCACACCTAGGCTGTCGGAAGTAGGTCGTTGGGTGACAGTCAGAGGGGGGAAAGTGAAGGTGAGCAGACAGGCAGTGCAGAGCACCCCTGTAGCCATTCCCCTGAATAATACGTTTACTATCCTGGATACCGTTGGTGGGGACGACTGACCAGGTGTGAGCCACGGTAGCAGGGCCTCCGGCACTGAGTCTGACCCGGTGGTGCAGAAGGGTGGGACAGAGAAAAGGAGAGCTGTCATCATTGGAGACTCTATAGTTAGGGGAGCAGACAGGAGATTTTGTTGACATGAGAAGGACACCCGCATGGTTTGTTGCCTCCCGGGTGCCAGGGTCCGGGATGTCTCTGATCGGGTGCACGTCGTCCTGGTACGAGAGGGAAAGCAACCAGAAGTCGTGATACATGTTGGTACAAATGACATAGGCAGGAAGAGGGATGAGGTCCTGAAGTGTGAGTTTTGAGAACAAGGCAGAAGGCTGAAGAACAGGACCTCAAGGGTGGCGTTCTCAGGATTGCTGCCAGTGCTACGTGACAGAGATGGTAAGAATTGGAGGAGATGGCAGTTGAATGCGTGGCTGAGGAGTTGGTGCAGGGAGCAGGGTTTTGGATTTTTGGATCATTGGGATCTCTTCTGGGGAAGGTGGGACCTGTACAGTTTGAATGGGTTGCACCTGAACTCGAGGGGGAGCAATATCCTTGCAGGTAGGTTTGCTAGCATGGTTCGGGAGGGTTTAAACTAATTTGCAAGGGGGATGGGACCCAGAGTGATAGAGCAGTGAAAGAAGTGCATGGAGTAAAGCCAGATCTAACATACAGAGAGACTTTGAGGAAAGAGAAGCAGAATAAAGTAAAGACAGTAAGGTAGAAGGGCTGAAATGTGTGTACCTCAATGCAAGAAGCATCAGGAACAAAGGTGATGAACTGAGAGCTTGGATACATACATGGAATTATGATGTAGTGGCCATTACAGAGACTTGGCTGGCACCAGGGCAGGAATGGATTCTCAATATTCCTGAATTTCAGTGCTTTAAGAGGGATAGAGAGGGTGGAAAAAGGGGAGGAGGGGTGGCATTACTGGTCAAGGATACTATTACAGCTACAGAAAGGGTGGGTAATATAGCAGGATCTTCTTTTGAGTCAGTATGGGTGGAAGTCAGGAACAGGAAGGGAGCAGTTACTCTATTGGTGGTATTCTATAGGCCCCCTGGTAGCAGCAGAGATACAGAGGAGCAGATTGAGAGGCAGATTTTGGAAAGGTGCAAAAGTAACAGGGTTGTTATTATGGGTGACTTTAACTTCCCTAATATTGATTGGCACCTGATTAGTTCCAAGGGTTTAGATGGGGCATAGTTTGTTAAGTGTTTCCAGGATTCCTATCACAGTATGCGGACAGCCCGACTAGGGGGAATGCCATACTAGATCTAGTACTAGGTAATGAACCGGGTCAGGTCACAGATCTCTCAGTGGGTGAGCATCTGGGGGACAGTGACCACCGCTCCCTGGCCTTTAGCATTATCATGGAAAAGGATAGAATCAGAGAGGACAGGAAAATTTTTAATTGAGGAAGGGCGAATTATGAGGCTATAAGGCTAGAACTTGCAGGTGTGAATTGGGATGATGTTTTTGCAGGGAAATGTACTATGGACGTGTGGTCGATGTTTAGAGATCTCTTGCAGGATGTAAGGGATAAATTTGTCCCGGTGAGGAAGATAAAGAATGGTAGGGTGAAGGAACCATGGGTGACAAGTGAGGTGGAAAATCTAGTCAGGTGGAAGAAGGCAGCATACATGAGGTTTAGGAAGCAAGGATCAGATGGGTGTATTGAGGAATATAGGGAAGCAAGAAAGGAGCTTAAGAAGGGGCTGAGAAGAGCAAGAAGAGGGCATGAGAAGGCCTTGATGAGTAGGGTAAAGGAAAACCCCAAGACATTCTTCAATTATGTGAAGAAAAAAAGGATGACAGGAGTGAAGGTAGGACCGATTAGAGATAAAGGTGGGAAGATGTGCCTGGAGGCTGTGGAAGTGAGCGAGGTCCTCGATGAATACTTCTCGTCGGTATTCACCAATGAGAGGGAACTTGATGATGGTGAGGACAATATGAGTGAGGTTGATGTTCTGGAGCATGTTGATATTAAGGGAGAGGAGGAGTTGGAGTTGTTAAAATACATTAGGACAGATAAGTCCCCGGGGCCTGACGGAATATTCCCCAGGCTGCTCCATGAGGCGAGGGAAGAGCTTGCTGACCCTCTGGCTAGAATCTTTATGTCCTCGTTGTCCACGAGAATGGTACCGGAGGACTGGAGGGAGGCAAATGTTGTCCCCTTGTTCAAAAAAGGTAGTAGGGATAGTCTGGGTAATTATAGACCAGTGAGCCTTACGTCTGTGGTGGGAAAGCTGTTGGAAAAGATTCTTAGAGATAGGATCTCTGGGCATTTAGAGAATCATGGTCTGATCAGGGACAGTCAGCATAGCTTTGTGAAGGGCAGATCGTGTCTGACAAGCCTGATAGAGTTCTTTGAGGAGGTGATCAGGCATATAGATGAGGGTAGTGCAGTGGATGTGATGTATATAGATTTTAGTAAGGCATTTGACAAGGTTCCACATGGTAGGCTTATTCAGAAAGTCAGAAGGCATGGGATCCAGGGAAGTTTGGGAAGGTGGATTCAGAATTGGCTTGCATGCAGAAGGCAGAGGGTGGTGGTGGAGGGAGTACATTCAGATTGGAGGATTGTGACTAGTGGTGTCCCACAAGGATCTGTTCTGGGACCTCTACTTTTCGTGATTTTTATTAATGACCTGGATGTGGGGGTAGAAGGGTGGGTTGGCAAGTTTGCAGACAACACAAAGGTTGGTGGTGTTGTAGATAGTGTAGAGGATTGTCAAAGATTGCAGAGTGACATTGATAGGATGCAGAAGTGGGCTGAGAAGTGGCAGATGGAGTTCAACCCGGAGAAGTGTGAGGTGGTACACTTTGGAAGGACAAACTCCAAGGCAGAGTACAAAGTAAATGGCAGGATACTTGATAGTGTGGAGGAGCAGAGGGATCTGGGGGTACATGTCCACAGATCCCTGAAAGTTGCCTCACAGGTAGATAGGGTAGCTAAGAAAGCTTATGAGGTGTTAGCTTTCATAAGTCGAGGGATAGAATTTAAGAGTCGCGATGGAATGATGCAGCTCTATAAAACTCTGGTTAGGCCACACTTGGAGTACTGTGTCCAGTTCTGGTCGCCTCACTATAGGAAGGATGTGGAAGCATTGGAAAGGGTACAGAGGAGATTTACCAGGATGCTGCCTGGTTTAGAGAGTATACATTATGATCAGAGATTAAGGGAGCTAGGGCTTTACTCTTTCGAGAGAAGGAGGATGAGAGGAGACATGATAGAGGTGTACAAGATAATAAGAGGAATAGATAGAGTGGATAGCCAGCGCCTCTTCCCCAGGGCACCACTGCTCAATACAAGAGGACGTGGCTTTAAAGTAAGGGGTGGGAAGTTCAAGGGGGATATTAGAGGAAGGTTTTTACTCAGAGAGTGGTTGGTGCGTGGAATGCGCTGCCTGAGTCAGTGGTGGAGGCAGATACACTAGTGAAGTTTAAGAGACTACTAGACAGGTATATGAAGGAATTTAAGGTGGGGGCTTATATGAGAGGCAGAGTTTGAGGGTCAGCGCAACATTGTGGGCCGAAGGGCCTGTACTGTGCTGTACTATTCTATTCTATCAGGTGGCCCTCCACCCTCCAAGTTTGTCTAACTTATCCTCATAGCTAATATTCTCTGGTTAACAAGCTTTGCATTTATCCAAAGCCTCCGTTTTTGTCTATAACGCAGCAATCAGAACTGCACTTGATCCTCCAGCTGTGGCCTAAAAGAAGTTTTATACAGGCTCAGCATGACTTCCTGACTTTTATACTCAATATTCTGACTGATAACGTTAAGCATGCTGTATGCCTTCTTTACCATCCTGTCTTACTGCTTTCAGGGAACAATAGACTTGCACCCCAAGATCCTTCTGTAATACAATGTAGCTCTAAGGATCATACCATTTACTACTGTATCTACTTTCCTCTTACACTTGACCTTCCAAAATGCAACAACTCATAGTCAGAAATTTGAATATAAACCTGATGTGTACCATGAACTCCATCTACCATTTCTAACTGATCTACATCCTGTTCTATCCTTTGAGAATCTTCCTCTTTATCCACAACTCCATCAATATTTGTGTTATCTGCAAACTTACTGACCAGACCACCCATATACATTTTCATTCAAATCACTTTTTACAAGCAACAGAGGTTCCAGTACTGCTGTCTGCAGAGCACCAATGATCACACACCTCCAGTCAGAACACCACACTCTATTGCTACCATCTGTCTTTCACAGCCAAGCCAATATTGAATGCATATTGCAGGAAATCTCTTGCCATCATCTGCACAGCAAGCTCCCACTACTATGTAATTTACTCATAACCAAATTGCTTTTGATCAAGAGCTAAACACTAGCAGAATGTGCTGTATCTCTAAATAAAATAAAATAAAACAGAACGGCAACTCAGCAACTGTTCCTCATGAAAACTGGTCCTCTGGGGTTACAGATGACAAGGTATTCCCTCAGACCCTGTGGGATGCAAGTGCAAAAATTGCAGGGGCCCTAGCAGAGATATTTATATCATCCTTAGTGACAGGGGAGGTACAGGAGAATTGGAGGATAGCTAATGTTTAAGAAAGGCTCTAAAAATAAAACATAAAAATAAAAATAAATAAGTCGATAAGACTGACATCAGGATTGGGAAAGTTATTGGAAGGTATTGTAAGAGAGCAAATGTTTGATTATTTAGATAGACAGGGACTAATTAGTCATAGTCACAGTCATAGTCATACTTTATTGATCCCGGGGGAAATTGGTTTTCATTATAGTTGCACCATAAATAATAAATAGTAATAGAACCATAAATAGTTAAATAGTAATATGTAAATTATGCCAGTAAATTATGAAGTAAGTCCAGGACCAGCCTATTGGCTCAGGATGTCTGACCCTCCAAGGGAGGAGTTGTAAAGTTTGATGGCCACAGGCAGGAATGACTTCCTATGACACTCAGTGTTGCATCTCGGTGGAATGAGTCTCTGGCTGAATGTACTCCTGTGCCCACCCAGTACATTATGTAGTGGATGGGAGACATTGACCAAGATGGCATGCAACTTAGACAGCATCCGCTTTTCAGACACCACTATCAGAGAGTCCAGTTCCATTCCCACAACATCACTGGCCTTACGAATGAGTTTGTTGATTCTGTTGGTGTCTGCTACCCTCAGCCTGCTGCCCCAGCACACAACAGCAAACATGATAGCACTGGCCACCACAGACTCGTAGAACATCCTCAGCATCGTCCGGCAGATGTTAAAGGACCTCAGTCTCCTCAGGAAATAGAGACGGCTCTGTCCCTTCTTGTAGACAGCCTCAGTGTTCTTTGACCAGTCCAGTTTATTGTCAATTCGTATCCCCAGGCGTTTGTAATCCTCCACCATGTCCACACTGACCCCCTGGATGAAAACAGGGGTCACCGGTACCTTAGCTCTCCTCAGGTCTACCACCAGCTCCTTAGTCTTTTTCACATTAAGCTGCAGATAATTCTGCTCACACCATGTGACAATGTTTCCTACTGTAGCCCTGTACTCAGCCTCATCTCCCTTGCTGATGCATCCAACTATGGCAGAGTCATCCAAAAACTCTGAAGATGACAAGACTCTGTGCAGTAGTTGAAGTCCGAGGTGTAAATGGTGAAGAGAGAGGGAGACCCAGTGCTGCTGATCACTCTGTTGGACACACAATGTTGCAAGCATTAGGGAGAGTCAGCATGGCTTTGTGCATGGTAGGTCACGTCAAACCAATCTTATTGAGTTTTTCGAGGAAGTTACCAGGAAAATGGATGAAGGCAGTGCAGTGGATGTTGTCTACATGAAACTTAGCGAGACATTTGACAAGGTTTCACATGGGAGGTTGGTCAGGAAGGTTCATTTGCTTGGCATTCAAGATGAGATAGTAAACTGGATTAGACATTGGCTTTGTGGGAGAAGCCAGAGAGTGGTAGTAGATGGTTGCTTCTCTGACTGGAGACCTATGGCTAGTGGAGTGCCACAGGGATTGGTGCTAGGCCCATTGTTGTTTCTCATCTATATCAACAACTTGGATGATAACGTGGTTAACTGGATCAACAAATTTGTGGATGACACCAAGATTGGGGGTGTAGTGAACAGTAAGGAAGACTATCAGAGCTTGTAGATGATCTGGACCAGCTGGAAAAATGGGCTCAAGAAAAGGTAGATTGAATTGGTTAAGATCTTATTCCTTGGACATTGAGGGCAGATTTGAAATGAGGTATACAAAATTATGAGGGGTATTGATAGGAAATTTGCAACTGACTTTTGGGATGTAACTGCAACCAGAGGTCATGGATTAAGGGTGAAAGTTGAAAAGTTTAAGCTGAACATGAGAGTGTGGAATGAGCTGCCAGCACAAGTCATGCATACAAGCTCAATTTCAATGTCTAAGAGAAGTTTGGTTAGGTACATGGATAGTAGAGGTATAGAGGGCAATGGTCCTGGTGCAGTTCAATGGGAGTAGGCAGTTTAGATGCTTTCGGCATGGACTAGATTGGCCGTAGGGACTGTTTCTGTGCTGTACTTCTCTATGACTCTATGAGATCATTCTTAAGTACAGCTCCTCATGAGTAGGATTCTCTACAAATTGCTTCAGAAAACCCCTTAATTGCATTTTATGAATTTCTCCTCAGGTAGACCTCATGCACCAAGGCAATTGAAAGGTGAACACATTGGCCAGAAGAGAAAGTAAACAACTTGGTCTGCTAAACGTGTCCAGCATTTTCATTTCAGCGAATTGCCGGTTGAGCACCCCTTATCTTTAGTTCCAAAATCAAAGAAGCTCTGAAATCCAAAAACATTATCTAAAACCAATTACTTAAAATTAAAAAAAGGGGGAAAATACAAATACAGTGTAGTCTTTTAATCAAAACATGCCATTGTAGCAGGAAACTGAAAGCCTGTTGTTGTTCAACAAATGATTCGGGTATCCTCCCGCTGCTGTGTTGCTATTTTCACCCTGCACACATTATATTTCCATGTTATATGGATGGTAGGGATATGGGGGGGCGGTATGGTCCTGGTGCAGGTCATTGGGTGTAGGCAGTTTAAATGGTTCAGCATGGACTAGATGGGCCAAAGGGCTTGTTTCTGTGCTGTAGTTCTTTATGACTGTACATGCATCCTGAGGAGCAGGCCCACTCTTATTTTAACATTTCATCAGGAAAACTCCTTATTATTGCACAAAAAATAGCTGCCTAGCTGCCTCATCTTTTCACTCAAATCTAAAGAGTAGGAATTGAATCAACACCATTAACTCAGCTGACCAAAAAACAAGCCAGAACTGATACCTGCTCTGTTACGTAAGTGGAAATGAACTGGAGTTATGTGATTGTGGAATAAACACCATGCTTGAGTTAAATGGAAAACTTGTTGTGAAACCAAATAAAGGAAGAGATAATGAAGGAAACAGAATGCCAAAGAATTAAATATCTGGTTTACCACGATTGCTGATTACTGAGGAGCAAACATGGCATCTGTCACTTCTTTGAAATTAGGGATCTCAAGAGGCAAACAAAGCAGTAAATCTAGATGAAACAATGTTAATCCTACTCCTCCCAATTCTGATCCTGCACTCTGTGTCCTCAGGAATCATCCTGTGAGCAATAATATCCTCCTGCCAAAGAAATAATGCCAGAGCTAATGCATCCTTTTTCCACAGAACAAATATAAGTCCAGGTTTCTGTATTCAATGCTGACATATGATAATCAAGTGTCTAAAGGTGTATAAGAGTTTAAGAAAAAACTAGGCAGGTTGAGAAACCCAAATTAGTTCAATTGAATACGAACAAATAATTACCTCACTCCAAGGCATTATAGCATTCTTCTCCGACTTCACTGAGGAGGAATATATCACATAGCATTGAATTTTGTTTTCTTCCACCTCCCCAGATCTCCACTTGGAATATTTCCTCACACACTGAGCTTCCATCCAATTTGCCCCTCATGCTTACATGGCTCACTTTTCTTAAATTCAAAATCATTGCCTCAGGTGGAACTACATCCCTTTTGAAATTAATATAAAATTCCACTAGATAATGTTCACTCCTTCCCAAGTCCCCTTTACAACAAGATTATTAGTTAGGCAACATTTCACCTACGAATCTGCTGGGGTTGTCTATTAAGTCCAACGCTCCCAATGAGGCCCCCTTGACATTGGTGAGACCCGTCATAAATTGGGAGGGTGTTTTGTCAAACATCTCTGCTCCATCCATCAAAAGCAGAACTTCCTGGTGGCCAAACATTTAATTCCCATTCCCATTCCCATTCCCTTTCTGACATGTCGGTCCATGGCCTCCTCTTGTACCAAGGTGAGGCTACTCTCAGGGTGGAGGAGCAACACTTTATATTCTGTCTGGGTAGCCTTCGTCCTAATGGCATGAATATCGGTTTTTCTTTCCAGTAAAATAAATTTGCCTCCCACTCTCCTTGACTTCTACTCCCCACTCTGGCCTTTTACTTCTTCTCACCTGCCTATTACTTCCCCTGCAACCCTTCCTCCTTCCCTTTCTCCATTGGTCAACTTTTCCCTCCCCCTTGACCTTTCCCACTCACCTAGTTTCACCAATCACCTTCCAGCTAGCCTCCTTCTCATTCCTCCACCTTTTTATTCTGGCATCTTTCCCTTTCCTTTTCTGTCCTGAAGAAGGGTCTCGGTCTGGAATGTCAATTGCTTATTCATTTCCATAGATGTTTCCTCCCCTGCTGAGTGTCTCTTTCTTTCTTTTTAAATCTTTTTATTGAATAAGTATACAAAAAGGTAAGCCATATAAACATTAATACAATGTTAAAATATAATAAAATTACAGAAGGTATCAATACCAAAAAAAATACTACAAACAATGTAATTTATACATAAGAAACCAAGATAACATAATAGTATACTAAATTTTATATATATATCAATAGAAAAAAAGAAAAAAAAAACCCCCAAAAAAACCCACCGTGCAACTAACTAAAAGCAAAGCAAAGCAATGGGCTAACTTGAAACCAAACAGAGTTAAACTTAAAATCACGTCCTCAATCCCGACCTCCATTAAAAACAGTGAAAAAAAAACAAGGGTATATATTACATTAAATGAAAATATCGAATAAAAGATCCCCAAATCTGTTCAAATTTAAATGAAGAATCATAAAGGTTACTTCTAATTTTCTCCAGATTCAAACATAATATCGTCTGAGAGAACCAAAAAAAGGTAGTTGGAGCATTAAGCTCTTTCCAATGTTGTAAAATACATCTTTTCGCCATTAAAGTAAGAAATGCAATCATTCTGGCTGAAGGGGAAAGATTACTAGAAATTTTAGGTAGTCCAAAGATAGCAGTAATAGGGTGAGGAGAGATATCTATATTTAATACCTTAGAAATAATATTAAAAATGTCTCTCCAAAAAGTTTCCAAAGTAGGGCAAGACCAAAACATATGAGTTAAAGAGGCTATCTGCCCCGAACATCTATCACAAAAAGGATTAATATGCAAGTAAAAATGCGCTAACTTATCTTTGGACATATGTGCTCTATGAACAACTTTAAATTGAATTAGGGAATGTTTAGCACAAATAGAGGAAGTATTAACTAATTGTAAAATCTGCCCCCAATCATCCACAGAAATGGTAAGCCCCAATTCCTGTTCCCAATCTACCCTAATCTTATCAAATGGAGCTTTCCTAAGTTTCATAATAATATTATAAATCATAGCCGATGCACCTTTCTGACATGGATTAAGGTTAATTATCGAATCTAAAATATATGTAGGAGGAAGCATTGGAAAGGAAGAAAGTATAGTACTTAGGAAATTTCTAACTTGTAAATATCTAAAAAAATGTATTCTTGATAAGTTATATTTATTAGATAATTGTTCAAAAGACATAAGGGAACCATCTAAAAATAAATCCAAAAACCGTAAAATACCCTTAGTCTTCCAAGTTTGAAAAGCGCGATCCGTAAAAGAGGGAGGAAAAAATATGTTACCTAAAATAGGAATCGCTAACCCGAATTGATTAAGATCAAAAAATTTTCTGAATTGAAAGCAAATACGCAAAGTATATTTAACTATCGGGTTAGACACCTGCTTAAGGCGTTTCGAATCAAAAGGGAGAGAGGAACCTAAAATAGAGCCAAGTGTATAGCCCTGAACAGATTGTAGTTCCAATGCTACCCATTTAGGAATAGATAGTATATCCTGGTCAAGTAACCAAAATTTCATATGTCGAATATTAATTGCCCAATAATAGAATCTAAAGTTAGGTAATGCTAAACCTCCATCTCTCTTAGCTTTCTGTAAATGTATTTTACCCAGTCTCGGATTTTTATTCTGCCAAATAAATGAAGAAATTTTAGAGTCAACTTTATCAAAGAAAGATTTTGGAACAAAAATTGGTAATGCCTGAAACACATATAAAAATTTTGGCAAAAAAAACATCTTAACTGCATTAATACGACCAATCAAAGTTAAATATAAAGGAAACCATTTAGATGAAAGTTGAGTAATATGGTCTATTAATGGTAAAAAGTTAATCTTAAATAAATCTTTATATTTACAAGTAATTTTAATCCCAAGATAAGAAAAATAGTTATCAATCAATTTAAATGGAAATTTATAATATAAGGGAAGATGTTTATTAATCAGAAAGAGTTCACTCTTACTAAGATTTAATTTATAACCTGAAAAAAAAACCAAATTGTGCTAATAACTCTAAAACAGCAGGAATGGATTTCTCAGGATTAGAAATATATAAAAGTAAATCATCAGCATAGAGTGATAATTTATGGGACTTTAATCCCTGAGTGATCCCAGTAATATTTGAAGATTCTCGAATGGCAATTGCAAGAGATTCTAATGCAATATCAAATAATAGGGGACTAAGAGGACAGCCTTGTCGAGTACCTCGAAAAAGAGGAAAAAAAGGTGAGTTTAAAGAGTTAGTACGGACCGAGGCTACAGGGGAATGATATAACAGTTTAATCCAGGATATAAATTTCAAGCTAAAATTAAACATTTCAAGCACCTTAAATAAATAAGGCCATTCTACTCTATCAAAAGCTTTCTCGGCGTCTAAAGAAATAACACACTCAGGAACATTTTGTGAGGGAGCATAAACGATATTTAACAATGTACGAATATTATAAAAAGAGTAACGACCTTTAATAAAACCCGTTTGGTCTTCTGAAATAATAGAAGGAAATAGAAAAAACTTTAGAATCAACATTTAATAGAGATATTGGTCTATAAGATGCACATTGAGCAGGGTCTTTATCCTTCTTTAATATTAAAGAAATTGACGCTCTATTAAAAGATTCAGGAAGTTTACCAAGTTTCAGAGAAGCCTCAAAAACCCTACAGAGCCAAGGGATCAATAAAGAAGCAAAACATTTATAAAATTCAACGGTAAACCCATCCGGCCAGGAGCTTTCCCCAAATTCATAGAAAGAATAACATTCTTAATCTCATCCATAGTAATGGAAGTATCTAATATAGAAGACATATCCTGTGAAATCTGAGGGAAGTCTAAATTATCTAAAAAATCATTCATATATTTAGAATCTCGAGGAGACTCTGATTGATATAAAGAAGAATAAAAATCACAAAAGGTTTGATTAATCCCCACATGATCCAGTATCAATCGATCATTTTGGTTATAAATCTGATTGATTTGAGATTTAACATAATTAGACTTCAATTGATTAGCCAGCAGCTTGCCAATTTTGTCACTGTGAACATAAAAGTCACTCCTTGTTTTCTTTAATTGGTTTACAATCGAGGACGAGAGTAGTAAACTGTGTTCCATTTGAAGTTCAGTTCTTTGTTTGTATAACTCCTCAGAAGGAGCCATAGTGTGGGAATAAACGGGACCTTTTCAGAATGGCAGGCGGTGACTAGTGGGGTACCGCAAGGCTCAGTGCTGGGACCCCAGTTGTTTACAATATATATTAATGACTTGGATGAGGGAATTAAATGCAGCATCTCCAAGTTTGTGGATGACACGAAGCTGGGTGGCAGTGTTAGCAGTGAGGAGGATGCTAAGAGGATGCAGGGTGACTTGGATAGGTTGGGTGAGTGGGCAAACTCATGGCAGATGCAATTTAATGTGGATAAATGTGAAGTTATCCACTTTGGTGGCAAAAATAGGAAAACAGATTATTATCTGAATGGTGGCCGATTAGGAAAAGGGGAGGTGCAACGAGACCTGGGTGTCATTATACACCAGTCATTGAAAGTGGGCATGCAGGTACAGCAGGCGGTGAAAAAGGCGAACGGTATGCTGGCATTTATAGCGAGAGGATTCGAGTACAGGAGCAGGGAGGTACTACTGCAGTTGTACAAGGCCTTGGTGAGACCACACCTGGAGTATTGTGTGCAGTTTTGGTCCCCTAATCTGAGGAAAGACATCTTTGCCATAGAGGGAGTACAAAGAAGGTTCACCAGATTGATTCCTGGGATGGCAGGTCTTTCATATGAAGAAAGTCTGGATGAACTGGGCTTGTACTCGTTGGAATTTAGAAGATTGAGGGGGGATCTGATTGAAACGTATAAGATCCTAAAGGGATTGGACAGGCTAGATGCGGGAAGATTGTTCCCGATGTTGGGGAGGTCCAGAACGAGGGGTCACAGTTTGAGGATAGAGGGGAAGCCTTTTAGGACCGAGATTAGGAAAAACTTCTTCACACAGAGAGTGGTGAATCTGTGGAATTCTCTGCCACAGCAAACTGTTGAGGCCGGTTCATTGGCTGTGTTTAAGAGGAAGTTAGATATGGCCCTTGTGGCTACAGGGGTCAGGGGGTATGGAGGGAAAGCTGGGTTCTGAGTTGGATGATCAGCCATGATCATAATAAATGGCGGTGCAGGCTCGAAGGGCCGAATGGCCTACTCCTGCACCTATTTTCTATGTTTCTATGTTTCTATAACATATTTCTTATCAATTTCTTTAATCTTGTCCACAATTGCCATCTCCTCCTGCTTCTGTTTCTTCCTCAAAGCAGCAGAATACGAAACAATCTGACCCCGAATATAGGCTTTAAAAGTGTCCCAAAGAGTGTTAACCGAAATATCCTCTGTATGGTTAATTGTAAAAAAAAGCTCAATCTGTTCATTCATAAAGTTAACAAAGTCCGAGTCCTGAAGCAACAGCGAATTAAAACGCCATTGTCTATTATTTTGTATATTGGCCATAATTTTAATAGAAAGCTTAAGTGGAGCATGATCCGAAATGGTTATAGAATCATAATCACATTTAATCACTGAAGGAATAAGACGAGAATCAATAAAAAAAATAATCAATTCTTGAATAGGAATGATGAACATGTGAAAAGAAAGAAAAATCTTTTTCCTGAGGATGCAGAAAACGCCAAATGTCCGTCGACCCAGAATCAGAAAGGAAAGAGTTAATCAAAGTTGCAGATTTATTAGGTAAGGTCCGTAAAGGAGCCGAACGGTCCAAAGCTGGAGACAAACAGGTATTAAGATCTCCGCCCCAGATCAATGAAAACTCGTTCAAATTCGGAAACTGATTAAATAATGATTTATAAAATTCCGGACAGTCCATATTAGGAGCATAAACATTAACCAAAACTACTTTTTTATTAAATAGTAAACCACTAACCAATAAAAATCTACCATTCAGATCAGAAAAAATATCCTGTTGTATAAAAGTAACTGAGGAATCTATAAAAATAGAGACGCCTCGAATCTTAGCATTGGAGTTCGAATGAAATTGTTGTCCCTTCCAGAATTTAAAAAAACGTAGTCTGTCCCCCCTCCGTACATGGGTCTCTTGTAAAAATAAAATTTGTGCTTTAAGTCTCCGGAACACTTTAAAAACTTTTTTCCTTTTAATAGGATGATTAAGACCGTTAGTATTCCAGGAGACAAAATTAATAATAGACTCCATAAATCCTAAAGTCAACCCACAGCGAGGAGGATTGACGATAGGCTCGACCCACGAACCCGGAGAGGAAACAGAACATACAAAAGATACCGGGAAAAAGGACGCAACCAGTACTTCAATAATGTATATAGCCCAAAGAGAAAAGAACTAAAACGTGAAGCCCCTCCCACCACCCCCACCCCAAGACCCAAGGCAAAATCTAAAGCAGACCCGCCCAAAAGAAGCAAGCGCTAAAACTACCCCCATGACTTCCGGTATACGCTCCCTAAAAAAAAGGTATAAATATGAAAAAGATCAGCTAATTGTAAAACAGTAAAAAAGTAAAAAAAAAGGTAACTCAATTAAAATACACACACCCGTTCTTAGACATAGCAGATCTAAGATGCATCCAGTTATCGGAGAGTTCAATTTCATTCAAAGTATTGTAAGAGTTGATACCTTAATGGTTAATTAAAGTATAGCTGATCATAGAAAAAAAAACTCAGAGGTAATGGAGCGAGTCAAGAACGCGACTTCACTCCATGAGCGCTACCGGAAGTCCCCCCTGCTGAGTGTCTCGAGCATTTTATGAGTGGTACTTTGGATTTCCAGCATCTGCAGAATTTCTCGTGTTTATTAATTAGCTTCCTTGTTTTGTAGTATTAGATATACAAAGGGCAGTCCCCGGTTGTTTCCTTTGAAAATCTATCATATATCCTCGCCAGGAATTCATCTTCGACATCAGTAAAATTGATTTCCTTTGTCTGCAGTAGCTGTAAATTAAACTCACCATAATAATTGCATTTTACTTGGCCAAAGCATCCCCTTTGCAACACACTGGGAGATTGATAAAATTTTTTAAAAAATTATGTCTGCTAACTTATGGATGATTTATGATACAAGTAATTATGTATTGAAATCATTTTGAATTTTTTACAAGAGATGCCCAAACAAATAGCCCCATGTTCACCAAGAAATATATCATATATACAGGCCATCGGAAATAGAAACATAGAAACGTGGAAAACCTGCAGGACAATACAGGCCTTTCAGCCCACAATGCTGTGCCGAACATGTACTTACTTTAGAAATTACCTAGGGTTACCCATGGCCCTATATTTTTCTAAGCTCCATGTACCTATCCAGGAGTCTCTTAAAAGACCCTATTGTATCCGCCTCCACCACCATTGCTGGCAGCCCATTCCATGCACTTACCACTCTGCGTAAAAAACTTATCCCGACATCTCCTCTGTACCTACTTCCAAGCACCTTAAAACTGTGCCCTCTCGAGTTAGCCATTTCAGCCCTGGGAATAAGCCTCTGATTATCCACACGATCAATGCCTCTCATCATCTTATACACCTCTATCAGATCACCTCTCATCCTCCATTGCTTCAAGGAGAAAAGGCCGAGTTTACTCAACCTATTCTCATAAGGCATGCTTCCCAATCCAGGCAACATCCTTGTAAATCTCCTCTGCATCCTTTCTATAGTTTCCACATCCTTCCTGTAGTGAGGTGACCAGAACTGAGTACAGTACTCCAAGTGGGGTCTGACCAGGGTTCTATGTAGCCGTAACATTACCTCTCAGCTCCTAAACTCAATTCTCACGACTGATGAAGGCCAATGCACCGAATGCCTTCTTAACCACAGAGTCAACTTGCATAGCAGTTTTGAGTGTCCTATGGACTCTGACCCCAAGATCCCTCTGATCCTCCACACTGCCAAGAGTCTTACCATTAATACTACATTGTGCCATCATATTTGACTTACCAAGATGAACCACCTCACACTTATCTGGGTTAAACGCCATCTGCCACTTCTCAGCCCAGTTTTGCATCCTATCGATGTCCCGCTGTAACCTCTGATAGCCCTCCACACTATCCACGACACTCCCAACCTTTGTGTCATCAGCAAATTTAGTAACCCATCGCTCCACTTCCTCATCCAGGTCATTTATAAAAATCACGAAGAGAAGGGGTCCCAGAACAGATCCCTGAGGCACACCACTGGTCACCAACCACCATGCAGAATTTGACCCATCTACAACCTCTCTTTGCCTTCTGTGGGCAAGCCAATTCTGGATCCACAAACCAAGGTCCCCTTGGATCCCATGCCTCCTTACTTTCTCAATAAGCCTTGCATGGGGTACCTTATCAAATGCCTTGCTGAAATCCATATACACTACATCTACTGCTCTACCTTCATCAATGTGTTTAGTCACATCCTCAAAAAATTCAATCAGGCTCGTAAGGCACGACCTGCCTTTGACGAAGCCACACTGACTATTCCTAACCAGATTATGCCTCTCCAAATGTTCGTAAATCCAGTCTCTCAAGATCTTCTCCATCAGCTTACCAA
Organism: Mobula hypostoma; assembly: GCF_963921235.1. Taxonomy (NCBI): domain Eukaryota; kingdom Metazoa; phylum Chordata; class Chondrichthyes; order Myliobatiformes; family Myliobatidae; genus Mobula; species Mobula hypostoma. Next base: position 44,506,496 of record NC_086128.1, read on the forward strand.
CCACTGAAAATGTGCTAAGGAAAGTACTGAGGGAACTTTGATGCTGCACTTTTTTAATGAATCCTGCAGACATCACTGACCGTCAGTTGATCAGATATATAGCCCATAAGGGAGGGAAATGGAGATCATCAGGAAATGTGAAACATCCCATCATTGAATAGCATGGAATGAGAGACAGATGGAAAACAATACTACAAACAATTTTTGAATTGAAAAATATATTTTTCTGTAAAGCAAAGTTTTTTTAATTGTGAAGGAAAACACAATCATATGTCTTCAGGATATTTAAACACAGAGGTTTTTCAAAGGACAACTAATCCTAATTTCAAAGGTTGTCTGTCTTAGTGCTTACTGTTGCTAGCATCCACTAAGCACTAAAATAAATTAATCACATCTTATTCAGAGTTAAATGGAAATATTCTTTTTTAGTGCAGAATTTCATTTTAGTTAATTCAGTGGCTTTAAAAATGTATCCAATGTCTCACATTGTTTTTGTCTATTTTTACACATTATCCTACTTTCCCACCCTGTGTTCGAAGTCTTGTTATCCACTTTTTCTTCGGTCAGATGTGAAAATACACTCAGTGGCCACTTTATTATGTACACTTGTATATCTGCTCGTTAATATAAATATCTATTCAGCTAATCATCTGGCAGCAACACATCCGTGAAAGCATACAGTCAAGAGGTTCATTTGTTGTTCAGGCCAAGCATCAGAATGGCGAAGAAATGTGATCTAAGTGACTTTGATTGTGGAATGATTATTCTGCCAGATGAAATGGTTTGAGTATCTCAGAAACTGCTGATCTGCTGGGATTTTCATGCACAGTCTCTGGAGTTTACAGAGAAAGGTGCAAAAAACAAAAAAAAATCCAGTGAGCGGCAGTTCTGTGAGCAAATACGCCTTATTAATGACAGAGGTCAGAGGAAAATGACCGAGTGGTTTAAGCTGACAGGAAGGAGAGAGTAAATCAAATAACACATTACCACAGTGGCATGCTGAAGACCATCTCTGAATGTACAACACGTCAAACCTTGAAGTGGATGGACTACAGCAGCAGAAAACCACAAACATATGGAAATACATAGCCAAATGCACAGAGGATGTCACTGTGATGAAAACCTTCACCGCACGAGGTTATAAAAAGCCATGGATGATAACAGAGGTGCGTTCACTTCTGAAGGCCTGTGACACAGCCTACAGATTGGGGGACAGGAGTGCGCTTCGCTCAGCCAGGTCTGCGCTTTCACTACGGATCAGGAAAGCGAAAAGAGCCTACGCGGGCAAAATACATGGACACCTCTGTGACACAGGTGACACCAGACAGATGTGGCAGGGAATTAAAGCTCTGACAGATTACAAGATCAGGCAGAAAACTGATGACAGCGGCGCCTCTCTACCAGACAGGTTTAACAATTTCTTTGTCCGCTTTGAAGCATCAAATACTACAGCAAGGGGGAGAGCCAGTCCCTTTTTACCATCTGACCAGCCTGCTCCAATCATTGACCCAGAGCAAACACGGAGGACCCTTGCCAGGGTCAACCCACGAAAAGCGGGAGGTCCCGACAACATCCCTGGACATGTGCTCAAGGAATGTGCTGATGTATTAGCAGATGTCCTGACGGACATTTTCAACATCTCCCTTAGTCAAGCCATTGTCCCCAGATGCTTCAAAACCTCCACAATCATCCCTGTAGCAAAGAAATCAGTTGTAGCCTGTCTGAATGATTACCGTCCTGTTGCCCTGACCCCCATAGTGATGAAACGTTTAGAACGGCTTGTCAATCCTCATATCACAGCCAGCCTCCCCTCATCGCTTGATCTTCTACAGTTTGCTTACTGTCCAAATCGCTCTACGGAGGACGCAATATCCACCACACTGCACACAGTTCTCTCTCACTTGGACAACAAAGACACTTATGCCAGAATCCTGTACATTGATTTCAGTTCAGCGTTCAATACCATCATCCCGCAGAGACTAGTGGAGAAACTGTCGTTGCTTGGCCTTAGCACTGCTATGTGTCACTGGATTCTGGATTTCTTGACAGAGACACCACAGTCAGTCCGCGTTGGCAGGAACATCTCTGACTCCATCACACTGAGCACTGGATCCCCACAAGGCTGTGTGCTTAGCCCATTGCTGTTTACACTGCTAACACATGACTGTGCAGCCAGATTCAAGGAGAACCTGATCATTAAATTTGCAGATGATACCACAGTGGTGGGGCTCATCAGCAAAAATGATGAAACAATGTACAGGGAGGAGGTCAAACACCTAGAGAGCTGGTGCAGGGATAACAACTTGATGCTTAATGTCACCAAAACCAAGGAGATGATTGTCGATGTCAGACGGACTCAGCCTGAGCACACACCCCTCAACATCAGCAGCTCCACAGTGGAGAGAGTGGAAAACATCAAGTTCCTTGGGGTGCAGATCTTGGACAATCTCACCTGGTCCAGGTACACCACCGGGATTGTGAAACAGGCCCAGCAGAGATTGCACTTTCTGAGGAAGCTTAAACAAGCATCACTCCCCACTAACATCTTAACTACATTCTACAGAGGCGTGGTTGAGAGTGTGCTGACCTTTTGCATCACAACCTGGTACTCCAGCTGCAGTGCTGTCGACAAAAAAGCCTTGCAGAGGGTGGTTAGGGGAGCAGAGAAGGTTATTGGGGTCTCCCTACCTTCTGTCCAAGACCTCTTTCAGAGTCAATGCCTCCAGAAGACACGGTACATCATTAAAGACCCCTCACACCCTCTCCATGAACTGTTTGTGCTTCTGCCATCAGGCAAACGTTACAGGAGCATCAAAACTAAAACCACAAGGCTACTAAACAGCTTCCTCCCACAGGCAGTCAGACTGCTAAATAGCCGCTCTACCTGACTCTGCTTTGGACACTTTTAACTTATAACTTGATTTTAACTGACATGTGGCTGATGTGTTTTACTATTTATTGTTATGTTGATTATTTAGTGTTGCGTTTGTTATGTTATGATTGCACTGTCTCATTCTGCCCTGCAGAACTGATGTACGGTTAGAATGACAATAAAGTTTTTTGAATCTTGAATCTTTTGAAGTACACTCAGTGGCCACTGAGTGTAAAGGCTTTCAAATTAGAGGTCGCTTGGCCCATCGAGCCTTCTCTTGTCCAGCTGACATAATTGCTTTTGGTGCCAATATTAGTAAAGTTGACTGAAGTAAATAGCTTCATGCCTAGCTACTATATTTTTCTTGCAGTGATTACCTACAGTAAAGCCTCAATGTGCAATTAATTACATTTGTGATTTTATTTTCTGCTTGCTCTGCTCTTACAGTAATTGTAATAGCTTCCTGTGAAGGAGAAACACCTATGAGATACAGAGAAATGTGACTAATGTCGCAAGATGTGATGACTCGTTTGTTCCACACTGCCTCTTTTATATGGAAGCTCATAAAGGACTGAATTGGATAACTGAACATGTATGAAAAGCCTCTTCTGTTCACTTGATAGACGAGGCTGTGGATGCAGAGCTGTGATATAGAGTCATAGAGATATAAAGTAATACAGCACAGAAGTAGACCCTTCGGCCAATTGGTCCATGCAAACTAAGATTTCCATCTAAGCTAGTTCCCATTTGCCTGCTTTGGTCCCCATCCGTCAAAATCTTTCTTATCCATATAGCTGTTCAAGTTTACTATTAAATACTGTTGAATGTAGCATGTACCTGCCTCTATCACTTCCTCTGGCAGTTCATTTCATTTACCGACTACCCTCTGGGCGAAAACGTTACCCCTTAGGCAGGTTCTTGAGAGAGGCACAAGAAAGGCACAAGGGGCCTTTGACAATGATCCTAGCATCCTCTTTAGCCACAGGTGAGGTCTTGGAGGAGAGTAGCCAATGTCCTTCATTTGTTTAAGAATGGGAACAATTCAGGAAATCTTCCATCTGCTCATCTTGTTCATCTGTACCTTAATTATAATCACCTGGCTCTGGATCTCCATGCTTCAATTTCTCATGTACCAGCTAGCATCTTTAAATAATATAGGAGTTGGCATATAAAACAGGGACAGAAGTAAACCATCTGACATTTAAATGTTCCACCATTCATTAAGCTAGTAGATAATTTTCTACCTTATCTCCATATCTCAGCATTATATCCATATTCCTTGATTCCTTCAATGCCAAGAAATCGATAATTCTCCATGTTGAATGAATAACTAAGCCTCTACAGTCTTCAAGGGTGGAGAATTCCAAAGGTTCACTTACCTCTGAATGAAGAAACCTGTCCTGAATTCAGTCCTAACCAGTCTACTACTTATTCTGAAACTGTGTTCCCTAGACTTCAGTCAGAAGAAACAGCCTCCATTTGTTCAGCCTTCCAAGACCATTAAAGATTTTGTATTTTCAATGAATCTCCTCTCATTCTTCTAAATGGCAGAGATCACAGACCCAGTCTATTCAATCTTTCCTCATACGGCAAATCAGCTATCCCTGGAATTAGTTTAGTGAATCTTCACTGCACTCTGTCTGTACCAAGTATATCCTTCCTCAGGTTAGGAAACCCAACTGTACATAATACTCCAGTTGCAGTTGTACCAAGGCCCTGTTCAATTGCAAAAAAAAGGCTTCCTCTGATAATCAGAATCAGCATCGGGTTTAATATTATCGGCATATGTCGTGAAATTTGTTGACTTTGCGGCAACAGTATGATGCAACACGTAATAACAGAGAAAAAACAGTGAATTACAGTAATTATATATAGACTAAGTAGTTAATTAAATAAGTATTGCAAAAACAGAAATAGGATAGTAGTGAGGCTGCGTTCAGGGTTCAATGCTCATTCAGAAATCGGATGGCAGAGAGGAAGAAGCTGTTCCTGAATCACTGAGATTGTGCTTTCAGGCTTCTGTACCTCCTTCCTGATGGTAGCAATGAAAAGAGGGCATGACCTGGGTGATGACGGTCCTTCATGATGGACACAGCCTTTTTGAGGAACTGCTCCTTGAAGATGACCTGGACACTACGGAGGCTAGTGGCCATGATGGAGCTGACTCCGTTTACAGCTCTCTGCAGCTTACTTCGATCCTGTGCAGTAGTCCCTCCATACCAGACAGCGGTGCAGCCTGTCAGAATGCTCTTCATGGTACATCTGTAGAAATTTTCAAGTGTTTTTGGTGACACACCAGACCTTTTCAAACTCTTAATGAAATATAGCCACTGCTGTGCCTTCTTTGTAGCTACATCGATATATTGGGTCCAGATTGGTTTTTCAGAGATATTGACACCCAGGAGCTTGAAAATGGTTCACTCTCTACTTCTGATCCCTCTATGAGGACTGGTGTATGCTCCTCACCTTACCATTTCTGAAGCTCATGATCAGTGCTTTGGTTTTACTGATGTTGAGTGCAAGGTTGTTGGTATACCTCGCTCCTGTACACTGTCCCATCACCATCAGGAATTCTGACAACAAAAGTTGTATCATCAGCAAATTTATAGATAGCATTTAAGCTGTGCCTAGCCACACAGTCATGTGTATAGAGAGAGTGGAGCAGTGGGCGAAGCACACACCCCTGAGGTGCACCAGTGTTGATTATCAGCGAGGTGGAGATGTTGTTTACGATCTGCACAGGTTGTAGTCTTCTGGTTAGGAAATCAAGGATCCAGTTGCAGAGGGAGGTACAGAGGTCCAGGTTCTGAAGATTTTTGATCAGGACTGTAGGAATAATTGTGTTAAATGCTAAGCTGTAGTCAAAAACCAGCATCCTGACATAGGTATTTGTTTTGTCCAGGTGATTCAAGGCTGCATGAAGAGCCAATGAGATCACGTCCGCCATAGACCTATTGTGGCGATAGGCAAATTGCAGTGGGTCCAGGTCCTTGCTGACACAGGAGTTAATTCTAGCCATAACCAACCTTTCAAAGCACTTCATTGCCGTAGATGTAAGTGCTACTGATGATAGACCTTAAGGCAGCTCAACCTCTTCTTCCTGGGCACTGGTATGATTGTTGCGCTTTTGAAGCAGGTTGGAACTTCTAGCTGTAGCAATGAGAGATTCAAAATGTCTTTGATCACACTGCCAGTTGGTTGGCACAGGTTTTCAGAGCCTTACCAGATACTCCTCTGGGGCCTATTGCCTTGCGAGAGTTCACCCTCTTGAAAGGCAGCTGATGTCAGCCTCTGAGGCAGAAATCACAAGGTCACCATGTGCTGCAGGGATCCGCATAAGTGTAGTTTTATTCTCCCTTTCAAAGTGTGCATAAAAGGCATTGAGCTCATCTAGGAGTGAAGAATCACTGCCATTCATGTTGTTAGGTTTTGCTTTGTAGGAAGTACTGACCTACAAACCCTGCCAGAGCTGACATGCATTGAAGCTTGTTCGGAATTGTTCCTTAGCTCTTGAAATCGTCCTCTGTAAGTTGTACCTGGTTTCCTTGTACAGACCTGGGTCACCAGACTTGAAAGCCATAGATTTAGCCCTCACCAGACTATGGATTCCTAGTTCATCCACGGCTTTTGATTTGGGTATGTACAATAAGTTCTCATAGGCACACACTCATCCAGACAGGTTTTAATGAAGTCAATGACAGCTATGGAGTACTTATTCAGACTTGAAGATGAATCCCTGGGTACAGTCCAGTCCACCGATTCAAAGCAGTCCTGTAAGTACTCCTGCACCTCCCTTGTCCATACATTCTTGGTCCTCACATGTTATTTGCCTACCTGCCTATTGACATTGAGTGACTTATTTTATGTTTTGTGCTTTAATGTCAATACACTCACATTTTCCACATTATGTTCCATTGGCCATATTTTTGACCATTTATTCAGCTTTGTATTTATGAAACCAATATTTTAAACCCTGAAAATCTTAAAACTAATCTCAGAGTCAATAAAAGTCAATTTAAAACAAACAAAGGATGATGGAAATCTTAAACGAAAACAGAAATGCTGAAAATTTTGTGCAGGTCAGACAGCATTATTGGAAACACAAATGGAGCTATTGTTTCAGGTCCAGAGTCCTTTCTCAAGGTTTATGATTTCATTCCCTTTCCACCTTTTCTCTTCAGCTTCAGAGGTGTTTGTTATTAGTGTATTTAACCTTCCTCAATAAGGAAAAGAAATCGGCAATGCATCTCGCGAGATATAGTATCTCAACGGTAATGTTCCTTCAATAAATCTGGTATCTGTGATGGATTTTGTTCATAGTTATAAGTTTCTAGAAGAAATAAACACAATAGAGAAAAATATTACTTTTGGGATAAAGGAAAGTAATCCAATCTCTTCATAGTGGAGTTTGCATCTAAACAATCTGCCAGTGTTGCCATTCACAGTTTGTTCATAATCTGTACTCACACAGAAAGCTGTTTCAATATCAAAGGGTTAGGGTTCATTTGGAAATATCAGAGGACATATATTTTGCTCCTTAATGCAAGGTTATGATTCCTATTAGGAATACAGTCAACTGACAAGTTTTAATCATGTAACATTGTTTCAGTGTCAGTGCTACATGAATGATAATGGATATTTTTGCAGAGATGATCATGATTATTATGGTCATTGAGTCAAACTGCATCACTTTGGAAATTCAACCAGGAACTCCTGATGATCACAAGTGTTGTATCTTTACAACTACACATCAATTAAATAAAAGCACACACATGGAGGGTGAGGTTAACTGGTAAAATTACAGTGCAGCAAGAGAGAGCAACAGATCAATACGTAAGGAAGTCACTAAGTATTGCTAAGGGGAGTCATAGTACTAAAAGAAATAGATCCATACATTACACTTCGTCTCCCTTGCGATTAATGCAACATAAAACTGTAACAAAACATTCAATTTTCCTTTAACAAACCATACTCAGATAAATATGCTTTCACAATAACAGTCCATAACTAACTTCACTCTACTAAAGATTCAGTCTTTTGGAAGGCTCTCTGTTGCTTTCCTGATAGCAGCTCTGGACCTGTGGAGTGGCCTCTGGTTTGGCAGGTGTCTTGTCAAAGACAACTTTCTCTGTTGCAGGTGTCACGTTGCTGTCAGTGACATGATCATCACTGAGAGGTAAGTCCAGTGGCTGTAATGTGTCTGTCTTGTTGGATGCAGTCATTTCAGTTGTGTTCTTCAGCTGAGCTTCCAGTATCTGGTCCACATGACATCTCCATGTATGATCTCCAACATCCACTGTATACATCAGTGGTCCAGATCTTGTAGCTATCTTATCGAGTGTCCACGTGTCTTCTTGGTAATCATGCACTAGGGCTTCCTGTCTAATCACGAAGCTCTGTCCAATCACTTGGCAACTGGCTGAACTGTTTATTCTGTATTTCCCTCCATAGATCTGGTTTCAGGAGGGTCTATCTGAGATCTCAGATTCCAGTTTATGAATAGCATTGCAGGTGCTTGATTTGTCATCACATGAACAGTGTTCCGACACACAAAAAGGAAGTTCTCCACATTGTGCTGTAGAGAAATGTCCTCCCTGTCCAGAGCTTTAATGGACTTCTTGCAGATTTTGGATAAACCTTTCAGCTATCCCATTCTTTGCTGAGTGGCGAGGAGCTGACTTAATATGTTTCATGCCATTTTTTTTCATGAATAGTCTGAAATCTTCTGACGTGTATTGTGATCCGTTGTCACTCACAATTTGTTCAGGTAAGCCATTTCTGGAGAAGATAGTCCTCAGAGCACAGACAGTCTTTGCTGACATGGTTCACTTCATTGGTATAACCTCTGGCCACTTAGAATGAGCATCCACAGCAATCAGAAACATGGAGTACATGAATCGCCCAGCACAGTCTATATGCACTCATTGCCATGGTGAAGATGGCCACTTCCACGGGTGTAATGGTGACTTTGGGGGTGCATTTTGAACTTTGTGGCATTCCAAACTGTCAAGTCTTCAATCTGTCAATCTACTCCTGGTCACCAGAAATAGCCCCGGGTGAGACTCTTCATCTTGACTGTACCCAGGTGTCCTTCATGCAGATTCTCTAACGCTCTGGTGTGCAATTTCGAGGGACACAAGATCCACACGTCTGGGTAACTTGACATACTGACAGCTGGGCACGTCTCGTTGATAACTATGGAAACATTGGGTTGGCCATCCTCGCATGGTGATTTCATAGATTTTTGACAATGGCGGATCATTCCTTATTTCTCTTTGTATTTCAGAATTTGTTATCGACAGCTGGTCCAACAATGCTATGTGGAACACTTCTGTTGAGTCATAGTATGAAGACTTCTCTTCTTCAGTCTCCAATAGTTGAAGATGTGACAAGCCACCAGCGTTATTTTGTTGTTTGGAACCCTTGAAATCTATGTCACAAGAGTGGGCTCCTAGGAGCAATGCCCAATGTTGCAACCAGTCAGCAAACATCACTGGGATTCCCTTTCTAGGATTAAAAATCAACACAAGGGGCTGTTACAAGAGTAAACTTTTGTATGTAGAGGTAGTGATGGAACTTCTTAATTCCCCATACTAGACTAAAGGCCTCTCAATCAATCTGTGTGTAGTTGCGTTCTGCTCTTGTCAGTGATCTTAAAGCAAAGGCAGTCAGACGCTTAGATTCATCATTCATAGAGTGTGACAGAACGGTTCCAATACCATAAGGGGATACATCCCACACCAGTCTGATGGGTGGTGATGGGTCATAATGGGTAAGCAGTTCATCACATGTTATTAGTCTCTTTGTTTCCTTGAATGCTCTTTCACATCTTTCTGACCATTCCCACTTTGCTCCTGTCTGTAACAGTACATTCAATGGATGCAGCATTGTAGCAATGTTTGGGAGAAACCGGGGTAGTAGTTTACAAGCCCAAGTATGACCTGAGCTGTGACACATTTTCCAGTTTAGGTGCCTGTAGCGCGGCTTCAATCTTCTCTTGTGACTTATGTAAGCCATGCTTGTCAATTACATGTCCACAATACGAGACTTTGTAGCGATGTGCTACACACAGAGCTAGAAATAACGACACGCAGTCAGTAAGTTGCAGTTGAGACTAGTTTATTCAAACTTCGCGCACTGGCTTTTACGCAGTTCCGTTCCCACCCTCTCTGGGAGGAAATGATGTCAGAGGTGCATTACAAAAGTCTCTTACTGCACACGGGCTTTCTCCCCTCGCTGGTGAAGAAGAAGGCCCAGCGCCATTTTGGGACTGGCCTCTCTGCCGACGGGCGCGCCATTTTGTGAGCTGGTTCGCCTGCGTAGAAAGTGGGTCGCCACATAACACCCCCCCCCGCCACCCCAGAACCGGCGATACACCCCCAATGTCCACAGTCTGGATCAGTCTCTGTCTGGGCGGTCTGCCTCTGCGCCGTGGTGCCTGAACCTCGACTGGCTGCGCCAAGTCCACATGGGCCGGTTTGAGTCAGTCCACCATAAAAATCTTCTCTCTCCCTCCAATGTCCAGAACGTACGTGGACCCGTTGTTCCTGATCACCTTGAACGGCCCCTCATACTGCCTCTGTAGCGGTGCCGAGTGTGCGCCCCTTGGTACGAATACAAACTTACAGTTCTGCAGGTCTTTGAGTACGCAGGTTGGGATCTGTCCGTGCTGTGAAGTTGGTACAGGGGCCAGGTTGCCGAGCCTTTCGCGTAGTCTGTCCAGGACTGCTGTGGGTTCTTCCTCTTGCCCCCTTGAGGCTGGTATGAACTCTCCTGGGACGGCCAGGGGTGCACCGTACACCAGCTCAGCCGACGAGGTGTGTAGATCCTCTTTGGGTGCTGTGCGGATTCCGAGCAGGACCCAGGGAAGCTCATCCACCCAGTTAGGCCCTTTCACGCGGTCCATGACAGCCGACTTTAAGTGACGGTGGAAGCGTTCCACTAGTCCATTCGACTGTGGGTGGTAGGCAGTTGTATGGTGTAATTGTGTTCCCAACAGGCTGGCCACAGCCGACCACAGGCTGGAGGTGAACTGGGCGCCTCTGTCGGAGGTAATGTGGGCCGGTATCCCGAAGCGTGCTACCCAGGTTGCGATCAGTGCTCGGGCGCAGGAATCAGTGGTGGTGTCGGTGAGCGGAACCGCCTCTGGCCATCTCGTGAACCGGTCTGTCATAGTTAGGAGGTACCGTGCTCCTCGCGACACTGGAAGGAGCCCCCACGATATCCACATGAATGTGTCAAACCTCCGATGGGTGGGTTCAAACTGCTGTGGTGGGGCTTTGGTGTGCCACTGCTCCTTGGCTGTTTGGAACTGCATGCACGTTTTGGGCCATTCGCTGACCTGTTTGCGAAGTCTGTGCCACATGAACTTGCTGGAGACTACCTGGACGGTTGTCCTGATAGATGGGTGTGCCAAGCCGTGTATGGAGTTGAAAACTCACCGCCGCCAGGCTGCCGGGATGATGGGGCGAGGTTGGCCGGTAGCCACGTCACACAGGCGGGTCCTCTCACCTGGGCCTACGAGGAAGTTTTGCAGCTGCAAATCCGAGACTGCGGTCCTGTAGCTGGGCATCTCGTCGTCTGCCTGCTGTGCCTCTGCCAGTACTGCATAGTCCACCCCTTGGGACAGGGTCTGGATAGCTGGTCTGGAGAGTGCGATTGCCACGACGTTGTCCTTTCCAGAGACATGCTGGCTGTCCGTCGTGTACTCAGAGATGTAGGACAGATGTCGCTGCTGGCGGGCCAACCAGGAATCGGACACCTACATGAATGCGAAGGTCAACGGTTTGTGGTCTGTGAACGTGGTGAACAGCCTGTCTTCTAAGAAGTTTCTGAAATGCCAGGTTGCCAGATATAGTGCCAACAGCTCCCAGTCGAAGGCACAGTACTTGAGTTCAGGTGGCCGTAGGTGCCTGCTGAAGAACGCCAGGGATTGCCAGTGCCCCTTGATGAGTTGCTCCAGCACCCCACCGACTGCTGTGTTGGATGCGTCCACTGTGAGGGCGGTTGGAATGTCCGTTCTGGGGTGCATCAGCATCGCAGCGTCTGCCAAGGTTACCTTGGCTTTAACGAAAGCGGCCATGGCCTCTTCGTCCCAAGTAATGTCCTTGCCTTTACCCGACATCAGGGTGAACAAAGGGTGCATGATATGGGCTGCTGAGGGGAGGAAGCGGTGGTAGAAGTTCACCATACCAACGAACTCCTGCAGGCCTTTGACTGTGTTGGGCCGGGCGAAGTGGCGGATCGTGTCTACCTTGATGGGCAGCGGGGTTGCCCCGTCTTTGGTAATCCTGTGGCCCAGGAAGTCGATGGTGTCGAGTCCGAACTGGCATTTGGCCAGGATGATCGTGAGGCCGATACCACTCAGGCGGGAGTAGAGCTGGCGGAGGTGGGACAGATGCTCCTGACGACTACTGCTGGCTATGAGGATGTTGTCCAAATAGATGAACGCAAAGTCCAGGTCGCGTCCCACCGCATCTATTAGCCACTGGAATGTCTGTGCGGCATTCTTCAGGCCAAACGGCATTCGGACGAATTCAAACAGGCCGAACGGGGTGATGAGTGCTGTTTAGGGGATGTCTTCAGGGTGTAGCGGGATTTGATGGTATCCCCGGACGAGGTCTACTTTGGAAAAGATGCTTGCCCCGTGCAGGTTTGCTGCAAAGTCCTGTATGTGCGGCACGGGGTAGCGTTCTGGAGTTGTAGCCTCGTTCAGTCTGCGGTAGTCGTCGCATGGTCTCCAGCCCCCGGCTGCTTTGGGCACCATGTGCAGGGAGGAGGCCCCTGGGCTGTTGGACCGCCATATGATCCCCAATTCCTCCATCCTCTTGAACTCTTCCTTCACCAGGCAGAGCTTGTCCAGGGGGAGCCTTCGTGCACGGGCATGCAGGGGTGGTCCCTGGGTCAGAATGTGGTGCTATACTCCATGTCTGGGCATGGCTGCCGTGAACTGCAGTGCCAGAACCAATGGAAAGTCTGCCAGGATTCTGGTGAATTCGTTGTCAGACAGCGTGATGGAGTGCAGTGTGGGGCCGGCAACTTGGCTTCACCCAGGGAGAACGTCTGAAAAGTCTTGGCATGGACCAGTCTTTCCCTTGCAAGTCGACCAGCAGGCTGTGTGCTCGCAAGAAGTCCGTCCCCAGGAGTGGTTGGGCCACAGCGGCCAGTGTGAAGTCCCACGTGAACCGGCTGGCACTGAACTGTAGCTGCACTGTGCGGGTGCCGTATGTCCGTATCATGCTGCCATTTGCGGCCCTCAGGATGGGTCCTAGCTCCCTGTTGTGGGTGTCGCACCCCGTCGGGGGTAAGACGCTGATTTCCGCTCCGGTGTCGACCAAGAGGCGGCGTCCCGACTGTTTGTCCCAGAGGTACAAGAGGCTGTCCTGGTGGCCAGCCGCTGCTAATGGCTAGCGGCGGCTGGCCCTGGCGTTTCCCGGGAACTTGCAGGGCGAGCGACAACGAGGGGCTTCTGTGCCCCACCACTGGTGGTAGAAACACCACTGTTCCTTGGCCTCCTCACTCCTGCCTCTGGGTTGTGTGCGCTCCATTGCCGGGCCTGGTCTGGCCTGCTGTTGGTCACGTGGCTTGGTAATCTGTCCGACGGACACCCCGTTCTCCCTCTTGGCTTTCCACAGCACATCTGCCCGGGCTGCCACCTTCCGGGGGTCGCTGAAATCTGCGTCGGCCAGCAGCAGATGTATGTCCTCGGGCAGTTGCTCTAGGAACGCCTGCTCAAACATGAGGCAGGGCTTGTGTCCTTCAGCCACGGCCAGCATCTCGTTCATTAATGCTGACGGCGGCCTGTCTCCCAAACCGTCCAGGTGCAGCAAGCGGGCACCTCGCTCACGCCATGAGAGGCCAAAGGTCCCTATGAGCAGTTCCTTGAATGCTGTATATTTGCCTTCTTCCCGGGGGTGACTGTATGAAATCCTCAACCTGGGCAGCTGTCTCCTGGTCAAGGGAGCTCACCACGTAATAGTAACGTGTGGAATCCGAAGGTATCTGCCGAATCTGGAACTGGGCTTCTGCTTGGTCAAACCACACACGTGGTCGCAGCATCCAGAAAGTTGGCAGTTTTAGCGAAACTGCGTGAACAGATGAAGAGTAAATCATCTTTGGTCCAAATCCCGTTTGGACCGTCGGGGTCACCAATGCAGTGATGTGCTACACACAGAGCTAGAAATAACAACACGCAGTCTGTAAGTTGCACTCGAGACTCATTTATTCAAACTTCACGGCACTGGCTTTTACGCAGTTCCATTCCCGCCCTCTCCAGGTGGAAATGACGTCAAATGTATATTACAAAATTCTCTTCCCGAGCGCGGGCTTTCTGCTCTTTCTGGTGAAGAAGGCCCAGCGCCATTTTGGGGCTGGCCTCTCTGCCGACACGCGCGCCATTTTGTGAGCCGGTTCGCCTGCGTAGAAAGTGGGTCACCACAACTTCATTCTTGAAAAACACATTTCTTTCTCTTTGCGTGCAGACCATACCCACTCAGCCTGGGAAGCACCTTACCAAGGTTCTGGATGTGCTTTTTATTATCTTTGCTCATCACAATGATGTCACTAAGGTAACATTGTGTTCCTGGGATATCTTGGAGCACTTGGTCTATTGCTCTTTGCCAAATTGCTGGAGCTGATGCGACACCTAAGACCAGATGATAATACTGGAACAATCCTTTGTGAGTGTTGATTGTGAGGAAATTCCTGCTTAACTCCTCAATCTCCATTTGCAGATAGACTTGAGACAAATCAATCTTTGAAAACTTCTTTCCGCCTGCCAAAGTTGGAAATATGTCTTCTATTCGTGGCAGGGCATACTGCACAGTACGCAGCACAGGGTTGATGCTCACTTTGAAATCCTGCATGTCCAAACAGCCCTGTCCTTCCCTTTCTTGGCTACTGGGACAATGGGCATGGCCCCATCATTCCATTCAACCTTGGAGAGAATGCCAGATACTTCCAAGTTCAGAAGTTCAGCATCCACTTTAGGACGTATTGTGTAAGGCACTGGATGCGATTTATGGAATCTTGGTGTTGCTGCTTCATCTAGTTCATCTCTGGCCTTCATGTCTTTGAGTTTACCAACACCCTTGTCAAAGACCTTCTCATTGGCATTAAGAAGCTGTGGCAGTCTCTGGTTAGTGCTACCGTTTGGGCTGCAGTTGCATGCTGATGACACATTGAGAGCTTTGATTGTGTGCCAGTCCAGTTGGATTTTTCTCCACCACTCACATCCGAAAAGCGCTGGCCCTCCACTTTTCACCACTTAAAGCTCTAATTACTATGGTTTGCCTCCGTACATCGCATGTACTTTCAGTTTGCCTTTGGGAGACACTTCTTCGCCTTTGTAGGTCTTTAGCATCATTGAGGTCTTTTCTAATGGTAGCTTATAAAATACTCTGTTGTAGTCAGCTCTGAAATTATAGACAAAGCCCACCCTGTATCCAGCTCCATTTTCAGTTTTACACCAGACACATCCATTGTGATCCATATTATTTTGTGATCTGCTTCAGTATTGCTATGCATTTCCAGGCATAACACCTCACCTTTGTCTGACTCTATGTTGTCTGATTCAGTTGCACATTCAGTAACTTTATGCACTTATGTGTTTGAAACTTTTCACTCTTGTGTTTTTTCTCTTTGGTTGTGTTTTTTGTTTGACTTGCACACTCTCTCTATGTGGCATTGTCTGTGACACTTTCTGCAAACCTTTTCTCTGAACCAACAGCATCATGGGAGGAATTGCTACATCAATAAAATTTTTTTGGCTTTTTGCACCATTCGGGGACACTTTGTGTGTTTCATGTTCTAAACTTTTTTTCTGTGGTTCTGCTGCAACTTTTGCTGCAGCTTCGAATGAAATTGCAATGGTGAATGCTCATTCTTAAGGTTAGGTCTCTTTGTTAACAGTAGCCTTTTTTGATTGCTTTGACTCTGCATGCCACATGCAAGCCTGTCCCTCAATGTATCAGAAAGTCCATCTCTAAATTCACAGTATTGGGAAAGTTTTTGCAGTTCTGCAGTGTATTCAGAAATGATTTCATCCTTTGACTGGTTCCTTTTGTGAAATCTAAATCTCTCAGCTATTATGAGCAGTTTAGAGCTCAAATGATTTTTTTAAATTGTAACAATTTCATTGAGTGTCTTGCTTGCTGGCTTTTCAGGAGTTGTGTAAGAGCCTGTACGCTTTAGCAGCCACTAATCTAAGAAGCATGGAGTCTTTCTTTTCCTCATCCACATTGTTTGTGTTAAAATACAGTTCAACCTCTAGATATGATTCCCAGTCCTCATTAGCACTACCGAATTCACCAACTTTCTGACTAAGGTCATCGTCACGTTATTTCTACTTTAGCTTTGCTAGTTGTGCGTTTCTGACTATTGACTGTCCACTGTTACTCACGAACCCTTTGTCGGTGTTGTGATGGCTTTCTCCGTACTGCTTCACTCTTTTCTCTCACTGACTCTCCTCACTTCCTCCGAATTCTGTTGCCTCGCAACTGTCAGTGGATTTGGTGATATTCACTGACATTTGAGTTCGTACTTGTCGCCAATTTGTTGTGTGATTACAACTACATACCAATTAATTAAACTCATGCATGCGGAGAATGAGATTAATTGGCATCATTTCTCTGCAGTGAGAGTGAGCAACAGATCAATGCACATGGGTGAGTTATTAGTCAGTAAGTAGTGTCAATGAGGGGAGTCATTGCGCTAAAAGAAATTGATCCATATATTACAACAAGTTTTCCATATCAACTTGCATACATAGTAATTATATGATTTTCCATGGTCTGAGTGGTCCTGAGTGCAGCTGACATCAGCCAATCTTAACCCAGTTAATTTTTTATCTTATTGCTTTGTTGGTAAGAATAAATGTTAAAGTGAGCTTCCCTGCGCAGGTCCCAGCTAGACCTGAGAACTTATCTTTGAAGGATTAATTTTAATTTATGTACTTGCTTTCTGTCATTAGGATTCTGCATCTATGATGCCAGTCCTAACTTAACCGTTAGTCTCCCTCCCCACCATAAACAACACCAACATCATAATGCACCAGACCCCATATCATGCTGCTGACCCATGAGACCATCAGACAAAGAAGCAGAATTAGGCCATTCAGCCCATTAGGTCTGCTCCATCATTTGATCATAGCTGACTTATTCTCCTTCTCAACTCCATTCTCAAGACTTCATCCATAACTGTTGGTGCCCTTACTAATCAAGAACCTATCAAACCCTACTTTAAATATACCCAATGACTTGGCCTTCACAGTCATCTGTGGCAATAAATTTCACAGTTTCACCACCCTCTAGCTGAAGAAATTCTTCCTCATCTCCGTTCTGAAGGGATGTCTTTGTATTCTGAGTTTGTGCCCTCTGCTCCTAGACTCTCCCTCAAGTGGAAACATCCATTAGTGGGAGAGTCCAGGACCTTTCAATATTTGGTAGGTTTCAGTGGGATCCCATACCCCTCATTCTTCTAAACTGCAGCGAGTACAGAGCCAGAGCCATCAAAAGTTCCTCATACATTAACCCTTTCATTCACAGGATCTTTATTGTAAACATCCTCTCGACCCTCTCCAATGCCAGCACATTCTTTCTTAGAGATGGGGCCCAAAACTGCTCACAATACTCCATATGTGGCCCGACCAACGCCTGATGAAGGGTCTTGGCCCAAAACATCGACTGGCCTGCTGAGTTCCTCCAGCATTTTGTGGGTTTTGTGTGTGTTGCCTTATAAAGCCTCAGATGCTATAAAAACATCTTTGTTTTTATATTCCCGTCCTCTCATGCCAACATTGCATTTGCCTTTCTTGCCACTGACTCAACCTGCAAGTTAAACTTTAGAAAATCCTGCACTAGATCTCTCTTCTGAATTTGCTCAATGTTTAGAAAATAGTCTATGCCTTTATTGCTTTTACCAAAGTGCATGACCATACACTTTCCTACATTGTATTCCATATGCCACGGTCTGAAGCTGTCCAAGTCCTTCTGCAGGTTGACTGCTTCCTCAACACAATCTGCGCCTCCATTTATCATTGTACCATCTGCAAACTTAGCCACAAAAGTATTGATTCCATCATTCAGATCATTAACATATAATATGAGAAGTAGTAGACCCAGCAGCAAACCCTGCAAAACACAGCAGCCAACCAAAAAAGGCCCACTTTTCTCCACTCTTTTCCTCTACCAGTTCAGCAACCTCATGTGTGGCACCTTATCAATGGTGACCTCTGATTACAGATGACGGGTCTCTGACTGTGATATCTATGGGCTGTCATCCAATGGGGTGACAACAGCCATCCCCAGTTCAGCAATACTTGATAGATCTAATTTCACAGATTTTCATCTTTCTAGACTCAATAATCAACCCTGACAACTACCAATAAAGCACCACATAATAGGCCATTTTAATCAAAATTGCATGGGGAGCTAAGTGTACAACCAAATAGGAGTTGCAAATTAAAGATGGTGTAAATGCAAACGTGCTACCGAGAAGAGAAGATGCTTGCAACCTCCTAACTTCTGGTTTTAACACAAGAACCTTTTATCATACTACTTCAATGCAAACCCCTGCAGGAGTGGCATATTGTCTATTAACACTTGGTGCTCATTCATTTCAATTCTCTAAGCTTTCTTTGTTTTTATGATGGAGGTGGATATCATCCAACATTTTCCAATGGGGTAAAAAACCTCAACCAACTTTCCAAATAACTACTGAACAATGTATCTAACCATCAATCTTAGTAGTACAGCATTCTAAAAATATGCATCCTTCATGAGAAATTCTGCAGATACTGGAAATCCAAAGCAACACACACAAAATGCTGGAGGAACAGAGCATCTATGGAAATAAGAAATGAGACCCTTCTTTAGGACTGGAAAGGAAGGGGGAAGATGCCAGAATAAAAAAGGTTGGGGGAGGAGAAGGATTAAAATCAGGTGATAGATGAAGCCAGGTGGGTAAGAAAGGTAAAGGGCTGGAAATGGAATCTGACAGGAGAAGAGAGTGGACCATGGGAGAAATGGGAGGAGGTGGGGAACCAGGAGGAGATGATGGGCAGGTGAGAAGAGGTAAATGGCCAGAGTGGGGAACAGAAGAATATGAGATGGAGGAATTTTTTTTTACTGGAAGGAGAAATCGATATTCATGCCATCAAATTGGAGGCTAACCAAATGGAATATAAGGTATTGCTCCTCCACATTGAGGGTGACCTCATCATTACACAAGATGAAGCCATGGACTGACATGTTGGAACAGGAAGGGGAATTGGAATTAAAGTGTTTGGCCACCGGGAAGTTCCGATTTTGGAGGGTGGACTGGAGGTGCTCGGCGAAGTGATTCCCCATCTTACAACGGGTCTGGCAAATGTAGAGGAGGCCACATCATGAACACTAGACACAACAGATGACCCCAGCAAATTCGTAAGTGAAACGTTGCTTCACCTGAAGGACTGTTTTGGACCCTGAATGGAGGTGAGGGAGGAAGTAAGTGAGCAGATGTAGCACTTTGACACCCTGAATGAATGTGTAAGTGTGATCTGCCAACTGGTGGGGGTGGGAGGGGCGGCATGATTGTCTTTATTTTGTTGCAGTGTAAATATTTTAGTGAATCAGATGTTCAGACAATGGCTATAATTTTAACTTCAATCCAAGTGTCCAAAGTGCAAATTGAGATAAAATGAAGGTTTACTGTTCCAATAAATTTCACTGTTTGTTAGATTCTGGATATGAATCAGGCAATCAAGCTCAAAACATTGTTCCTTGATAAAGGAACAAATTTAAAATGACCCACATTTCCTCCCTTTCAATGTGTGCTCGCTCTGGAATGCCATTTAAAAAAAATAATACTCTGGAGCATTTTGTTCTTTTGTACGTGGATTGAGGTTTGAGGAAAGCAGAGAAAAGGATAGGTTTCTCAGCCTTAAAGTACAGATATATAGAAACTGGGTTGGAGTAATTTAGATATTCCAAAATGCCACAGTTTGCAGGGAGTAGGTGAAAGGTCCATTGAAAACATACAATTGCATTTTCCACTTGGAAAGAAATCGTACGATCTTGGCTGCATATTCTACAATAGGAACTGCTTGAAAAGCTTTCAGTTACTGAATAGTTGTAAGTGCTAGTGAGTGGAAAGGTTTTCACACATTAAATAACATGTCCCCTTGGCAGCAGGAAATCAACTACTTACAAGGTTGCCAAGGAGTTAAAGGAAAATAGAGGGAAGGGGTTCATGACAAGCCTTAGGGTATCTGTCAGGTGCATAAAATAGTCAATAGATATACAAAAAAAAATTAATCTGACAATAACTTCTGCTTTGCAAAATAAAGCTTTGTGTAAAGTATTAATTCAGAATGGAAATTGTCTTAGTCATGTACTTCTCTTTTTCATTGTGACCATGGAGTTTTAAATTGATAGACTGGTAAATTAGTTTATTATTGCCCATGTACCAAGGCACATGTTGTGAAAAACTTGTCTTGCACACCGGTCTTTTAGATTAATGCATTACAACAATGCACTGAGGTAATACAAGATAAAGCAATAAAGAGTGTGGAATAAAGTGCTACAGTTACAGAGAAAGTGCAGACCAGATAGATAATGAGGTCAAGGTCATAATGAAGCAGACTGTGAGGTCAAGAGTCCATCTTATCATACTAAGAAACCATCCCATACTAGTAGTAAATCTGTGGAATTCATTGGCACAGATGTCTGCCGAGGCCAAGTCATTGAGTATATTTAAATCGGAGGTTGATAGGTTCTTGATTAGTAAGGTTGTCAATGGCTGTGGGGAGAAGGTAGGAGAATGGGGCTGAGAAGGAAAATAAATCAGACATGATGGAATGGCAGAGCAGACTCGATGGGCTGAATGGCCTAATTCTGCTGCAGTGCCTTATGGTTTTAACAATAAGATAGACACTCTACTTGATCCTCGTGGTATGTGCTTGCTGTTTGATGGAAGAAGGGAGAAGAGAGCTGGGTCAGGTCTTTGATATGCCAGCTGCTTTACTGAGACAACAATAAGGGTACACAGAGTCATGGAGGGGAGGCTGGTTTCCATGATGTCTTGATCTGTGTCCAGTTTGGGAAGCTGAGGGGGAAAAATGCAATGGTGAACCTTTGGAGAGTTGCATGCAAGTCTAAAGCCCAGAAAAGAGTATTTGCTGTGGTTGTGGATCATATTCAGAAGAGTCCAGCTGAATTTGCTGAAATCATGATTTCATCTGGAGATTATTCCTCGTTGCAGGTTCACTCCAAGTAATATTTGACGCAACTCACAACAAAAAAAATATGCTCCACGTTGTAGTGTAGCAGTTAGCACAACACTATTACAGCTTGTGGCGTTCCAGAGTTTGGAGTTCAATCCCGGCATCCTCTGTAAGGAGTTTATACATCCTCCCTGTGGAATACGTGAGTTTCCTTCCACAGACCAAAGACGATACCAGTTAGTAGGTTAATTGGTCATTGTAAATTGTCTTGCGATTAGACTGAGGTTAAATAGGGGGTTGCTGATGGTGTGGCTTGAAGAGCTGGAAGGGCCTGTTCTGTGCTGTAGCTCAATAAACAAATAAATAAATAGATGCCAAATGTCCGCACACAGACAACTGTAAATGATAAAAACTCTGATATTATGTATAAGTTTCCTTGTCACCGAGGCTGGAACAAAGCTCTGCATACATATTGTAAATCTTTCATTGGGAGTCTCCCAGTGTAGAAATACAAGTATGCAGGCAAAAGTTCCAAGCAGGTTTTCCGAAACAAAAACTAGTACTCTATATCATTTCATCTGTAAAATTAGTATCTCTTTATTCACTAAACCATAAAGCATTCCCTTGTACCTAGGATTCTCAAAGGAATCTCATATTACTCACATTGGTTAACCACAGTCCCATAGGAAGAACCCCTGAAAACAATAAACTGAGCAGGAAGTCAAAACAGTGCCACAATAACCTGGAGTTCTCAGTAAGAGTCATCGAGTCATAGAACCATACAGCATGGATAGAGGCCCTTTGGCCCAACTGGTGCATGCTGACAAAGATTCCCAGCTGAGCTAGTCTTATTTGGCTCTATTGAGCCCATATCCCTCTAAATCTTTACAATCCATATATCTGTGCAAGTACTTTTTAAATGTTGATTATGTACCTGCCTCAATCACTTCCTTTACCAGATCATTCTATATACTGACCATTCTCTGGTTGAAAGATTTACCCCTTAAGTTCCTATCAAATCTCTCCCCTTTCACCTTCAACCTATGCCCTCTGGTTCTCGATTCCTCAAACTTGGGAATAGGACTGCACATTCACCTTTATATGTCCCTGATAATTATATACACCTCTACAGGATCATTCCTCATTCTCTTATGCTCTAATGAAAACAAGTCACAACCTTCTCACCTCTCCCTCCATAACTCAGTCCCTCAAAACCCAGCAACATCCTTGTAAGTTTCCTCTGCTGTCTCTCCAGGTGAATAGCTGGGTGACCAAGACAGAACAAAATATTCTAAATGCAGCTTCACCAGCTAAAACACAACATTCCAACTTCTACACTCCATGGGTGCGAAAATATCTTCCAGTAATGAGGACATAATTTAATCCTTCATCCAATTCCTATGATATCTAACCTTACCTAATCTGAGACCGTTCAAGTGTAAAGGATGCTGCAGGATGTCCAACATTGGACATACAGTATTAGCTCTCCATTGTAAAGTAAATCAGGACCAGAACCTGGTGTTGACTTTATCCTCTCAACCCTTAGGGATAAACTAGTACAGTAAGAGTAGGATACAAACCAGCATCATGTATCCTTATTGACACACAAAATGCTGGAGGAACTCAAAAAGTCAGGCAGCATCTATGAAGGGGAATAAACAATCGAGATTTTGGACTGAGACCTTCCATCAGGACTGGAAAAGATGAGGGAAAAAACCAAAATAAGAAGATGGGGAAGGGAAAGGAGTACAAGCTGGCAGGTGATAGGTGAGATCAACTGAGGGGGAAGGTGGGTGGGTGAGGAGTGGATGAGGTAAGAAGCTGGGAGGGTATAAATGTAGGTGGAAGAGGTACAGGGCTTCTACCATTTATCATCATGACATTCCATTTTCCATTAAAGCATTAAGAGGGAGGTGGCAACTGATGATTTTCAATATGTATTGTCTTTTTTCCTGCAGTTATTTATAAACCAATCTTAAAAGAACATTAATCATATAATATCAACATTGTAATGAAAATGCCGCATGGCTGTTTCATCTTCCACAATGGGAAAATCATACAAGTGGTTTAATGTTTCTTTTCTTCTGGCCATTTGGTTAAAGCTGAAAAAAGACATGATAAATTAGCGGCTGATGCATTCGCATATCATCATATGTTATTACTTCATGTGAGAAGTGACTGTGTCTGTTACTAATTCATTTAGTTTGTTTGCTCTCTGAAGCTATGAACTTCAACAAAAGGTGAAACTGGAATTTATTCAGTATAACAGAAATCAATTGTAGCATTCTCACTTATAATTAGAAGGTTGTAGCTCTGAATCTTATTCCAGAAATGTCAGCAGGAAATTTAAGCTGATGTGTACAGTATTCAAGATGTCCAGCACTCAGGGATGACATCTTTTTTAATGCAGCATTTTACCTTGATGAACTCTCAGATTAATATAAAAAATTTCATGCCACTAATATCAAATAAAACAATAACGTAAAGGTTGATTTTTCTAGGATGCAAACCATAGTATGAAGGTTCCATAAAGGGATAATGGATTCATCCCTTTGTCTGGGTTTGATATGCCAGTATTCATAACATTGCAAGTAAATATTACAAAAGCAGGTTAAAACATCACTTAGTCCATCCCAGCTATTTATATGGATAAAACAAATTTTAAGCTCTCTGACCCTTGCTCCCTGTAAAATTCCTTTTTGACGTGTTGGTTGAAGGTAAGGAAACTCACCTGTCACATATTGTTTTCTTTCCTGCTTCAGCAGTGTGCTTCATCCCAGGGTGCTGTTGTATGACTGACAAGAGTGGCGGTGAAAGGCAAAGGTTAATTTCATGAGGGCATTTGTAATACCCCTACCACAAACCTTGAAAGTATTGGCATCAGAGGAAGTGTTTCAAATAGTTTAGTTTGATCAACATGAAAAAAAAATGGTTACAGTAGTGCCAACAAATACAGATCATTACAGATCTAGTTTCTATGAAGAATAAAACCAGGGGCTTGCAGTGAGATTCATGAATTTCTTGGACTTTTTATGTGTTCTTTTGCACACCATATGTCTGGATGCAACTTTCAGGATTTATATTCATGCCTGTACTGTTCGTAAGTCCTTCTTGCAGAAGCAGATTCCAGCATAACTGTGAAGCTTGCTTCTGCATGATTTAAAGGGGTCCTTCTTCAGCAGGTAACAGTTCTGTGTTGGGAGCCTAATTCATGTGAATACACCTGTAAGTTTCCTTCAGATGTTCACACACACACTCATTGGTTCTGATGACATAGCCCTTCCGGATAATGACTCTAGATTGACCCAATTCTTCTCATTCATCAATCACACGGGTCTTTCGCCTAATATGGTGTAACCATGGCTGCAGCCATCCCCATTCATTGATCACATTATCTTATCCCATTCAGTAACTTCCCTACCCAACTCCCAACCTGAACTGATACCTCAACCCCTCCCAAATACTAAACAGCCTACCATAAGCTTCCCCCTCTCAAAATAAGAGCTTCTGCTTACTTTCCAGCATTAACTTTTCATCTCAGTCTTAAATTTGAGTGTTGATTTTAAATGTTCTATTGGGCAGGACAGATTCAAACTTTGGTTGAATTAAGAAAGTTTCTTAAGACAGCTGTAACAAAAAACGCAACTTCCCTGACCCAAACTGTAAGGAATTACAGTAAGTGATTTTATTTTTTGCATGCTGTGCAGTGTAGACCAGTTCAGTAACAACTGATGCCTTTTCTTGGCCAGTATTACTTTTCCAAATGATCAAAACTGTCAATGAATCAGCACATAATAAATGTGCAGTACTTCTCTGCAGGCACTGAGAAAATTCCAAGCCAGTTTATTTTATGATTACTTATCCTTCAGGGCATTGGGAAGGGAAAACATAATTTAGTTGTCTTTTTCCCTATATGAGTTTGGAAATGGAGGGAAACTCTGATAAATCAAGCCACAAGTTACAAGCTTTTTCCAGATGTAGTTGCTTCATCTGTCAGTTATACACTTTCGCAGTTCTCCGTTCTTCTGGGGAATATATCAGGAGATGATGTAAGTTGACCTGAAACAAATGTCAACTCCCTTATTCTGCTATACTGCATTAATATTTTATGCTATTCAGTGAATAGCATCTTGTGAATTGAAATAATATGTAAAAAACTGAAAAATGGATGTCTTTCATGGTTATTTACCCTCAAGAGTAACTGGATTTAACCGTAATCAAATCTTAAGTTTCATTGATGTTCTTAAATTGATAGCACGTGTGATTGTGTGCATCTGCATGCACGTGTGAACATGTGTGATTGTGTGTGTAAGACGCACTTATCAAGAAGTGTTTCAAAAGCAAATCATTGTACATGAAGCACAACTTTAAATGCAAAACAGACTATTGGCACATTGACAAATGCAGTGAAGATAGTTTATACATTGCATATTCCCAAAAGAGCAAAATAATTCATGTCAATTAACAAGAGGTGTCATTAAAGGAGGAATATTTTTTTCCCCGGGATGATAAAACAACAGGATGTGTACACAGCTGGCAAGGCTGGTCTTATATACACCCACATTCCTAGTTTCCCTTAAAATGATAGCGAATCTTCTTTTTCTTGAATTGCTGAATATTATTAAGTCGATAAAACTGAGTAGATTTTAAATTCAGTTCAGATAGGTATGTAGCTTTAACCATGTTGGTGCAGTACAGAATTATTGCAATAGACTAGACTGAATAAAAACCTTTAGTCTCCTTCTTAAGGCTCAAGTCCAAACCATTAATCACAAATGTGTTTGCTGATACCTCAGAGCAGTACTGAGGAGTGTTACTCTGAGGTGCATCCTTTTAGATGAGATGTTAAACAAAACGTTTGCTCTTATAAATGGATACATATACCAGGTACAACGAAACCTTCTCAAAATAGACAAGGTAGTACTTCTCAATATCCTGCCCAATGTAAATCCTTTAAGGACAATCTCAAAAACAGGATGGGTAGAAAGGCACTTGCCTTCATTGACTAAGGCCTAGAAACAATAATAGAGGCCATGCTACAATAATATAAAACTATGGAGTCAATAAAGATTGCTGATGCTGGAATCTGGAGCAAAAAGCCAATTGCCAGAAGAATTCAGCAGTTCAGGCTATATCTATGGAGAGAATGGACAGTTGACACTTCTGGTTGAGATCGTTCATCTGGACTGAAACCCTCATTAGGATACAACTAGATTACCGTGTACTGTTCTGGTTACTACCCTAAAGATGTGAAAGTATTAGGGAAGGAGCAAAGGCAACTTAAATGGATGTTGATTGGATTCAGACATCTGGTTAAGATGGCACTGGTGAAGCCCAGTGACTATGTATCAGCAGTATACAAAATCAACAATGCAACTAAATACCTTATTAATAACACCTTTTCTGGTAAACGATCACCACAAACAATGGAGAGGTGAGCAGAAGCAAGACAGAGTCAGGGCGAAGCTCATCCACCAAAACTGAGAGCAAGGAAAGACCCAAGGTTTGATTCATCTAAGCGCCAGGTTGCTTTGGAAAGGTTGGGAATGGGCCGAAATGTGGTTGCGGGGACCAGGTCCAGAGCGTATCGAACCGACAAGTCCTAGAGCGAGGAGCAAACTGATGTTTGGACGTTTTAAATGCCAGGCCATATTGAAAAGGCAATGTGTCAGGATCAGTGGCAGAGGTCGGGTCAGATCTGCTCACTACTCTGCAACGGTTACTTGGCTCTGTGCTGAACTGAAGCTGCGGCCTGCTCTGGCTGCTCCAGGCTTCATGTCTGTGGACTTACTTTTGTTCTGAATGCTATTTACTTACTTTTATTGTTTGCATGATTTGTTTTCCTGTCTGCACATTGGGTGTTTAACGGTCTTGTTTTATGGGTTCTTTTGGGTTTCTTTGTTTTGTGGTTGTCTGTAAGGAGACAAATCTCAAGGTTGTATGTAGTATACATCATTTGATAATAAATGTACTTTGAACTTTGACTTTGATTGGGATGTGGAATTATAATTATGAGGAGAGTCAGCTTAGTTTGAGTGGTTTCGTTTGAAACAAAGGAGACTGAGGGGAGATTGAACTGTAGTATACAAAATTATGAGAAGCCTTGACAACATGAACATGAAGGAACATACATCAAAGTTGCTGGTGAACGCAGCAGGCCAAGCAGCATCTATAGGAAGAGGTGCAGTCGACGTTTCAGGCCGAGACCCTTCGTCAGGACTAACTGAAGAAAGAGTGAACATGAAGGATCTGTTTCCCTTCATAAGGAGGGCAATAACAGGGCATCCAACCAGTAGCAAGGATCTAGAAGTCATTGCCTGAAAGGGTAATGGAGACAAAATCCTCACAACATCTAAATAGTTTATGGAAGTTAATGGATATTTTAGAAGGAGTGAAACAAAGAAATGAATTATATAAAAACTTGTATGGATTAACCACAAGGTATACACTATAGAGGGTCTTCTTAATAAATGAAGATGAAACTAATGTCTTTTTAATGGTTGAATACTGGTACAGTAGAAGTTAAAATAAAACAATGCAAAATGATGAACACAATGAAACTGCCCACTATTCATTGAATACATAATTGTGAACAATGATACATCACGCATCTGATGATAAATATTTTAAAGCAAAGGAAATAACTAGCTATTTTCATCTAAACAAATCCTGGAAACATCTGCATTTACAAATCAACAGAATTTATATTCCTTCTAGAGACATTTCCCTGTAGGGAAATTGATAAAAGAAAAATTCTGTGATTCAAACCTATTAACTGCTTGAAGTCTACAAATTAAAATTTCACTTTCAGGATGATTGCCATCTTTACTCATCACATCTGCAAAAATAATTTCACATCAATGAAGCTGACATGTTAATGAGAACTCAATATGGGCAGCACCATTTAAATGCAATACTTCTAATAGATTTTCCCTTCCCCAACATCAAGAGAAAACAAATGAAAGTTAATCATACAATAATTATGAAGAAAATAGTATATGTATTATTAGATATGTGGGCTAGTCATTCATGTGTGTGTGTGTGTGTGTGTGTGTGTGTGTGTTCACATCTGTATTCGTACATATGCATTGGTTCAATTGGTTCAGGAATTAGTTTTTGAAATAGTAGTTTGTTTGCAAAACATGTTGCCCAAATTACTCAGCAGCTAAACTGCTGACTTGCGTTTGTCGATGCTGCTTAACGGAGTCATCCTGGCTCTGAAAATAAAGCACTACCTTGTCTTTCTGCCTTTTCAGAAGCAGTTGGCTGTCATTCAGTGTTCCAACACAATGGGAGGACTGAATTAAATCCCAAACAAGAGAAAATCTGCAGATGCAGGAAATCCAAGCAACATACACGAAGTAAGCAGTTGACGTTTTGATCTGAGACCGTTCATCAGGACTGCATGAAGGGTCTTGGCCCAAAACATTGACTCTACTCTTTTCCATAGATGCTGCCTCGCCTGCTGAGTTCCTCCAGCATTTTTTGAGCGTTGACTGAATTAAATTATCAGCTTTCCATAAAAGAAATAAAATACTACAATAGTAGCATAGCAATGCACACTCATGTGCATGCAGAGTGCACGTGTACACACACACACACACACACACACACACACACACACGCAAAGATGGCTGTTCACATAAGTACAGTATAATACATAAAATAGTTCTATAAATGTTAAGTGAATATTTCAGAATATCAGCTGAGGCACAAAATATAAGAGCAAAGAGTTATGACAGAATTGTATAAAACAGCAGTTAGTTTGCAGCTGTAATATAGATCCTGTTATTTCATTACAGGAAGGATGTGATAGCAAAAGAGAGTGTGGAGGAGATTTATGAGGGTTGAAGAATTATATTAGTCATGTGACATTGCATGGTCTAAGGCAGTGATTCTCAACCGTTTTTTGGCCACGGCCCCCTTAGGAGTTCTTCTTGGGTTCCAGGGCCTCTCTTTCAAACAGGGATACAACACGAACAGATAGACAGAAAATCATTTTTTATTGAACACCAAGAAAACTTGAACATTCCGACATACTGGACAAAACTTAAAAAAAGACTGTATGAAATTAAACATTTATCAGGCCTAATGTGATCCTTGAGCTTGGTGCTTTTCTGCAAGTTTCATGATATCGGGCTCCAAATTAGACAATGACAGTCGGAGGTCACCTCTTGGCGATAATGGATATGAGAACCCTTGATTGAATACATTGACCTGGTGCAGTCTGATTCGCGACTGACTCTGAAGTGAGGCTGTGTGGGAGGAGCTTAAGCAATGACTTTACCAGGTACGCTGAATTCAAACGGTGTGTTGGAAAGATATTATAAATAGGAGGGAAACTATTGACTCCAATGAATGTTGCTGCTTGGATACTTCATTGGTTCAGTTACCAGGGCCCCCAGAAACACTTGGGGCTCCCCTTCTCACAGTTTTCAGTTGGTGGCCCCCTTCAAATGTGCCAGGGCCCCCAACGGGGCCATATAGCCCCCATTGAGAATGGCTGGTCTACGGCATTTCCTTGGAACAATGGAGGATGAGAGAGGATTCAACTAAAGTGTATAAAAGTTTAAAAAGTCTACATTGACTTGTCAGGATGGGCCTATTCCATTCAGTGGAATGGGCAATAATTTGGGACTATAGATTTCAGGAAAATGAAAGAAGACCATGGCCTAACTTGTACAGGACAAGTTGTACTACCTGAGTTTTTTTAAAAGGTTGACAGAATTGATTGATGAAGTTAGAGCTGTGGATGTTGTCTAGAGATAAAAATAGAAATAGATAGATGGATCGATCCCAAAGGCGATTATAGTGTTACGGTAGCATTACAAGTGCAAGGTATACAAATATTAGAAGAGAAGTAAGAAAGAATAAAAAATTAGCTTCCTCAAACAGTCTAACAGGAGGGGGTCATCAGCTCCCCCGCTATAGGTCAACTCATTATAGAGCCTAATGGCCGAGGGTAAGAATGACCTTACATGGATTGAAGGTCTCTCATGGGAGGCTCATCCAGAAGATATTGGTATATGGGATCCATGCTAAGTCGGCTTGCCCCTAGAAGACAGAGGGCAGTGGTCAATGGAACCTATTCTGACTGGAGGTCTGTGATGAGTAGTGATTCATAGATATCCATACTGGGACCTTTCCTGTTTCTGAAATATGTATATATAAATGACCTAGATAAAAATTTAGGTGGGTGGGTTAGTAAATTTTCAGATGATACAAAGATTGGCAGTGGATAGTGTAGAAGACTGGCAAAGGATGTAGTGGGATATAGATCATTTGGAGGTATGGGTAGAGAAATGGCAGATGGTGTTTAACCCACCCAACTGTGAAGCGTTTAGGAGATCAAATTCACTGCGATGGCAAGACCCTTAACTGTGAAGATGTGCAGAGAAAGATTTGGATCCAAGTTCACAGCTGCCTGAAAGTGGCAAAATAGGCTGATAATGTGGTAAAGAAGACGTATGGTATGCTTGCCTGTATCAGCTGAAGAATTGAATTCAGGAATTGGGAACTTATGATGCAACTTTATAAAATTCTAGTTAGGCTGAATCTGGAGTATTGGATTCAAATCTGGTTGCCACGTTACAGTGTTACACGGATTACCCCTTAGTAATAATGATCAGTTAGGCACAGAGAGAATCTGCATTTACTGATAAGTACCTTTATTATCTCAACTAAGAGTACATGAATTTACACAACCGAATACCTGTGTGCACACTTACTAAGTTTCCCTGACCTTCCATGAAGAGTCAAAGAATAGAAAAGGTAGTACCCTGGAAAGGAGTCTACGCTCCAGTGTGGGGCCTTCCACATCCGTGATGGTTAGTCTCTGGAGAGTTGTCGCTGCCTCACATTCAAAGCCTTGCATTTTATATACTTTCCTTAATAGTTCAAATGTTGCATTTCAATCTCGTTGACCCAAGGTCATCTGACTGACCTGTGTCACCATCTTATTGGCTCTGGTCCAAGCCAGCATCCATTTATGGCCCTCTTCCATGAGTGACTTAGTGGTAAAGTAGTAAATTATGGCTCTTTGTTCTAAATCAGTTACCAAATTAGGGGCTGGGAACCGAAGGCCCAGGTCAGTAAGGAAAGGATTGGACCAGAAGGTAGATGTCAGAGAAAGTATTGAAAGACAAAATCAAAATAACAGGTATCTTGGGTCAGATAGTTTGAAGTGTGTATATTTTAATGCAAGGAGGATTATGGGTAAGGGTGATGAACTTAGAACATGGATCAGTACATGGAACTATGATGTTGTAGCCATTACTAAAACTTGGTTGAGAGAGGGGTAGGAATGGGCGATTAATGTACCAGGTTTTTAAAGTTTCAGAAAAGATAGAGGAGGATGTAAAAGAGGTGTGTCTGTGTGTGGGTGGGGAAGGGTGGTGGTGAAGAGCTGCATTACTAATATCACAGCTGCAGTCAGGGGAGACAAAACGGAGGGGCAGACACAGAGTCCTTTTGGGTAGAACGTAGGAATAGGAAGGGTGTAGTCACATTGATGGGATTATACTACAGTTCCCCCACCCCAGTAGCGACCGGGACATTGAGGAACAGATATGTAATCGGTTTAAGGAAATATGTAAAAATAATATGGTTATTGTCATGGGAGATAGCAACTTCCCTAATGTAAACTGAGATTTTTTTAGTGCAAGGGGTTTAAATGCAGCAGAATTTGTTAGTGTATTCAGGAAGGTTTCTTTTTTTTAATATTAATTTTTTTATAAGTTTCTACAATGCAACAACAAAAAAAAAGTAAAAAAGAGGTTTCTACAGCGCAAAACAAACATATCAAATGTACAGTTCATAACAGTTAAGGAAAAGCACCCATAGTAGAATCGTATAAAGTTAGTTACCACCCCACCCTCCCACTACCCAACTCCAAGCCAACCTTACGATATATAGAACAGTTGATCAGAACTTTTATCACCACAATAGACAGTAGACAATAGACAATAGGTGCAGGAGTAGGCCATTCGGCCCTACACAGAGCTGTATTTATAAAAATAAGGTACATTGCCTACTACCTGAGCTATAATGTGTTTACACATCAAAAAAAATGTAAGTCTTAACCGGAAGAAGCTGGAAGTAAGGGATTTAAATGCAAAAGAAAAAAAAGGAGGGATAAACCCTTAATCTAAACGGGAATTATGAAAATATTCAAGAAAAGGTCCCCACACCTTTTGGAACTATATGTCTGAATTAAGAAGTGAATAATGAATCTTTTCAAGGTCTAAGCAGGACATAATGTCTCTGAGCCATTGAGTATGAGTGGGTGGGGCAACATCTCTCCACTTAAGAAGGACTGCATGTCTGGCCAAAAGAGAGGCAAAAGACAATGTATAACATTTAGTAGACTCAGGTGTGTGT
This sequence comes from Mobula hypostoma, assembly GCF_963921235.1. Taxonomy (NCBI): domain Eukaryota; kingdom Metazoa; phylum Chordata; class Chondrichthyes; order Myliobatiformes; family Myliobatidae; genus Mobula; species Mobula hypostoma. Next base: position 44,538,949 of record NC_086128.1, read on the forward strand.
CAACTTCACTTTACTTTATTGTTGCCAGACAATTGATTCTAGAGTGTACAATCTTCACAGCGATATTTGATACTGTGCTTCATGCTCCTGAGGTGCCGAAAGTGTGTCTATTCTCAAAGTGTGTCTGATGACAGGATTAACAATTGATTTAGGCAGATGGCAAGGAAGTGCAGATCCAAGAAGTGCGGGAATGAAGAGATTCTTATAAGAGTTCAACTCCATTGCCACCCATATTGGGCAGTTAGACTGATTATAAAAGTAAGACCAAAAGATAGGACAACGTATGTTGGCTGCCCAGTGATATAAATGAAAATTGGGCAAGGCCATACCACCTACCCTTTTAGATTTTTGAAGGTGAGCTTTATTTAGTCTGGGACGTTTGCCCTTCCATAGATGGGACGAAATAGTAGAATCTAACGAGTCAAAAAAAGCTTTAGAAATAAAAATTGCTAAAGATTGAAATAAGTATAAAAATTTAGGAAGGATATACATTTTAACAACATTAATTCGACCTCTCGGAGATATAGACAGAGGTGACCACTGTACTAGACTCTGTTTTGTATGGTTTAAAAGATTAGTGAAATTTTCTCCAAAAAGACACTTATAATTCCTTGTTACTGTAATGCCAAGGTAAGTAAGTTGATTATTTACTACTTTAAAAGGGACGTTATGAAATGGAAGGTTTCTTAAATCAATATGTGGATGGTGCAACGAAAGGAGGGCCTGTACTGGACCTGGTGTTGGGTAATGAGCTTGGCCAGGTGACTGACCTTTCAGTGGGTAAGCAGTCAGGGAACAGTGACCACAATTCCTTATCTTTCAGGATAGCTATAGGTAAGGATAGGAATGGTCCTTGTGGGAGAGTTTTAAATTGGAATAGAGCATAGGTGTGGAGGGTGTTTAAAGATCAATTGCACGGAGTACAGGAAGGGTTATGTTCTTATTAGAAGGAAGGACAGGGATGGAAAGATAAGAGTGTCATGGTCCGGTCCGTGAAGTCCGTATTCCAGTTCACAGTCTGGTCCATCGACCCTTGCTCCAGGTTTTCCTGTCTACCCTGTTTCTGTTCTTGTTGAGCTCTAATTGACTCAGCTGATTCTCGTTGGGGCTGGCTGCATAAATACCATCAGAGACCAGGCCGTGGCTGCTGGATTGTTCTTGTCCTACTCCTTGTATCCCTTCCTCTGCCTCCTGTTTCCTCATCTGAAGCCCTGCCTTGTCTTGCTGGTAACTCTCGCCTCGCCTGAAGCTCTCGTCTCACCTTGCTTTGCTAGAAGCCTTGCCTTGCCTTGCTGGTAACTCTCACCTCGTCTCACCTGCAGTCTTGTCCTGGAACCACCCTGTACCTAGCTCCCATCCTGTCCCTTGCCTCCGCCCAGGTCAGCCAGGCCGTCTTGCCATTACCTGCGGTTGGTTCTGTCCCTTCCTGTCCCTTGCCTCCGTCGAGTAAGCCAGGCCGTCTTGCCGTTACCTGCAGTTGGTTCTGCCCCTTCCTGTCCCTTGCCTCCGTCGAGTAAGCCAGGCTGTCTTGCCGTTACCTGCAGTTGGTTCTGTCCCTTCCTGTTCCATGCCTCCATTGGGTGGTGATCCGCGCCCTGCCCAGGAGTACCGCGCCCTGCCCAGGAGTACTGCACCCTGCCCAGGTGAACTGTGCCCTGCCCAGGAGGAGCCTGCCTAGCCTCAAGCCTGAAGACTCCAGCCTCCTGCCTAGCCTCAAGCCTGAAGACTCCAGCCTCCTGCCTAGCCTCAAGCCTGAAGACTCCAGCCTCCTGCCTAGCCTCAAGCCTGAAGACTCCAGCCTCCTGCCTAGCCTCAAGCCTGAAGACCGCAGCCTCCTGCCAAGCCTCACCTCAAGTCTCTAGCCTCAAGCCTGAAGACACCAGCCTCCTGCCTCCTGCCAAGCCTCATCTCTAGCCTCTAGCCTCAAGCCTGAAGACTCCAGCCTCCTGTCTCCTGCCAAAGCCTCGCCTCTAGCCTCAAGCCTCAAGCCTGAAGACTCCAGCCTCCTGTCTCCTGCCAAAGCCTCGCCACTAGCCTCAAGCCTGAAGACTCCAGCCTCCTGTCTCCTGCCAAAGCCTCGCCTCTAGCCTCAAGCCTGAAGACTCCAGCCTTGTCCTGCCTGCCAAGCCTCGTTCTTGCCTAGTTCTGGGGTCTGAGCCAGAGGCAGGACCCAGGTACTGGGTCCTTGTCCAGTCTCTGGCTCGGAGCTCAAGCCCGGGCTCATAGGTCTCTTGTCCAGTCCTGTTCTGGGTTCCTGGTTTTCGTGTCCATGTCCTTGCCTTCACCCTGTATCCTAGTCCTGTCTCTAGTACTTCAGTGTCTGTGTCTTGCATTTGGGTCCACCCTTGCTCCCAATGCCCCTCATTATGACAAAGAGAACCTTGGATATCCAGAGAGGTGATGAATTTAATCAAGAAGAAAAAGGAAAATTATGTAAAGCTTCAGAAGCTAGGATCAAATAAAATACATAGGGAATATAAAGAAGCCAGAATAGAACTAAAAAAGGGAATTAGGAAAGCCAGGAGGGGCCATGAAAAGCCCTTGGCATATAGGATTGAGACGAATCATAAAGCATTATATACAAACATCAAGAGTAAGAGAATAACTAAGGAAAGTGTGGGGCCACTCAAGGATAAAGTGGGGGAACATTTATTTGGATGAAGAGGATGTGAATGAGGTACTTAATGATTACTTTGCTTCAGTGTTTACCAAGGTAAAGGATATAGACGACTAGGAGATCAGTGCTGAGTTTATAAATACATTAGGGCATTTAGAGGTCAAGGAGGAGGAAGTGTTGAGCACTTAATGAGTATTAAGGTGGATAAGTTCCCAGGACCTGATGGGATTTACCCCAGGTTATTGAAGGAGGCAAGAGACGGGATTGCTGGGGCATTGAACAGTATCTTCATGTCCTCTCTAGCCACAGGTGAGGTCCGTGGACACTGATGATTGAATAATGTTGTACCTCTATTTAAGAAGGGAACAAGGGAAAATCCCGGAAACTATAGACTGGTGAGTCTCATGTCCATTATAGGGAAATTTCTGGAGCAAATTCTTAGGGATAGGATGTATATGCACTTGGAAACACATGGCCTAATTAGCGAGAGCCATCAACTTGATTGATTTTTTTTGACAAGGTGACGAGTGAAATTGATGAGATAGGGAAGTAGATTTTGTCTACATGGAGTTTAGTAAGGTGTTTGACAAAGCCCCTATTGGGAGGCTAATCCAGAAGATTAGGATGCATGGGATCCCTGGCAAATTGTCTGCTTGGATTCAGAACTGGCTTGCACATGGAAGACAGAGAGTAGTGGTTGAAGGGACTTATTTGAGCTGGAGGTCTGTAATTAGTGGAGTTCTGCAGGGATCTGTGCTGGGACCTCTGCTGTTTGTGATCTATATAAATGGCCTGGATGAAAATGTAGATGGTGGGTTAGTAAATTTGCAGATGATACTAAGATTTTTGGAGTTGTGGATAGTGTAGAGGATTGGAAATGAATACAGCAGAAATATAGATTAGTTGCAGATATAGACAGAGAAATGGCAGATGGGGTTTAACTCAGATAAATGTGAGGTGTTTCACCTCAGTAGGGCAAATGCAAGGAGACAGCACAGTGTTGAGGGCAAGATCCTTAACAGTGTTGCTGAGCAGAGAGATCTTGGAGTCCAAATTCATCGCTCCTTGAAAATGGCTACACAGGTCAATAAGGTGGTTAAAAAGACTTATCAAATGCTTGCTTTTATTAGTCGAGACACTGAGTTCAAAAGTCAGGAGGTTATGTTGCAACTTTATAGAACTCTGGTTAGGCAACATCTGGAGTATTGCATACAGGTCGCCCCATTATAGGAAGGATGTTGAGCCTTTGGAGAGGGTGGAGAGGAGGATTACCAGGATGCTGCCTGGTGTACAAGACATGTGCTATCATGAGAGTCTGGACACACTTGGGTTGTTTTCTCTGAAGCGCCAGAGACTGAAGGGAGATCTGATAGAGGTTTATAAGATTATGAGGGGCATAGACAGATTATATCTGTTTCCCAGGGTCGAACTGTCTAATACCAGAGGGCAAGCATTAAAGGTGAGAGGGGGTAGGTTCAAAGAGGATGTGAGGGGTAAGTTTTTTACTCGGAGAGTCATGGTGCCTGGAATGCTCCGCCTGGTATGGTGGTAGAGGCAAATAAATTGGAAGATTTTAAGAGATGCTTGGATCATGACATGGATATGAAGAAGAGTGAGGATGGGTGGAATAGACATTGTGTAGGTAGGAGGGATTAATGTTTTGGTATTTTCGATTTTCATTTTAGTTGGTTCAGCACAACATTGTGGGCTGAATGGCCTGTTCCTGCACTGTACCATTGTATGTTCAAAACAGTAACCAGCTTGAATCACTCAGGGCAGACACAGACCCCATCATTCACAGATCTGCATGTTATATCATACCAAAGAACACCTCACAAATAACTACGCAAACAACAGGAATTCTGCAGATGCTGGAAATTCAAGCAACACACATAAAAGTTGCTGGTGAACGCAGCAGGCCAGGTAGCATCTCTAGGAAGAGGTACAGTCGACGTTTCAGGCCGAGATCCTTCGTCAGGACTAACTGAAGGAAGAGTGAGTAAGGGATTTGAAAGTTGGAGGGGGAGGGGGAGATCCAAAATGACAGGAGGGGGAGGGATGGAGCCAAGAGCTGGACAGGTGATAGGCAAAAGGGATACGAGAGGATCATGGGACAGGAGGACCGGGAAGAAAAACAAGTGGGGGAGAGACCCAGAGGATGGGCAAGGGAGGTGATCCCACCACTAAGCACATCTTTCCCTCCCCCCCACTCTGCATTCCGCAGGGATCGCTCCCTACGCAACTCCCTTGTCCATTCGTTCCCCCCATCCCTCCCCACTGATCTCCCTCCTGGCACTTATCCGTGTAAGCGGAACAAGTGCTACACATGCCCTTACACTTCCTCCCTTACCACCATTCAGGGCCCCAAACAGTCCTTCCAGGTGAGGCAACACTTCACCTGTGAGTTGGCTGGGGTGATGTACTGCGCCCGGTTCTCCCGATGTAGCCTTTTATATATTGGCGAGACCCGACGCAGACTGGGAGACCGCTTTGCTGAACACCTACGCTCTGTCTGCCAGAGAAAGCAGGATCTCCCGGTGGCCACACATTTTAAATCCACATCCCATTCCCATTCTGACATGTCTATCCACGGCCTCCTCTACTGTAAAGATGAAGCCACACTCAGGTTGGAGGAACAACACCTTATATTCCGTCTGGGTAGCCTCCAACCTGATGGCATGAACATGGACTTCTCTAACTTCTGCTAATGCCCCACCTCCCCCTTGTACCCCATCTGTTACTTATTTTTATACACACATTCTTTCTCTCATTCTCCTTTTTTTCCCTCTGTCCCTCTGAATATACCCCTTGCCCATCCTCTGGGTCCCACCCCCTCCCGCTTGTCTTTCTTCCTGTCCCATGATCCTCTCGTATCCCTTTTGCCTATCACCTGTCCAGCTCTTGGCTCCATCCCTCCCCCTCCTGTCTTCTCCTATCATTTTGGATCTCCCCCTCCCCCTCCCCCTCCAACTTTCAAATCCCTTACTCACTCTTCCTTCAGTTAGTCCTGACGAAGGGTCTCGGCCTAGAGATGCTGCCTGGTCTGCTGTGTTCACCAGCAACTTTTATGTGTGTTCCTCACAAATAACTTCTTATTTTGAAATGATCTCTAGTCCAACAGCTTCACAAAATGGCAGCCTTCATTCCGTTGACCTCATGGCAAGAACAAAGACAATCGGTTTGTCTATTTCCTCTATCCTTAATTCATTCAAATTCACTGATTTGTAGACTGTAGATCTTTCTGGCTAACAATAGGAAGGTTGACAAGTCTTTGGAAATGGTGCAGAAAAGTTTTACCAGCATGCTGCCTAGATTAGATGACATGTGTTACTATAATAAGAGGTTGTACAAACTTCCATTTTTTTCTCTGGAGTGGTGGAAGCTGATTGAGGTTTATAAGATTTTATGAGGCATAGATACAGTAGACAACCAGCATCTTTCTCCCAGGATTGAAATATTTAATAGAAGGGGCCATAAATTTAAGGTGAGAGAGGATAAATTCAAAGGAGATGTACAAGGCATGTTTTTACACAGAGAGTAAAGGGTGCCTGGAATGCACTGCCTGGGGTGGTGTGGAGGCAATTATGATAGAGGCTTTCAAGAGGCTCCTGAATGTGCAGAAAATGGGTGGATATGAACGTTGTGGAGGCAAAACAGATTAGTTTATTTGGGCACTTTAGAACCAGAATCAAAATCAGAATCAGATTTATCAGTGGCATATGATGGGAAATTTGCTGTTTTGCAGCAGCGGTACAAAGACATCAAACAAATCTATAAATTGCAAAAACAAGTGGAGTACTGAAAAAAAATGCTGAGGTAGTGAAAATGGATAGACCATTCAAAGATCTGATGACAAAGGGGAAGAAGCTGTTTCTGAGTCATTGAGTGTGGGTCTTCAAGCTCCTGTACCTCCTCCCTGATGGTAGTAACAAGAAAAGGGGCTAATCCACATTGTGTTGGGTCTCAATGATGGATACTGCCTTTTTGAGGTACTACCTCTTGAAGACATCCTTGGTGGTGGGAAAGCTTGGGCCTGTGATGGAGCTGGCTGAGACTACAACCCTCTGTCTGTTATAACGTGCGTGTTGATGGCCGACCCAAATGCAAGACACAGGCACTGAAGTACTAGGAACAGGACTAGGGTTATTGGGATAGCAAGGTGAGTCAGGAAGAAACGACACTGGACAGGGACACAGGCTCTGGACGAGACTAGGATTCAGGGCCTGGGCTAGGACTTGGACTAGAAACACGGGACCCGGACGTGGAACTAGGAACAAGGAGCCTGGACTAGGAACACGGAACTCAGGAACCAGAGCCTGGACAAGGACCCAGAACCTGGGTCTTGGTTGGGACTCGGAACCGGAACCCGGGTCTAGGCTAGAACTCGGGACTAGGGTTACATACCCCGTGGGTATCTTGTGACTGTCTTATGAGCATGATGTAATGGTCTTGTGGAGGTCACATGATGTAATTTTCCCACCAGTGTGAGGTCACATGATGACCTGTTCTCAACAAGTATAAAGGACACCCCCGGTGTGACGCAGTTACATTTCAGTTGGGTTGTTTGCTTCGTTAGTTACTCCGTTATGCTGCGTATTCGACTCATGATGCAGTTTCATTTCAAAAGGAGTTCTACTTTCTATTGTAAGGTAAAGCAGTTGTGCCGGCAGTTTCACCAATCGCTGCCAGCTTTGTTGGTGTATCTTTGATTTACCTTTACAGGAGTATTGGAGAGTGAAGTCCTTATTAAAGGACGGGAACCTGAAGGATCGGAATAAAGTTGGAGTCATTCGACGGTTTTTTAGAGGATCGACCTTATTGAGGATTCGTTAGAATATGGTGACCTGTATCTGAGATAACTCCTGCAAGAGCAGGGAAGTTTGAGCAGTGTCCTCTCGCCAGGAAAAGGTCAGTTCCTTTAAGCCGTATTATGTCCTTCGTCGTGAATCCTTTGGAGAATCAGCAGTAACGTCACGCCTTCGAAGAAATCCATTTCCAGAGAAGTCTCTCCTTATTGACTGTGTAAATCACTTGGACTTTTGAATTTACCATTTTAAGACTGGGTTCGAATTTACCACTTTAAGAACTGTTTTCATATTTACCCTTTTAAGAACTTTTCCAGAGTGGCCATATAGCAGTTAACTTCCAGTTAAGTTAGTCATTTGAATACTTTTCGCTATTGTTGAGTTTAATAAATGTTTGTTTATTTTTATGAAACCTGCCTCAATTGATAATTCATTGTTGCCGATCACATGACACTAGGATCTTGGCAAGGACAGGACGAGGTACCCCAGCACAGGACAAGGAATCTCCAGGACCGGGCTGGGTGAGGACCCCCTGGGCTGGGCTAGGAACCCCTGGGGTGGGCGAGGAACATGGACTGGAAGAGGCACCAGAACTGAATGAGGACACGAAGCTCAGACTTGGACAGGGCTGGATCACGGCACCTGGACTTGGTCTTGGAGCACAGAAACACGGAGCCTTGGACTTGAGCACAGGAACACAGAACCAGGACCCCTCCTTGGGAACAGGACCTAGGGCTGGGACCCTTCTTTGACATGGACACTAAACATGAGGACACAAAGAGATAGTTCCAAACTCAACAATAGATATTTCCTTATCTTGGCGTGGCAAGGCTCCAGTTTCACTCTGGCGGTTGAACTTGACAGGGATACTGACGAAGTTGCAGACGAAGGTTGCAGGCGAGGTTTCAGATGGGGATTCGGCTGGGAGGGGAGAAGGAGTGAGAGAGAGGGAAAGCAGGTCAGCACCCAATCCCTGGTTTGCAGAGATATTTGTGTCCAGCCCGAAACAATAATCAGGTGTCTCAACAGAACCAGGGAAAACCAGACAACCTGGAATAAGGATTGATGGACAGTATCGCGAACAAGAATACGGACTTCACGGACCAGACCATGACTGTCACTTCTTGTTATATTGTGCATTAGAGGGTCTATACCAGGCCATAATGCAACCAGTCAGAATGTCCTCCACCAGACATCAGAAGAAGTTTGCAAACATCTTTGATGACACACCAAATCTCTGCAAACTCATAACAAAGAGCCATTGGTGTGCCGCCTTTGAGATTGCATCAATGGATTGGTCCCAGGATAAATCCTCTGAGATGTTGACACCAACGAACTTGAAGCTGCTCACATTTTCCACTACTGACCACTCAGTGAGATTTGGTGTGTGTTCTCCTGACTTCTCCTTTCTGAAGTCCACAATTCATTCTTTGGTCTTGCTGATGTTCAGTGCGATGCCGTTATTGTGATGTGACTCAACCATCTGATCTATCTTGCTCCGGTCCACTTCCTCATCATCACTTCATATTCTACCAACAACAGTGGTGTAATTAGTGAACTTATAAATGGTACTTGAGTTATGCCAAGCCACGCAGTCTTGAGTAAAGCAATGGGATAAGCACTTATCCTTGAGATGTACCTGTGTATGTGACAAGAAGCCTAGGCACGGATGGTAAGGACCCAAGTGCTAGAATCAAGACACGATTTTGAGACTGAGATGAGTACAGGGTTTTTGAATAGATGCTCGATGAGAACCTAACAAGATTAGACAAGAATCGAAATGAGACAGAAATCCTAAATGCAGTGACAGACTGAACCATATCTGAGCTGACGATTGAGCACTGAACCTGAGTTTAGGTGCTCTTTAACTATCCAAATCTTGGCACCAAAACATGACTACCAATTGGTGGAGTGAGCCAGAATTTTTAAAGGGGCTGTGCCAGCAATCCATAGTCTAGAGAATTGGAGCATCTGGACCAGGGAGACTGGCATGGTTGGGTGCGTGCTGTAACAGGAGCTCTCCCCTACAGCCAACTTCTGATGGCCCTGGATGCTCAGAGTCATGTTGACAGCAATCTTGGATCAGTGCTGAGTCCAGGATGTCCCTTTCTGGAACCCAGCACCATTCCTCCGGTCCAAACCTTCCCAGATAATGAGGAGCTGCCAAGCACCCCAAGCAGTTTGTATCCAGAAGCTTCTCCACAGTGAAGACCTGTTCCCCATCAACAAATCTAGATGGTGGCGGGGCTGTTTGTGGTGGGGCTAAAGAACTGGTACTGACAGGTTTCAACCTGAATACATGAAAGGTAGGATTTATCTTAAGGGTCTTGGGGTGCTGCAAAGTGTAGGCTACTGGGTTCACTTTCTTAAGGACCCTGAAGGGTCTGATGAACTTGGGCACCAATTTCCTTGGCTCAACCAGAGAGACAAATTTTGAGTGGACAACCAGCCTTCTTGCCCAGGCTGCAAGGCTAGTCCCTGTCCTCTCTTATGATTGGCCTTCAGTTCAGCCTTATGGGTTAAGGCCAACAAAATCTCCCTCACACTAGTCCATTTCTCTTTGCAGCACCTGACGAGATCTTCGGCAGCAGGGACCCCAACCTGCTCAGAGAAGAGGTGGAGAATACCCGAACTGGCATTTAAACGGGGTCATCTCGTGTGCAGAGTGCTGTAGTGTGTTGATCGCGCCACTTGTCTCGTCTTTCTGAGGCCAGGCATCTCAGGATCTGCTCCATAGACCTGACCAAACTTGGAATGAACAGGCGACTGGAGGACCATTCTTGGGAATCTCCTTTTGCGCTTGGGCTTTGTGTACAAGCGCGTCGATTCCCGAACGAGTGGACGCTATCTCCTTAGCTTGGGGAAAAATGGTCGCAGGCTGCTTCTGTGGTCAGGTTTATTGAACTAGTGATACAAGGTATCCAGTTTTTGATTCTTTGTCCCTGGCCGATAGGTCAGAACAAAATTGAACCAGTTAAAGGAAAGTGACTACCTGGCCTGTCTTGAATTCAGTCTTTTCGCCTCCTGTATATAAACCAGGTTTTTTATGGTCTGTCCACAAAATAAAAGGGTTCCTAGCCCCTTCAAGCCACTGATGCCATTCCTCCAGTGCCAACTTAACCATGGTCAGCTCCACTGGAGATAGATGCCTGGAGAAGAATGCATATAGGTGCAGCTTATTGTCCAAAGGTGTCTGTTGAGACAATACTGCACCACTCTGACATCCAAGGTGTCCACCTCCATGATGAAGTGAATGTCCGGGTTAGGCGAGACCAAAGTGGCAGGTGTTGTGAACCACTGTTTGAGTTCTGCAAAAACAGCCCCTGCTTCAGTAGTCCAACCAAAAGACCCTGTGGATTTCTTAGTTAGTACTGCCAATGGAGACGTTGCTGAGCTGAAGTTCCTGATGAACTTTATGTATAAGTTGGCAAATCCCAGAAATAGTTGGACTTGTTTCAAACTGGATGGATGTGGCCAATATTTGACTGCCTGTGTCTTAGTAGGGTCCATATTGAGATTGCCATTAGAGATGATAAAACCCAAAAATGAAACTGTGGTCATATGAAATTCGATTTATTCCATGATCAAGAAGCCTCTTTAAGATATCTCTGATGTGAGTGATGTGCTCTCCATGCTTTTCAAGAAAATTAGGATGTTGTTTAAGTAGGCAAAGGCATACTTATGGAAAGCAACCTAGAATAAAATGTTTATGAAGGCCTAGAAAACTGCTGGTGTGTTAGTAAGGCTAAAGGTCCTGACCAGGTACTCATAGTGCCCTATTGGTGTGTAGAATGCAGTCTTTCATTCGCTACCCTCCTTTATGCAGAGCACATAGTATGCTCTCTGCAAGTCTAGCTTCGAGAATACTCTTGCCCCTTGGAGTATCTCAAAGGTAGTGTTCATAAGTGGGAGATTCAGTCCTATATAATTAATGCACTGCACTGGCTGATGAGGTGGAGGGCCAAATGAATCCCATAGCAAGTGCTTCTTCCATGTACTCCTCCACAGCATGTCTCTTTGGGCCTGAGAGTGCATACAATCCACCCTGTGGAAGACAAGAACCAGACAGAAGGTCGATTGCACAATTGTAGGGTCAGTGCGGTGGAAGAGTTGAGATCTTTCCCTTGCTGAAGACCTCTTCCAAATCCTTGTAGATGGAAGGAATTTTGACTGGCTCAGGTGTCGCAGCTACTCCCAAACTTCCCTCCAAGAATGACTCCTGAGTCTCCTTAGGAACTAGGGGCAATTCAACAGACCTTATGAGTTGCTAGAGTCCTTTGTCGAAACCAAGTCCAAATCCTCATCTGTATCCTTGGACAACAGCAATGAGGTGCTACGAATGGTCTTTGTCCTCCTGGGACTAGGCTTCAATGGTCTATGTTTAGGAGCCTTTCCCTTGGACAGGACCTGGCGACTGTTACCCTTAGGCTTGGCTGCTAGGGTCCAGAATTCTTGGCCACCACCTTGGTGGGCTTCTTGGTATGTTCCTGAACTTAAGTCTCTTTCCCTACAGCTCAATCACACCTCCGACTAGACAGGGTCGGAACTAGCACAGTACTGCTGACTGCAGCTGGCTCATCTGCCCTTGGAAGCATGACTGGGTCTCTCAAAGGCTTTGGGTTACCCTGAGCAAGCATCTGCTTCCTCATCGGCTGGTGGTCTCAAGATACTCTGGAGGCTGGGTCACCAAACCACAAACACTCCTTCCTTCAAGGAACTGACCATACGATGATTCTCCCTTTCTCCCAGTTCACGGAAGGGTTATACCTGGCTAGCCAAGGGTGCCCGAGGATCGGGGTATCTGAGGAGAATCTATGATAGGAAAACAAATGTCTTCCGCATGTTCCTCTGTCCTCATTTGCAAAAACAATGTCTGCTGCCAGATCTGCCCAGACCCAAGAATACATCCAGGGCAGTTGTGGTTATGTGCTGGCTCAGTTCCTGCAGTGCTATAGTGAGCGGACAGGCTGTCCCCAAGTCCAGGAAATTACTGGCTGCCCTAGAGTCCACAAAGTCATTTACCTTTTGCCGGTTCTTTCCCTAGGAGATCTCTGCCTCCAGCATAACACCAGAATCTATAAGCTTGGGAGTAATGGTTGCTATCATCGCAGTCCTTCCAACACAGGACATTCTTTGCAGTTTTCCCGACAACTGCAACTTTGGACATTCAGCCCACAGGTGACCTGTTTCCCTGCAGTAGTAGCGGCAACCTTGACTCCAACACTGGGACCTCTCATCGATGGACAGTCTTGTGCAGCCAACTTGCATTAGCTCGACAGGGTCTTGTGCAGAAGACAGGCTGGTCACTGTCTGACGCGATGAGGCTGAACTTGGGCTAGCTTTCTTCGACCTCTTGAGAATAGTCTCACCTCTGCTCCGCAAGGTGATTATTGAGGTGGATGGATTGATCAATCAGAGTCTCTATGTCCTCTTCCGAATCATGAACACAAAAGGTGCCTGATGAGCAACTGGAGGATGTGGGGTTAACTTAAATGTTATTCTTTGTCAGCATAGTCATGGCAGGCTGAATGACCTTTGCTGTATGATTTTATGATTGAAAGGACTCAAAACTTAAGTCACAGAAATGAATCATTATCCATATCAGGTATCTTCCTTTTACACTTACGAGACAGGAATAGAGTTAGGAAACTTGCTAAATAGGCCATCTAAGTAACAAGAACCTGTGAAAATATTGGGATAATTGACATAGGAACATCTGACAGAAAAAAATGACACAAAAATGTAAGTAAAGTCTGGACTATGGATTATTAACAGAAATATTTCTCATAGATACTGCATGGTCTTTACATGTGCGTGAATGGTGATATGCGTCATATGGGTTTTAAGTAAAACATTACCATTCACAACGTGGGGCATTTTTATTGAACAATAAAACTTCTTGACCCCAAGGATCACAGTGCAACATGCAGATGTTTTATTTTCTAATTCTCTATAATATACTGTAGAAGGCAAAGATAATTGCAATCTTTAAACATTAACATTGTTGATAATCGCTCCTGCAGTTCTCTTTCAACCTTCAAAAAAAATTCCCCATTAGCTTTCTGCAGTTCCTGTGAAGTAATTAGTGTTCTGTGTGCATGGAAGGAACAGCATGATTAGATTTTCACAACAAGAAGTGACTGGTAAAAATAACAAGCTAATTATTCTTCTGTGTTTGCGTCACAACATCATGACTAAGAACAGCCATTATGGTCTTTATTTGCATCACCTGACTTGAAAGGAAAAGGAAGAAATACACAAATAATATTTTAGGGCATCTTAAGAACCAAGCATAGTTGCATTATTTATATCAGTGATATTGAAACACATGGCACGCATGCATCCTCACCACACAGGCCAGAAACTCTGTCGAGCAACCATTTGTTTTGTGCTAGGTTTCGATGAAGGTAGAGATGAAGGTAGAGATGATGCAGCCCTGATAGATTCCTGCCAAGGAAATGAAGACCACACACTACAATGAACATAAATAATATTTGATGTTGGGGAAGGAAGGGTAATGAATGGTTTTGGACAAGGGCCTTGTTGCTCATGGAATTTCTCAAAGATCGAATTAGCTAAATAAGTTTCAATCTGGTTTGTTAGTACAAAGCTGTAGGAGCTGATGAATCCCAAAATCTTATTGGTGAGCAGGGGAAGGTTATAATGAACCATATCATTCTATTATTTTGTAACAACACTAGAAGGGAGTGGTGAAAGGGCCTGGTTGAAGGGGGTGTGGAGGAGGGCAGGGTTTTGAATGGAAGATTGGTGCTGTTGAAATAAGAGCTCTAGGCCAAGGGTAAGGCAGGAAGTAAGCATATTAACATTTGTTATCAGCTGCAACATTTTCCTGGGAATGAGGGGTGGGAATTCCAATAAAGCAGTAGATACATTTATTCATCATATATAGGACACAGCCTTGGGGTAAGGGAATTGTGTCTGGTGAGGTGGGGGAAATGGGGTGGTGCTCTGGGGGATATTATAAATAGATATACAGAAAGAGATAAAGGACCATTTAACAAAATATGTATGGCCATTAGGACAATTAACTCTAAAGAAAGCCATCTTGTCTTGAGAGAGAAAACAATCTTCCCTTTTGAATGGAATACTTAGTAATTCTTGATTAAGTAAACAATGTTGATATCCAAAGGATATGGAGAAGGACACAAAATTAATTACCAGTTACAATCATAAACACAAGAGGTTCTGCACATGCTGGGAATCCAGAGCAACATGCACAAAATGCTGGAGGAACTCAACAAGTCAGGCAGCATCTATGGGAATGAATAAGCAGTTGACATTTTGGGCAGAGACCCTTCATCAGGACTGGAAAGAAAAGAGGGAAGGTGCCAAAATAAAAAGGTGGGGGAAAGAGAAGGAGGACAAGCTAGAAGGTGACAGGTGAAGAAAGGACATGGGGCTGTGATAATGATTCTAGGTGAGTACGTGATCAAAGAGTCAGAGGGTAGCAGAGATCACAGAGGGGGAGCACTGACAGAGGGTCTCACTGAACTCCCATCGAAGCGAAAATTTATTTTTCAGGGAAGGCACTTCACCTATCACCTTCTAGCTTGTAGTCCTTCTCCTCCCCCACCTTATTCTGGCTTCTTTCCCCTTCCTTTCCAATCCTGATGAAGGGTCTTGATCCAAAATGTTTATTCATTTCCATAAATGCTGCCTGACCTGCTGAGTTCCTCCGGCATTTTGTGTGTGTTGCTTTGGATTTACAGGGTCAGCAGAATCTGTTGTGTTTATGACTTGCTACTCCATTGTGAAGTCTCGTCAAGTTATGCACACCCTGAAGAAGTTTAAATCTTCTCTTTGACAGGAATTTAGTGCTCTTTCACTACTCCTCCTCTGTGATCTCTACTGCTCACCCAAACACGCTACTATAGCCACGTGTCCTGTCTAGTTCTTCACCTTTCACCTTCTAACTTGTAGTCTTTCCCCTTCCCCCAACTTTTTTTTCTGGCTTTTTCACCTCCCCTTCCAGTCTGATGATAGGTCTTGGCCTGAAACATCGATTGTTTATTCATCTCCATAGATGCTGCCTGACCTACTGAGTTACTCTAGCATCTTTTGTGTGTTAACAGTTACAATTTCTGAGGCAGGCTTGAAGACTCTTGAAAATGGTAGGTCTAAAAGTGACTTCATTGAAATTCATATGATAACAAGATTATTTTCTGTTTAACTAGAAAAAAATGTCTTAAGGCCACCCAGAGTTCACCCTTTCAATCTACACAAGTGCAGTTAGAATAGAAATCATGCGTGTTTTATTTTCTCAATTTTAAGAATTAAAATAATGCTGTGGTTGTTTGGGAAATGCTGAAGATAAATCCCTCCGAGAATAATTGACAGTACCAGTGTATCATCAGTATTACAGTGACATTTTGGTCAGACTACTAACTCCTGAGTCAGAAGGCAATCTTATAACTCAGCCAACCCAATTATGTGGCTTCAGATTGGGGTGAGGAGTAAATTAACTGTGATACAAAAGCCATCACAACCCTACAGGACAAACTGCAGGATTTTTATGTTAGTAACAAGTGCTGACAGTCTTTCTCTCCTTTAAATTTCTTGTATTAAAATATAAGAGGATCTGTCCTGGAACGGGAACTTAAATGTCATCACAAAGAAGGCACAGCAGCGCGTCTACATTCGTTAAAGTTTGCGTAGGTACTGCTTGTCACCAGAAACTTCAACAAACTTCTGTCGATATACAGTGGAGAATATCCCAACTGGTTGCATCATGGCCTAATATGGAAACACCAACGCTCAGGAACAGAAAAGGCTACAGATAGTCATGGGCACAGCTTAGTCCATCACAAGCAAAGCACCCCCCCCCCCCACAACCACTGCATGCATTTACATGAAATGCTGCCACAAGAAAGCAAAATCCATCATCAAAGATCTCCACCATGTAGGCCATGCCCTCTTGTCACTATTACCATTGGGCAGGAGATACAGAAGCCTTAGGTCGCACACCACCAGGTTCAGGAACAGGAACCTGACAACCATCAGACACCTGAGTCAGCATGGATAGCTGCAATCACCACTGACTGTATGACCAACAGACTTACTCTCAAGGACTGTTTGCAATTGATGTTCTCAGTAATTTTTATTTGCAGTTTGCTTTCTTTTGCACATTGGTTGTTTGTCAGTCTTTGTTTATATCTAGTTTTTTTTGTAAATTCTATTGTATTTCTTTTTTCCTGTAAATGCCTGCAAGAGAATGAGTCTCAAGGTAGTATATGGTAACATTGCATTGAACTTTAAACTTTACAGACTATAGAGAACTTAAATTCAATAACTTCAAGATGATGTATGAATGTAGACAATAGATTTTCTTATTAGAACGTGATAAAATATTGACATTTTGAAATTAAATATTGCTGTAATAAGTTTGATTCAAAAATTCGTAACAGAAGTCTAGTTAAAGCTGGAAAGAAATGCAGACAATACGTAAGATGTTGAGTATATTGAAGGAAGGGAATGCTAATAAAATTAAGGACACAGCATTTTAGGCGGGCATGACCTTCATGAGTGCAGTGGATGCTGAGATAGGGATATTACTCTGGGATCATCCATGCACTGTTAATGCATTCAAGGAAAACTTCCTGTTGTAAGCAAATGATGGCGCTTAGCCTTAATATGATTACAGGTGGTGTACATTTGAATGACCTCACACACTATAGTGATGTGCAATTGTTATACAATGAAACAGACACTTCTATTTCAGTAATCCAGTAGCAGAGGCCTGTGAACATGTACATATGAGACAGATGATGAAGTGCAGACAGAAGTCTGTCTCTGATGAAAGCAAGCATAATAAGCTAATCATTATAAGAAGCCCAGGTGTAATGGCAATGTAAGTTCAATGTACAATGAGTGATTAACATTCAAGCTTAGTTGCCAACTTCTAATGCATCTAGTCACTTAGCTATTCTTCACCAATTTTCCATATTCATGTTTTTCTGTGCTCTGTGTGGTTTTATTCTTGTGAGTATGCAAAACCACCATGTAGCCTACAGTGGGATGTCTGGTCATGATCTGCAGACGCAAATTGAGAAGATTTATATCATCAAGAAATAGAAGTCTGGGAATTAAAATGAAAACATATCAGGGCCAATGACAAATATAATTTAGATATTTATGTCTTGGAAATGTCTAATTCAGTGTGGATATGAATAAAGCTGAAGAGGATTTTATTTTCAGTAATAAACCAGTCAAGTGGATTTCCAGCTTCTACAAACTTTCTCGTGTTTATACTTTCATTCATTCCTGTGACTGATGGACATTTGCTACATGAGAACAAGGAATTTGTAATAAGCCAAATGGTTCAATCCAAGGTTGAAATGGGAAAGATGGATAAAATAGCCTCTTTTATATCCAAAGTTCTATGTTTCTATTCCATGATCTGGAAAATAGAGTAATTGTTGTAATTTTACAATGTTAAATGTGAGACTTTTATAAATTTAAAGAGGAAAACCTGGTCTTTAATGGTTGAATTATATTGCAAAATATATGCAAAAAATATGTTGATTGTGTACACAAGCTGAAATGTGTTTCGTTTCTTAAAATTGCTATTTAACGATAGAGCTAAATGTAGATGTGACATCAAATGATGTGATGTTCAATTCCCTATAATCAACATATCAGATTATGTGGGATTATGTATAGTATACAGCACAGCAACAGGCTATTGGCCCAACCAGTCCAAACCTCCCCACACTTCTTTCTCCCTCATACCTTTGTAAAGCTTTTGTATGATCATCCACACTATTCATTTCAACATCTCACTGTAGTACCGAGTTCCACATTCTCACTACTTTTTTGGCTGGAAAGTATCTCCTGGATTCCCTGATGGTTTCATTGGTGACTCAGCATCATCACTATGTGCCGTGCTGTATGATGTGGGCGATCATGGTCTTGACCATGATTGTTCGTGTTGTGGCGACCCACTTTCTACGCAGGCGAACTGGCTCACAAAATGGCGCACACGTCGACAGAGAGGCCAGCCTCAAAATGGCACTGGGCCTTCTTCTTCACCAGCAAGAGCAGAAAGCCCGCGCGCGGGAAGAGACTTTTGTAATGCACCTCTGACGCCATTTCCACCTGGGGAGGGCGGGAACGGAACTGCGTAAAAGCCGGTGCCGCGAAGTTTGAATAAACTAGTCTCGAGTGCAACTTACAGACTGCGTGTTGTTATTTCTAGCTCTGTGTGTAGCACATCGCTGCATTGGTGACCCCGACGGTCCAAACGGGATTTGGACCAAAGATGATCGACTCTTCATCTGTTCACACAGTTTCACTAAAACTGCCAACTTTCCGGATGCTGCCACCACGTGTGTGGTTTGACCAAGCAGAAGCCCAGTTCCAGATTCGGCAGATACCTTCGGATTCCACACGTTACTATTACGTGGTGAGCTCCCTTGACCAGGAGACAGCTGCCCAGGTTGAGGATTTCATACATTCACCCCCGGAAGAAGGCAAATATACAGCATTCAAGGAACTGCTCATAGGGACCTTTGGCCTCTCACGGCGTGAGCGAGGTGCCCGCTTGCTGTACCTGGACGGTTTGGGAGACAGGCCGTCGTCAGCATTAATGAACGAGATGCTGGCCGTGGCTGAAGGACACAAGCCCTGCCTCATGTTTGAGCAGGCGTTCCTAGAGCAACTGCCCGAGGACATACATCTGCTGCTGGCCGACGCAGATTTCAGTGACCCCCGGAAGGTGGCAGCCCGGGCAGATGTGCTGTGGAAAGCCAAGAGGGAGAACGGGGTGTCCGTCGGACAGATTACCAAGCCACGTGACCAACAGCAGGCCAGATCAGGCCCGGCAACGGAGCGCACACAACCCAGAGGCAGGAGTGAGGAGGCCAAGGAACAGTGGTGTTTCTACCACCAGTGGTGGGGCACAGAAGCCCCTCGTTGTCACTCGCCCTGCAAGTTCCCGGGAAACGCCAGGGCCAGCCGCCGCTAGCCATTAGCAACGGCTGGCCACCAGGACAGCCTCTTGTACCTCTGGGACAAACAGTCGGGACACCGCCTCTTGGTCGACACCGGAGCGGAAATCAGTATCTTACCCCCGACGGGGTATGACACCCGCAACAGGGAGCCGGGACCCACCCGAGGGCCACAGACGGCAGTACGATACAGACCTACGGCACCCGCGCAGTGCAGCTACAGTTCGGTGCCAGCCGGTTCACGTGGGACTTCACACTGGCCACCGTGGCCCAACCACTCCTGGGGACCGACTCCTTGCGAGCTCACAGCGAGCTGGTCGACTTGCAAGGGAAAAGACTGGTCCATGCCAAGACTTTCCAGACGTTCTTCCTGGGTGAATTCAAGTTGCCAGCCCCACACCTGGACTCCATCACGCTGTCTGATAACGAATTCACCAGAATCCTGGCGGACTTTCCATCGGTTCTGGCACCGCAGTTCACGGCAGCCATGCCCAGAGAAAGAGTACAGCACCACATTCTGACCCAGGGACCACCCCTCCACGCCCGCACACGAAGGCTCCCCCTGGACAAGCTCCGACTGGCGAAGGAAGAGTTCAAGAGGATGGAGGAATTGGGGATTGTACGGCGGCCCGACAGCCCAGGGGCCTCTCCCCTGCACATGGTGCCAAAGCAGCCAGGGGCTGGAGACCATGCGGCGACTACCACAGACTGAACGAGGCTACAACTCCAGGCCGCTACCCCGTGCCGCACATACAGGACTTTGCAGCAAACCTGCACGGTGCAAGCATCTTTTCCAAAGTAGATCTCGGCCGAGGATACCATCAAATCCCGGTACACCCCGAAGGCATCCCCTAAACAGCACTCATCACCCAGTTCGGCCTGTTCGAATTCTTCCGAATGCCGTTTGGCCTGAAGAATGCCGCACAGACATTCCAGTGGCTAATAGATGCAGTGGGACGCGACCTGGACTTTGCGTTCATCTATTTGGACGACATCCTCATAGCCAGCAGTAGTCATCAGGAGCATCTGTCCCACCTCCGCCAGCTTTACTCCCACCTGAGTGATTTCAGCCTCACGATCATCCCGGCCAAATGCTAGTTCAGTCTCGACACCATTAACTTCCTGGGCCACAGGATTACCAAAGACGGGGCAACACTTCTGCCCACCAAGGTAGACACGATCCGCCACTTCGCCCGGCCCAACACAGTCAAAGGCTTGCAGGAGTTCGTTGGTATGGTGAACTTCTACCACTGCATCCTCCCCTCAGCAGCCTGTATCATGCGCCCTTTATTCACCCTGATGTCGGGTAAAGGCAAGGACATTACTTGGGACGAAGAGGCCATGGCCGCTTTCGTTAAGGCCAAGGTAGCCTTGGCAGACGCTGCGATGCTGATGCACCCCAGAACGGACGTTTCAACCGCCCTCACAGTGGACGCATCCAACACAGCAGTCAGTGGGGTGCTGGAGCAACTCATCAAGGGGCGCTGGCAACCCCTGGCATTCTTCAGCAGGCACCTACGGCCACCTGAACTCAAGTACTGTGCCTTCGACTGGGAGCTGTTGGCACTATATCTGGCAACCTGGCATTTCAGAAACTTCTTAGAAGACAGGCTGTTCACCGCGTTCACAGACCACAAACCGTTGACCTTCGCATTCACGTAGGTGTCCGATCCCTTGTCGGCCCGCCAGCAGCGACATCTGTCCTACATCTCCGAGTACACGACGGACATCCAGCATGTCTCGGGAAAGGACAACGTCGTGGCGGACGCACTCCCCAGACCAGCTATCCAGGCCCTGTCCTAGGGGGTGGACTATGCAGTACTGGTGGAGGCGCAGCAGGCAGACGACAAGATGCCCAGCTACAGGACCGCAGTCTCGGGTTTGCAGCTGCAAAACTTCCTCGTAGGCCCAGGTGAGAGGACCCTCCTGTGTGACGTGGCTACCGGCCAACCTTGCCCCATCATCCCAGCAGCCATTGGAGGGAAAGAGAAGGTTTTTACGGTGGACCGACTCAAACCGGCCCACATGGACTTGGCGCAGCCGGTCGAGGTTCAGGCACCGCGGCGCAGGGCTGACCGCCCAAACAGAGACTGATCCAGACTGTGGACATTGGGGAATGTATGGCCGGTTCTGTGGGGGGGTGTTATGTGGCGACCCACTTTCTACACAGGCAAACCGGCTCACAAAATGGCGCGCCTGTCGGCAGAGAAGCCAACCCCAAAATGGCGCTGGGCCTTCTTCTTCACCAGCAAGGGGAGAAAGCCCACACGTGGTAAGAGACTTTTGGAATGCACCTCTGACGTCATTTCCGCCCGGAGAGTGTGGGAACGGAACTGCGTAAAAGCCAATGCCGTGAAGTTTGAATGAACTAGTCCCGAGTGCAACTTACAGACTGCGTGTCATTATTTCTAGCTCTGTGTGTAGCACATCGCTACGGTGTCAAATTTTTCTGCAGAAGTACTTTGCCATTATCTTCCTCTGGGCAATGTTCTTCCAAGACGGGTGACTCCAGCCATTATCAATACTGTTCAGAATTGTCTGCCTGGTATCAGTGGTTGCATAACCAGGACTTGTGATATGCTCCAGCTGCTCATATGACCATCCACCACCTGCTCCCATGGCTTCACATGACCCTGATCAGGGGGCTAAGCAGATGCTGCACCTTGCTCAAGGGTGGCCTGCAGGCTAGGGGAGGGAAAGAGTGCCTTACACCTCCATTAGTAGACACATATCTCCACCCTGCCAACCTTTTGGTGATTATTTTATCTTATTTATCTCTTCCCAGAGTGGATGTGGCAAAATTGTTTCCCATGGTGGGGGAGTCTAGTACGAGAGGGCATGACTTAAGGATTGAAGGGCGCCCATTCAGAACAGAGATGCGAAGAATTTTTTTTAGCCAGAGGGTGGTGAATCTATGGAATTTGTTGCCACGGGTGGCAGTGGAGGCCAAGTCATTGGGTGTATTTAAGGCAGAGATTGATAGGTATCTGAGTAGCCAGGGCATCAAAGGTTATGGTGAGAAGGCGGAGGAGTGGGACTAAATGGGAGAATGAATCAACTCATGATAAAATGGCGGAGCAGACTCGATGGGCCGAATGGCCGACTTCTGCTCCTTTGTCTTATGGTCTTATGGTCTTCCCCACATGTGGAAGTACATCCACCTAATCCACTCTATATAAACCTTTGGCAGGTCAGGTAGCTTCCGTGGAAAGAGAAACAGAGTTACTGCTACTGGTCAAAGACTCTTCCACAGAACTGGACAAGCGAGCAAACAAGCTGTTAAGTTTTGTAACCCCAAAACATAAAACTACTTCAAAAAAAAAGCATAGATCTGGGAATGTGAGTTTGACTTCATGCTTTACTTTAATTGAGGCATGTGCATATAACATGGTGGCATAATGACATATGGCATTTATGTACTTTTACATATAACTTGCAATGCATAATGTAAACAGCAAAGAATGCTTAATCAAACGATATATTTACAGTTGTACTCAAATATTACTGAAATATTAAATACATAAAGCAAGTTAGTTTAATATTGTCATGATGATGTGAGGGGATAAATAGGACAAAGGGTTTATTTCTATGTAAAATTAGGCCAGGGTTGCCATGGTGATAGACTACTGTTGAAGCCACCTGATTGATAGGGTAATGAGGAAGGTTAGAGAGAGAGAATAATAAAAAAAAAGGAACACATATAGAACTGTGAAATGTAGGGCGGAGCCGCAAAAAAGTGTGCAGTAGATTAGGTATTCTCAGTGGAGGGGAGAAAAATCAAATGGCTAACCTACAATATAAAGTTTATCATCACTGACAAATGCCATGAAATTTGTTGCTTTGTAGCAGCAGTACAGTATAACACCTAAAAAGTACTATAAGTTACGAAAGAAATATAAATTGTTAAGTGAATAGTGCGAAGAAGAGAGCAAAATAGAGAGGTAGCCAGTGTTCATGAGTTCATGGACCATTCAGAAATCTGGTGGTGCAGGACAGTGAGTGTCTTCAGTCTCCCATACCTCCTCCCTGATAGTAGTAATGAGAAGAGGGCATATTCTGGATAGCGAAGGTCCTTAATGATGGATGCCGTTTTCTTGAGACAGTCCCATTTAAAGATGTCTCCAATGGTGAGTGCTGACCATGGAGCTGGCTGAGTCTACAACCCTATGCAGCATTTTTCAATCGTGTGCATTGGAGCTTCCATACCAGGCAGTGATGGAACCATGGTACATCTGAATAGACTCACAATGGGGTCTCCTCACGTTAAAGATACCAAAATTCACACTAACCGATTACTTTACAGAGCAGTGTTTCATGGGCAATCCTGAGCTACCAGAGGTCTGTCACTTTAATTTTCCATCCCCTTTCCCTCTCTCTGTAGCCTCCAGTACTTTTTGAATGAGACCTAACATAAGTTCGATCAACAACATATTTATTCTCAGCACATTGCAACCTCACAGATTTAATATTGAATTCGACAGTTTCAGGTAACTCACATTTTCTCTTTGTATTGGAACTGGACTACTCTGTTGTAAACTATTCATCAACTAGTTTTTCTCCACTAGCAAATCCTGACTGGCTGAATATTGTTTACAGCTCTGATATTGCCTTTCACAACACTTACATGCTCTCCCTCTCTTTCTCTACCCCTTCCATTCCTTGCTACATGCCAGTCGGCAGTCCATGTTGGCACTTGTCTCCCAACTCCACATTCCTTGATATCACTCAGCAATGTGTAATGGGCATCCTATCAAAGGTCACCTGTCCTCTACATGTCTTGCCATTCTCTCCTTTACAGAGAATGCATTATTGCTTGATAATGACATAATTTCTTAAACATGTGCTAGCCCCTGCTTCAATATTATATTGGCTATTTTTCAACATATGTCACTACTTCTTTTTCTTACTATCATCAACAATGTACATAAATGCTTCTGCAATATCTTTGATAGATACTTTGCAAATTCATCTGGACAGGACATTTAATCCTTTTAAATGTCTTTGATTCATTTATTTAGTACATCTGTTCTTTTTTAAATTACTTCTCCAATTATTCATCCTTTAACCAATGTAACGTCCACCTGGTTCAATAACATGAAATGATACTCAATACTTTTTGAAGCTCATGGCTCAATGTGTATTATAAAAATAGTAATGGTGTTGCATATTGTATGGAATTATTCAAGGTTTCTACATACAGGGAAGAAACACTGAAACAAAAGATAAGATAATTGAAGTCCTTAGCCTCACACAAAGATTCCAATGATCTCTCCAGCTAATAAATTACTTCTGAATTGTAGTCATTATGTAATGTTGGAAGCATCGTAGTTTCCCAGAAACTACAATATGAAATGAAAACAGGAAGTGGTGGAGATACTCAGCAGGTCAGGCAGCGTCGGTGCAGAGAGAAACAGAGCTAAGCAGCAGAACCAAAGAAGTACTGTTTCTTTTTTCCACAGATTCTGTCTGAACTGCTGAGTATTTCCAGCACTCTTTGTTGCCATTTTCAATTCCAGCATCACAGTGTTATGATTTTGAAGAGCAATGTGGTGATGACTAAACCATTTGCTGCGGTCATTCTGAGTACAGCATGAACCTCCCTTGGTTTTGTTTGTTCCATTCCTTAACTTTTCATTCTTATTTTAGGTCAGATCAAATCTTCAAGAATATAACACCTCTCAAAAGACATTCGCACCCTGCATATGGTAGCAGGAGAAGTTTGCCTCAGGCACAAAACCAGAAACTGGCTGCAAGTATGAGGCATTTACCTATATTCACCAACCAACATGCAGGCATTTCCATTCTAGCTCATTCAGAAGTTAAAACATTTTCAAAGTACAGCAACTACTTTGCACTTGACTGCAAAGAAAACTGGAATTTTAGATTTAGTGAAGAACAAAAATATATCACTGCCTTTTGTATATCATTCCTTTGCTAAATTCAACATATAAGTAAGCCTCCAATCATTTGGCATCTAGTTATACAGAAATCTGAGTGCTTCAGTATCCAAGCAACACACACAAAATGCTGGAGGAACTCAGCAGGCCAGACAGCATCTATGGAAGAGAGTACAATTGAGGTTTTGGGCCGAAACCCTTCATCAGGACTGGAAAAAACAGATGAGTCAGCGCAGGAAAGTGGGGGAGGAGAGGAAGAACCACAAGGTGATCGGTAAAACCGGGAGGGGGGAGGGCAAGGGGTGAAGTAAAGAGTTGGGAAGTTGATTGGTGAAAGAGATACAGGGCTGGAGAAAGGGGAATCTGATAGGAAAGGACAGAAGGTCATGGAAAAAAGATGGGGGGGGAGCATCAGAGGGTGGTGATGGGCAGGTAAGGAGATAAGGTGAGAGGGAAATGAGAATGGGGAATGGTGAAGGAGAGGGGGACATTACCGGAAGTTTAAGAAATCAATGCTCATGCCATCAGGTTGGAGGCTACCCAGATGGAATATAAGGTGTTGATCCTCCAACCTGAGTGTGGAGTAGAGGAGGCCATGGACCAACATGTCAGAATGGGAGTGGGAAGTGGAATTAAGATGTGTGTCCACTGGGAGATCCTGCTTTTTCTGGTGGACGGAGTGTAGGTGCTCAGCGAAGCAGTTTCCCAATCTATGGTGGGTCTGACCGATGTACAGGAGGCCACACTGGGAGCACTGGATATAGTAGATGACCCCTACAGACTCACAAGTGAAGTGTTGCCTCACCTGGAAGGACTGTTTGGGGCCCTGAATGGTGGTGAGGGAGAAGGTGTAAGTGCAGGTGTAGCACTTGTTTCACTTGCAAGGATAAGTGCCAGTCACCTTGTTATAGCAAGAATATATCAAGTCTTAGAGATGGTGCAGAGGAGACATACAGACTGTTGCCTGGATTAGAGAACATGTCTTATGTGGAAAGCTTCAATGAGCTAGGGCTTTTCCCTTTGGAAATGAGAGGTGACTTGATGGAGGTGTATAAGATGATAGGCATAGATATATTGGATAACCTGTGCCTTTTTTCCCCAGAGCAACAAAGGCTTATATAAGGGGGCAGGATTTAAGGTGGTTGAAGGAAAATATCGTGGAGATATCAGATGCAGTTTTTTTTACATGGAGAGTTGCAAGTGCATGGTACACATCACCAGAGGTGCTGGTAGATGCGGATACATTAGATAGGCACATGGATGAAAGAAAAATGGAGGACTATATGGGAGGGTAGGGTTAGAATGATCTTAGGATAGGTTAAAAGCTCAGCACAACATCATGGGTTGAAAGTCCTGTACTGTTCTATGTTCCATAGGAGTGCCGTGTTATGATTTATTACTGCTCTGAATTCAAAGTGGAGTACAAAATTTCTTTCTGATTGACTCTGCAGTTTTGAAAACATTCACAATCGAAGAGTTTTCAGAAGAGAGATTAAAGTTTTTTAAAATAAAAACTGGCAAAAACATTGATTTTCTCCTATCTTCTTTATTAAGGTGTTTCCTGTTGTTGGGTTTTCATGTTTAAACTGTCACAGAAAAATGTTTATCAGGTTTCAGAATAGTTTAAATTTCCCATGCTGCTTTTGTAGTTATTTGATTCATTTTTTTATGATTCTTTTTACAACATAATTCACATCAGAATTTGGCTTGCAAAAATACTCAGGGGAGCAATTAATCAAACAGCCAAATAAGAGCAATATTGCCATTTCTGTATATCAGCAAATTTGACACATTTATAGACACTGCAGAGAAGCTAACATCCGCACATTGTCATTCACAGAAAGGTGGAATAGAATAGTGGACTACAATTGAATCTTTGTTAAAATGGGGACAGACAGATGAGTGTAATCCTTAGCAACACACACAAAATACTGGAGGAACTCAGTAGGTTAGGTAGCATCTATGGAAATGAATGAACAGTCAGCATTTCAGGCTGAGATCCTGCTTCAGGACTGAAAAAGGAGGGGTAAGAGGGGTGGGGGGAGGGGAAGGAGGATAGCTTGAACGCAATAGGTGAAGCCAGGTGCGTGGGAAAGATCAAGTGCTGGAGAAGAAAGAATCTGATAGCAGAGGAGAGCGGACCATAGGAGAAAGGGAAGGAGGAGGGGACCCAGGGGGAAGTGATAGGTAGGAGAAAAGTAGTAAAAGGACAGAGTGAGGATTAGAAGAAGAGGGGAGGGAGAGGAGGTAGTGAAAAAGAAAGGTAAAGGGATTTTTTTTTCACTGGAAGCCAAGGTTGTGAGGGTGGAAGGTAAAGATCATCTCAAGAATACATGACAACTTATTCAGCACATTTGCGAACTACTGGAAGAAAGGAAAGGGGCTTAATGTTACAAAACTTTTATTCATCACTGAAGCAGGCTAGAGATTGCAAGGCTGGATATATGCACACATTCTTAAAATTTTACACACAATTAAATTAAGTAATCAAGTAAGAAATCTGAATGCAAAACTAAAGCGAAAAAACAGGCAAGATGTACTGGCCGGAAAGAGAATAAGCTAGCATTTGGTTCAATGTGCAGAATAGGTGATACTGTATTAGTAATTTATGTTTGTGGCATGATTAGCCATGAAATGTATTTAACAATGCAGATGCCATTAAACTTGCTGGCATATCAAAGTAAATTTCAAAGTAAATTTATTATCAAAGTACATATATATCATCACATACATCACATACAGTCACATACAAAATGTGATTCATTTTCTTGCGGGCATACTCAATAAATCCATAATAGAATAACAACCATAACAGAATCAGTGAAAGACCGCACCAACGTGGGTGTTCAACCAATGTGCAAGAGACAACAAACTGTGCAAAAACAAAACAAAATAAATAATAATAATAAATAAATAAGTAACAAATATTAAGAACATGAGATGATGAGTCCTTGAAAGTGATTCCATGGGTTGTGGGAGCATTTCAATGATGGTCAAGTGAAGATGAGTGAAGTTATCCCCTTTGATTCAAGAGCCTGCTGGTTGAGGGGTAATAAGTGTTCCTGAACCTGGTGGTGTGAGTCCTGAGGCTCCTGTACCTTCTTCTTGATGGCAGCAGCGAGAAAAGAGCATGGCCCTGACAGTGAGGGTCCGTGATGATGGAAGCTGCTTTCCTGTGACAGGGGTTTTGTGTAGATGTGCTCAATGGTGGGAAGGGACTGGGCTGTATCCACTAAACTACCAGACAGTTTCATACCAGACTGTGATGCAGCCAGTCGATATAATCTCCACTACACATCTATTGAAGTTTGTTAACGTAGAGCTACTAGGACTTGATGTTTCAATCCCTATGGTAAGTTGGCACTCTCGATGTTGGCAGTGGGTTTGGAGTGGTGACAAAGAGGGTGGGTAGGTATGTCATTGGGTTCATCAGGTGGGCACCCTCCTTCTTTGACGTTTCGTTGATAAGCCCACGACGTCTCCAGAGGGCTCGACGGTGCTACCTGGCGTCCCAGATACACCCCGCTCAGTTCCATACCCTCCTGTCTTCATCTTGAAGCCCAGTTGTTGTCTTTCCTTTTAATCCAAATCCAATTGCTGCTTTCTTCTGCTGCATTTGATAGGGACTTGATTGCTTGTTGGAGGGAGTGACCCCTCACTCCCATCTTCTTCAATAGACTGGTCGTAGATGTAGCAATGAATCCCCCGCATCCCACTTGTACAGGGAAAATCTTGGTCTTCCGGACATTCTGGGCAGCTTCAGTTGCCAGTTCAGAGTACTTGGTCTTTTTCCTCTCATAAGCTTCTTCGACACCGGGTTTTAGCTTTCATGTCAAATTTTCGCAAACTCTAAAGGAAATAGAGGTGTTGATGTGCTTTCTTAGTAATTGCACTTATGTGCTGGACCCAGGACAGGTCCTTCGAAATAATAACACCGAGGAAGTTGCTGACCCTCTCCACCTCTGATCTTCCAATGAGGCCTGGCTTATGGACTTCTGGTTTCCCTCTCCTGAAGTCAATAATCAGCTCCTTGGTCTTGCTGACATTGAGTAAAGAGGTTGTTGTTATGGCACCACTCAGCCAGATTTTCAATCTCCCTTCTATATGCTAATTCATTACCACTTTTGATTTGGCCCACAACACTGGTGTCATCAGCAAACTTGAATACAGCATTGGCTCTGTACTTGTCACACAGTCATAAGTGTAAAGTGAATAGAGGAGAGGGCTGTGCTGATGGAAATTGTGGAGGAGATGTTGTTTCCAATCCCAAATGACTGGGGTCTGCAAATGCAGAAATCAAGGATCCAATTGCTCAAGGAGGTATTGAAGCTTATTGATCAGTTTTGAAGTGATGATGGTATTGAATGCTGAGCTGCAGACAATAAAGAGCATCCTGATGTATGCATCTTTGCTGTCCAGATGTTCCAGGGTTGAGTGAAGAGCTAATGAGATGGCATCTGCTGTGGACCTGTTGCTCCAGTAGGCAAATTAAAGTGGATCCAAGTTGCTTCTCAGGCAGGAGTTGATATGTTTCATCACCAACCTCTCAAAGCACTTTATCGCTGTAAATGTAAGTGCTACTGTGGGCACGTGGCCAAGTGGTTAAGGCATTGGACTAGCTACCTAAAGGTCGTGAGTTCGAGCCACAGCCAAGGCAGCGTGTTGTGTCCTTGAGCAAGGCACTTAATCACACATTGGTCTGCGACGACACTGGTGCCAAGCCCAAGCTGTATGGGTCCTAATGCCCTTCCCTTGGACAACATTGGTGTTGTGGAGAGGGGAGACTTGCAGCATGGGCAACTGCTGGTCTTCCATACAACCTTGCCCAGGCCTGCACCCTGGAGAGTAAAGACTTTCCAGGCGCAGATCCATGGTCTCGCAAGACTAACGGGTGCCTTTATTTATTACTGGATGACAGTCACTGAGGCAAGTTACCACATTCTTCTTAGGCATTGGTATAATTGAAGGATGGGTACCTTATACTGTTGAAGTGAGAGGTTAAAGATCTCAATGAACACTCCAGCCAGTTGATCAGCACAGGTTTTCAGTACCCCATCTGGGTGTTGGAGTCATGTAACGTATTGTATTTCAGGGTGGATGACTGGAACCAAGGTAACAAAGGTTAAAAAAACACACACATACAAATTAGGTTTCTCCAGAATTCCAATCAAGTTGAAAGTAATGGTGGATTGACAACTTAAGTAGGACAATGCAATTGTTTGTACTACTTGAATATCAAAGGAGAAACCTTGGAAGAGTTTTAACAATCAATCAAAAGAGGAACTTTTTTAAAAAACAAGTCCAAACATTTTCATTTCCAACTATGTTCTTTCAATGGGTAGTTAATTTGCATCAGGCTCTTAGTTTCATTTGATTTACATGACATTCTTCACCATTTGCCATATCATTTGACATGCATCTCTAATTGCAAATAGGTATATTGATTACTTTAGCATATAAATCTGGACCATAATTAATTTTGAGCGATCTGAAGTGAGTGTAATGGATTACTGCAGAGCACTGGTGGGTGGTCATGTGAGTAAAATCTCCTTTACAGAGTAAGTGGTTATGACCTGGAACTCACTTCTCTAAAGATGGTAAAAACAAAGTCAATTACAGCTTTCAAAGGGGAATTGTAAAGGTGCTTGAGGGGAAACATTTTGCAGAACTATGGGGAAATGGGCTAATGGGATGGATAGGATGCTCTACATGGAGCCAGCAAAGACTCAATGTGCCAAATGATAGTGTCATAGAACACTACAGCAGAGAAATAGGCCCTTCAGCCCATCTACTCCATGCTGAAATATAAATCTGCTTAATCCCATTGACCTGTACCCGGACCATAGCCCTCCATACCCCTCTCATCCATGTACCTATCCAAATTTCTGTTAAATGTTGAAATCAAACCTGCAGTCACCACTCCTGCTGTCAGCTCGCTCCACACTTTTGCCACCATCTGAGTGAAGAAGTTTCCCCTCATGTTCCCTTCAGATATTTCAGCTTTCACTCTTAACCCATGACCTTTAGCTCTAGTCTCCCAACCTCAGTGGAAAAAACCTGCTTGCATTTACCCATCTATACCCCTCATAATTTTGTATGTAATTCTCCTCTGCTGTAGGAAATGAAGTCCCAACCTCATCAACCTTTCCCAATAACTCAGGTCCTCAAGTCCTGGAAAATCATTGTAAACTTTCTCTGGACTCTTTCAATCTTATTTACATCTTTCCTGTAGGTAGGTGACCAAAACTGCACACAATACTATAAATTAGGCCTCACCAAAGTCAGAAACAACCTCAAATTAACATCTCAGCTCCTGTACTCAGTACTTTGATTCATGAAGACCAGTGTGCCAAAAGCTTTCTTTATGACCCTATCTATCTGTGATGCTACTTTCAATGAATTATGGACCTGTATTCCCAGATTCCTTTGTTCTACCACACTCCTCAGTGCCCTACCACTCACTGTGTAAGACCTACCCTGATTTGTTCTCCCAAATTGCAACACCTCACACTTGCCTGCATTAATTTCCATCTACCATTTTTCAGCCCATTTTTCCAGTTGGTCCAGATTCCGTTGCAAGCTTTAATAGCCTTCCTCGCTGTTCAAAGTCCCTCCAATTTTAGTACCATCTACAAATTTGCTGATCCAGTTTGCTGTATTATCATCCAGATTGTAGATACACTGTAAATGACAAACATGATCTGTGTATAGCTGATGATCTGTGCCACAATTATTCTATTCTTCAATGGAATTAATTAGCTCTTTTACTTTTCTTTACACTGAGAAATACTCTTGATTAAATAGTCATAAACTATAATTTGGTTGAAATTGTATTATTAAACATAATAGCTCCGACTTGCCTGATGGCAAAAAAACAACAGCTCCTGTGCAAATCCCAAAGCCCAGAGCTTCCTGTGAGGTGCCCATGTATGACTTGTTGACAGTACTCCAGTGTTAGAATTCTCATGGTGTGCAATGGAGGGGCATCAGATATCCACATCTTCCCAGCACTGACACTGCAAAATTGCTCAGTGAAACTGAGTTAGATTAGACCTTAGAGAAGATCAACAGCTCTATTAATTTCAATGGAAACGAATGGTCGCAAAGGAAGGTATATATCTTGGGTAATTTAAATTTTTCATTAATTGTTCATTTAATTAATTCTTTAAATGTTTTAATATTATTTACATTTTTAATCTGCTGAGCTATCCTGCTGCTGCAAAGCCACAAATTTCACATCATATAGGTCAGTGATACTATATCTGATTCTGACAGTCTTATGGTATATATTATACTTTGTTTATTTTCAATGGTTGTTGAATTTCAGTCATTGAAAATGTGGCAATTTTTGGCTAATTTGATAACTGCTTCAGCCTTGTTTGTTGTTCAACCAGCAGATGCAGTATCGTACGAGAATTGTTCAGACCCCGTTATTTGGTGGTAATTATGAATTGATCTCATCAGCAAGGTCTTGCCAACTGGTCAAAGCCAACTTATGGGTTATGGATGAAGTACCTGCTTGAAGATCTGCAAATAAAGGGAAGTGCAGCAATTTTGTGAACAATGTCACAATATGGATGAAAAACAGGCACGGATAACAATATGCACGTAGATTCGTGCAAGAAGGAATCTATCTTAAAAAAATGTGCATTATCTATCAAGATATTACATTTTTCATGAAACTTCTCTCCATTCAGGTCTACCATCAACTTCTAATAAAACTGTTGCAATAAATCGAATCACAAACAAGAGAAAATCTGCAGATGCTGGAAATCCGAGCAACACACACAAAATGCTGGAGGAACTCAGCAGGCCAGGCAGCATCTATGGAAAAAAGTACAGTTGACATTTTGGGCCGAGAACCTTCAGCAGAACTGGAGAAAGCAAGCTGAGGAGTAGATTTGAAAGATGGGGGGAGGGGAGAGAGAACACCAGGTGATAGGTGAAACTTGGAGGGGGAGGGATAAAGCAAAGAGCTAGGAAGTTGATTGGTGAAAGAGACAGAAGGCCATGGAAGAAGGGGAGGAGGAGCACCAGAGGAAGGCGATGGGCAGGCAAAGAGATAACATGAGAGAGGGAAAAGGGGATGGGAAGTTGTGAAGTGGGGGAGGCATTACTGGAAGTTAGAGAAGTCGATGTTCATGCCATCAGGTTGGAGGCTACCCAAACGGAATATAAGGTATTGTTCCTCTAACCTAAGTGTGGCCTCATCCCAACAGTGGAGGAGACCATGGATGGACATATCAGAATAGGAATGGGAAATGGAATTAAAATAGGTGGCACTTATCCTTGCAAGCGGAACAGGTTCTCCACCTGCCCCTACACCTCCTCCCTCACTACTATTCAGGGCCCTAAACAGTCCTTCCAGGTGAGATGACACTTCACCTGTGAGTCTGTTGGGGTTATCTACTGTGTTTGGTGCTCCCGGTGTGGCCTCTTGTATATCAGTGAGATCCTACGTTAACTGGGACACCGCTTCGCCAAGCATCCATGCTCTGTCCGCCAGAACAAGTGAGATCTCTTAGCGCCCACCCATTTTAAGTCCACTTCCCATTCTCATTCTGATATGTCCATACATGGCCTCCTCCACTGTCATGATAAGGCCACACTTAGGCTGGTCTAAACAAATGAAGCAGAGAAATTCTCTCACTGTGATTCATGGTAGAGTTGCACGATCTCCAGTGGAAACTGTTAGAGTGAGTTTTTTTGGTAGATGATTTGTTTACACTTTAATGACTTTGGCCACCAGACTTCTATCTGACAAAGTACTGTGGATTGAGTCCACCACAATGCGCTTCCTAAAAAGGTGTGAATACCGGATGCTTCTGGTGCCGTAGTTTGACCAGATGCTGTAGTTTTGAAGATAGTATTATCTATACATTATAAATATTAATTGTCTTCTATGTTAGCATGTAAAATGCCAAATAAATGTATTGTGGATTTAATTGCATTCTGAAAGGCTGTGGGTACAAACCGACATGTTGGTGTCGGAAGGAAAGGATGAAGTTAGGTGGTGTGATATTTTGTATGTAGCTTCAATAGGAAGCATTGTCTATGCATTGTCTATAACTTTTTAAGTAGCGATTGCCTTTGTGTTTAGCATATAAATATCAAGCCCACATTGGGCTAGCAGACCTTTCTACCGAAAGCGTCTCCGTCCATATAATGCCTGCTGTACCCTGTTGTGTCGAATAAAGAAGCTGCTTTGTATCTTCCAGTGACTGTCTCTCCGCTGATTTCACCCACGCTACAACAGAAACAGCATTAAAAGGTGGTAGGTGTTTGTATCGCTTGCTCCCCATCTGAACTTTGCATGTTAAAGTGCTGAAAATGATTGCTTAAAATGAAAATGGTCTCCACAATTTTCAAGACTGATATAAGCATCCAAACTCTGTGTGCAGGAATAAAGCATACAAGGTTAGCCATAAGATACTTTCTGTTCCTCAAACTGTATTTGGTTCGTGCACCTGTGTTCCATTATCTTATTGTCAAAATGGCAGTAGCAGAGATACATGTATTAAAAGGTAATCCAAAAGTGTAGATGGTCAATATTCAAGCAAGAGAAAATCTGCAGGTGCTGGAAATCCGAGCAAGACACACAAAATGCCGGAGGAACTCAGCAGGCCAGGCAGCATCTATGGAAAAGAGTGTAGTCAACGTTTTGGGCCGAGACCTGACATCAGTATTCAGCCAGTATTCACTAGCTTACAGAAGTTATCCTCCATCTCTGACATTCAGACTTTTCTTCATTCAACAAAAATCCATTTTCACATAGATTACATAATATACTTTAAATTAGAGAATCTGTTTTGTGATATGAATGTATTAATACACAATGTTAAAATTGAATATGATTATATGATTATTCATCCCATGAATGAAGTGCATTTTCCAATCAAAATTTATCTTGTTTAAATGGAAGCAATTTATTTGAGTACAATTGTTTTTAAATTCATTTATCCAAAAGCAAGCTTTCTTCTTTCTGCTTGTTGTTGTTTTAATATTCTAAGATTGCTGACAATGCTAATTATAACTTCTATAGGATCTATGGGAAAAAAGTACAGTCGATATTTTGGGCTAAAACCCTTTGCACAATTAAGTTGGAGGAACAACACTTTGTATAACATTTGGGTAACTTCCAAACTGATTGCATGAACATCGATTACTCAAACTTCCGTTAATGCCTCCCACCAACCCCCCACTTCACCATTTCCCATCCCCTTTTCCCTCACTCACCTTATACCTTATTTCCTTCCGCACCCATCACCTCCCTCTAGTGCTCCTCCCCTCCTTTTTTCCTTCCATGGCCTTCTGTCTCTTTCACCAATCAACTCCCCAGCTCTTTACTTCATCTTTACTTGGGAGAGTATTAAATGGGAGCGGGCAAACTACTAGAACATTAGGAACTAGGGAGAGTTAATTGAGACGACACACACAAAATGAAAAATGAAACATAGAAAACCTACAGCACAATATAAGCCCTTTGGCCCACAAAGCTGTGCCGAACATGTCCCTACCTTAGAACTACCTGGGTTTTACCCATAGCCCTTTATTTTTCTAAGCTCCATGTAGCCATCCAGGAGTCTCTTAAAAGACCCTATCATATCCGCCTCCACCACTGCCGCTGGCAGCCCATTCCATGCCCTCACCACTCTCTGCATAAAAAACTTACCCCGACATCTCCTCTGTACGGATTTCCAAGCACCTTAAAACTATGCCCTCTTGCGCTAGCCATTTCAGTCCTGGGGAAAAGCCTCTGACTATCCACACGATCAATGCCTCTCATTATCTTGTACGCCTCTATCAGGTCACCTCTCATCCTCCGTCGCTCCAAGGAGAAAAGGCCGAGTTCACTCAACCTATTCTCATAAGGCATGCTCCCCAATCCAGGCAACATCCTTGTAAATCTCCTCTGCAGATTCAATCGTTAAGTATTAATATTGAAGTAGTAAAATGGATTCAGCAGTGGTTAGATGGGAGACGCCAGAGAGTGGTGGTGGATAACTGTTTGTCAGATTGGAGGCCTAGTGGTGTGCCTCAGGGATCTGTACTGGTCCAATGTTATTTGTCATATACATTAATGATCTGGGTGATGGGGTGGTGAATTGGATGAGTAGATGATACTAAGATAGGTGGAGTTATGGATAATGAAGTCAGTTTTCAAAGCTTGCAGAGAGATTTAAGCTGGTTAGAAGAGTGAACTGAAAGATGGCGGGTGGATTTTAATGCTGATAGATGTGAGGTGCTACATTTTGGTAGGACTAATCAAAATAGGACATACATAGTAAATGGTAGGGCATTGAAGAATGCAGTAGAACAGAGTTCCCTGAAGGTAGAATCTCATGTGGATAGGGTGGTGAAGAAAGCTTTTGGTATGCTGGCCTTTATAAATCAGAGCATTGAGTATTGGATTGGGATGTAATGTTGAAATTGTACAAGGCATTGGTGAGGCCAAATTTGGAGTATTGTGTACAGTTTTGGTCACTGAATTATCGGAAAGATGTCAACAAAAGAGAGTACAGAGAAGATTTACCAGAATGTTACCTGGGTTTCATCACCTAAGTTACAGAGAAAGGTTGAACAAGTTAGGTCTTTATTCATTGGAACGTAGAAAGTTGAAGGGGGACTTGATAGAGGTATTTAAAATTATGAGGGGGATAGATAGGGTTGACATGGATAGGCTTTTTCCATTGAGAGTGGGGGAGATTCAAACAAGAGGACATGAGTTGAGAGTTAAAGGGCAAAAGTTTAGGGTAACATGAGGGGAAACTTCTTTACTCAGAGAGTGGTAGCTGTGTGGATCGAGCTTCCAGCAGAAGTGGTTGAGGCAGGTTCAATGTTGTCATTTAAAGTTAAATTGGATAGCTATATGGACAGGAAAGGAATGGAGGGTTCTGGGCTGAGTGCAGGTCGGTGGGACTAGGTGAAAGTAAGAGTTCGGCACGGACTAGAAGGGCCGAGATGGCCTGTTTCCGTGCTGTAATTGTTATATAGTTACATGCATCCTTTCTATGGTTTCCACGTCCTTTCTGTAGTGAGGTGACCAGAATTGACCACAGTACTCCAAGTGGGGTCTGACCAGGATCCTATATAGCTGTAACATTACCTCTCGGCTCTTTAACCCAATCCCATGGTTGATGAAGGCCAATGCACCATATGCCTTCTTAACAACAGAGTCAACCCATGTAGCAGCTTTGAATGTCCTATGGAATCGGACCCCAAGATGCCTCTGATCCTCCACACTGCTAAGAGTCTTACCATTAATGCTATATTCTGTCATCATATTTGACCTACCAAAATGAACCATCTCACACTTATCTGGGTTGAACTCTATCTGCCACTTCTCAGCCCAGTTTTGCATCCTATCAATGTCATGTTGTAACCTCTGACAGCCCTCCACACTATCCACAACACCCCCAACCTTTGTGCCATCAGCAAAGTTACTAACACATCCCTCCACCTCCTCATCCAGGTCATTTATAAAAATCACAAAGAGTAGGGGTCCCAGAACAGATCCCTGAGGCACACCACTGGCCATCAACCCGTGCAGAATATTACCTAACTACAACCACTCTTTGCCTTCTGTGGGCAAGCCAGTTCTGGATAAACAAAGCAACATCCCCTTGGATCCCATGCCTCCTTACTTTCTCAATAAGCCTTGCATGGGGTACCTTATTAAATGCCTTGCTGAAATCCATATACACTACATCTACAGCTCTACCTTCATCAACGTGTTTAGTCACATCCTCAAAAAATTCAATCAGGCTCGTAAGGCATGACCTGCCTTTGAAAAAGCCATGCTGACTATTCCTAATCATGCTATGCCTCTCCAAATGTTCATAAATCCTGCCTTTCAGGATCTTCTCCATCAGCTTACCAACCAGTGAAGGAAGACTCACTGGCCTATAATTTCCTGGGCGATCCCTACTCCCTTTCTTGAATAAGGGAACAACATCCGCAACCCTCCAATCCTTCGGAACCTCTCCCATCCTCATTGGTGATGCAAAGATCATTGCCAGCGGCTCAGCAATCTTGTTCTTCGCTTCCCACAGTAGCCTAAGGTACATCTCGTCTGGTCCCGGTGACTTATCCAACTTGATGCTTTCCAAAAACTCCACTAGATCCTCTTTCTTAATATCTACATGCTCAAGCTTTTCAGTCTGCTGCAAGTCATCCCTACAATCACCAAGATCCTTTTCAGTAGTGAATACTGAAGCAAAGTATTCATTAAGTCCCTCAAGCAACACACATCAAAGTTGCTGGTGAACGCAGCAGGCCAGGCAGCATCTCTAGGAAGAGGTACAGTCGACATTTCAGGCCGAGACCCTTCCTCAGGACTAACTGAAGGAAGAGTGAGTAAGAGATTTGAAAGTTGGAGGGGGAGGGGGAGATCTAAAATGATAGGAGAAGACAGGAGGGGGAGGGATGGAGCCAAGAGCTGGACCGGTGATAGGCAAAAGGGATACGAGAAGATCATGGGACAGGAGGTCCGGGAAGAAAGACAAGTGGGGGGGGAACCCAGAGGATGGGCAAGGGGTATATTCAGAGGGACAGAGGGAGAAAAAGGAGAGTGAGAGAAAGAATGTGTGTATAAAAATAACAGATGGGGTACGAGGGGGATATGGGGCATTAGCGGAAGTTAGAGAAGTCGATGTTCATGCCATCAGGTTGGAGGCTACCCAGACGGAATATAAGGTGTTGTTCCTCCAACCTGAGTGCGTTCACCAGCAACTTTGATGTGTGTTGCTTGAATTTCCAGCATCTGCAGAATTCCTGTTGTTTGCATTAAGTACCTCCACTATTTCCTCCAGTTCCATACACACTTTTCCACTGTCACACTTGATTGGTCCTATTCTCTCATGTCTTATCCGCTTGCTCTTCACATACTTGTATGTAGGATGTCCAATCCCTATATACTTCCATCCCCCATCAGGAAAGTCTCAAAGCTATCCGTTTCTTTTTGGATTCCAGACCTAATCAGTTCCCCTCTACCACCACTCTGCTCCGTCTAGTGGAATTAGTCCTTACTCTTAATAATTTCTCCTTTGGCTCCTTCCACTTCCTCCAAACTAAAGGTGTAGCCATGGGCACCCGTATGGGTCCTAGCTATGCCTGCCTTTTTGTTGGCTTTGTGGAACAATCTATGTTCCGTGCCTATTCTGGTATCTGTCCCCCACTTTTCCTTCGCTACATCGATGACTGCATTGGCGCTGATTCCTGCACGCATGCTGAGCTCGTTGACTTTATTAACTTTGCCTCCAACTTTCACCCTGCCCTAGTTTACCTGGTCCATTTCCGACACCTCCCTCCCCTTTCTAGATCTTTCTGTCTCTATCTCTGGAGACAGCTTATCTACTGATGTCAACTATAAGCCTACTGACTCTCACAGCTATCTGGACTATTCCTCTTCTCACCCTGTCTCTTGCAAAAATGCCATCCCCTTCTCGCAATTCCTCCTTCTCCGCTACATCTGCTCTCAGGATGAGGCTTTTCATTCGAGGATGAGGGAGGTGTCCTCCTTTTTTAAAGAAAGGGGCTTCCCTTCCTCCACCATCAACTCTGCTCTCAAACGCATCTCCCCCATTTCACGCACATCTGCTCTCATTCCATCCTCCCGCCACCCCACTAGGAATAGGGTTCCCCTGGTCCTCACCTACCACCCGACCAGCCTCCGGGTCCAACATATTATTCTCCGTAACTTCCGCCACCTCTAACGGGATCCCACCACTAAGCACATCTTTCCCTCCCCCCCCCCCGCTTTCCGCAGGGATCGTTCCCTACGCGACTCCCTTGTCCATTCATCCCCCCCCATCCCTCCCCACTGATCTCCCTCCTGGCACTTATCCTTGTAAGCGGAACAAGCGCTACACATGCCCTTACACTTCCTCCCTCACTACCATTCAGGGCCCTAGACAGTCCTGCCAGGTGAGGCGACACTTCACCTGTGAGTCAGCCGGGGTGATATACTGCGTCCGGTGCTCCCGATGTGGCCTTCTATATATTGCTGAGACCCAACGCAGACTGGGAGACCATTTCACTGAACACCTACACACTGTCCGCCAGAGAAAGCAGGATCTCCCAGTGGCCACACATTTTAATTCCACATCCCATTCCCATTCTGACATGTCTATCCACGGCCTACTCTACTGTAAAGATGAAGCCACACTCAGGTTGGAGGAACAACACCTTATGTTCCGTCTGGGTAGCCTCCAATCTGATGGCATGAACATTGACTTCTCTAACTTCCGCTAATGCCCCACCTCCCCCTCGTACCCCATCTGTTATTTATTTATATACACACATTCTTTCTCTCTCTCTCCTTTTTCTCCCTCTGTCCCTCTGACTATACCCCTTGCCCATCCTCTGGGCTTTCCCCCTCCCCCTTTTCTTTCTCCCTAGGCCTCCTGTCCCATGATCCTCTCATATCCCTTTTGCCAATCAACTGTCCAGCTCTTGGCTCCATCCCTCCCCCTCCTGTCTTCTCCTATCATTTTGGATCTCTCCCTCCCCCTCCCATTTTCAGATCTCTTACTAGCTCTTCCTTCAGTTAGTCCTGATGAAGGGTCTCGGCCTGTAATGTCGACTGTATCTCTTCCTAGAGTTCAATTTGGAATTTCTTTTTCGGTTTGAAAATCAATATTGATTGACAGATTTGATTGATTCTCAAAATGATAGTTCAGTGTATTGAAAAGGTAAAGCAATAATATTACTTTAAATTGTGCAGGTTAGGCAATGAAAAAACAAACAAAAAGACAAATATGAGACCGATAGTAGGGATTCTTCTTCACATGAGGATTAACTACTACATGTCTGAACTCCGGAGTAATTTGGGGATATGCAGTACCTTAAGAAACCATTGGATATTGCAATGGGCAGCTGTAGGTGCTTTTCTGATGGATGAGGTAACATTTTTATCTTCATAATATTAATTAGAAATAAATTTTCTACCTTGAATTCAGAGCAAGAATAAATCATGACTATGAAATTAAAATAAGTTTTAATGGACATGGCACTCATATAGAACATAGAACAGTATAACATATTAAGTATGACAGTATAACATAACATAATAGCAACAGTATAAGATGGCAATGAAAACCAATTTCCCCCGGGAACAATAAAGTATGACTATGACTATGACTATAGTCCAGGACCTTTGGCCCACAATGTTGTGCCAACCTTTCAACCTACTCCAAAGTCAATCAACCCTTGCCTTCCATATAGCCATCCATTTTCTTTCTTCCATGTGCATATCTAAGAGTCTCTTAAATGTCCCTTATGTGTCTGCCTCCTCCAACAACCTCCACAATGCATTCCATGCACTTAGCACTCACTGTTTAAAAAAAAACCTACCCCTGACATCCGCCTATACTTCCCTCCAATCACCTTAAAATTATGCTGTCTTGAATTAGCTATTGTTGTCCAGGGAAAAATGCACTGGCAGCCCAATCTATCTTTGCCTCTTATCATTTTATGCTCCTCTCTGAGGCACCTCTCATTCTCCTTCTCTCGAAATAGAAGATCGCTCAACCTTTCCTCTATTCCAGGCAGCATCCAGGTAAATCTTTGTACCCTCTCAAAAGCTTCCACATCCTCCTTATACTGAAGCAACCAGAGCTGAACACAATTCTTCAAATGTGGTCTAACTAAAGTTTTATAGACCTGCAACATTACCTCATGACTCTTGAACTTAATCCCATGATTGGATGATTGTGTTGAAGAGTCACGAGGTAAAATGGCCCTCTGCATCCATGACTGTATTGTTTTTTCAAATGATTCTATTAACTATGACAATTGACATACTTTCATATTTGTGGGTAGAAGATGAACACAAACAGAAACGGGAATTCAAATTAAGCATTGACATAGAAACAAGACCTGACATATGAGTGGCATGGTGTTAATGTGCTCATACCTAAAGTACAAGTAGACAACATGCATTATGAATGATGCAGAATTTGCTAACAATGAGATTAAATGGTCAAAAGCATTAAGGATGTCAAGTCACTGCATTGCAGCAGTCAAAGGGGAAGAAGAATATGAAACAACACCAATAAATAATACAGCGCAAAGCTAAAATTGCCAGACTGAAACTGAGCAGTTCACTCTCCTGAGTCAGTCTTCATCAATAATGCAGAGAACTGAACAGTGAAGGGGAACTGAACTATGTAACCTCAAGCAAAACCATTTTGTAAAGCTCTGCAGGTTAATCAGGAGCACAGAGATGGTGGGCTTCATTGCGGACCGTGTTTGAGTTTTAGCTGAAACCCAATCTCTATAAGCAATTGACCTACAACGTACTCCTAAGGGTGCAACCCCTTTGTCTGATATATGCCACAGATGTGGGCAGGCATACTCTATCATGTTTAACAGCATACGATGCATATCTTGACAGTGCCAGC
This sequence comes from Mobula hypostoma, assembly GCF_963921235.1. Taxonomy (NCBI): domain Eukaryota; kingdom Metazoa; phylum Chordata; class Chondrichthyes; order Myliobatiformes; family Myliobatidae; genus Mobula; species Mobula hypostoma. The sequence goes on from NC_086128.1 coordinate 44,581,636, forward strand.
ATGAATTTCTTTTGCATATATAAGGTTGTTAAGGCCAATTTGACTATTACTTAAATGTGACAAGGCTCATCCAATTATCAATAAGGGAATTGGCTGAGGATACACATCAAATACTTGCTTGTCTGAACACCATCACCTAGCAATCCAACCTGATCCTACAACATCCCCTGTATCCAATCATGCATCTGATCCCCAAACATCTGGTGTTCTATCAACTCCCCATCCCAGATGCCCTTTCCTTCTGATGCTGCTCTATTCCTCAGTATCCCATGATTCTCTTTAACGTACACCTCACCCCAATTCTTTCTCTCCGGGACATTATCCTTCCCTACCATGAACCACAGCTGACTCAAATTTCTTCACTTGTTCTACAATATATTTAAAAAATCACTTTTTTTTTGCTTTGGACCTGATGGCAGACGTTGTCAGCAGGCTTTGCGCAAAATTGATATGGGGCTTTCATTCATCAGGGCTTTAGCCTGCACTACAAGTTTAGGGGTTCAGCTCAGGGCCAACAACTCTGACTGGTAAACCAAAATTGTTATAGAAACAGCAATGAAGAATACTTCTATATTCTGAGTGTAATGATATTCTTGAGTCTCAATCTGGAACTTATATGACTGACAGGAGTGAAAACTAAGCTACTGACAAGACTGAAGACTGCCAGAGATGGACGACCTTCATTACTTCCCTAAACACCAGTGGTGTAATGGGCAGTAGGTAGTGGCCACTTTATTAGGTATCTCCTGAACCTAATTAAGAGCAAGTTTGGTTTGAAAGCAGCTGAACCTCTTGACCATGTCTGCATGCTTTTATGCATTGAGTTTCTGCCACATGATTGGCTGATTAGATATCTGCATTAACGAGCTGGTGTTCAGGTGTACCTAATTAAGTGGTCACTGAGAGTACCTTTTGAGCTGCAGAACAATTTGTGGGTGGCTATATTCAGACCACAAATTCAAAACCAAGTCAAAATTGCTGTATTACTGCATAACCAAGTTCAAGAAAGGCACTGGACATACCACGAAAGAACAAATTTATGACTAAGACCAAGACATGTATTGCCATATTACCGCATAGCTTACTAATATTCTGTCAAAAGTTATTTATTGATAACACATCTGGTTAAACTTATTGACTAAATATATCTCAGGCCAGATATATGACAGTGCAAAGATTGCTCTATAAAACTGCAAACTTGCTGAAGTGTCCTTTACACTTTATGGGTTTTTTTAAAGGTTCTTTTGTATAATTACCCAGTTCAGTTCAAACTGGATTCTATTAATCAATAGAATTTGGCCATCTTATTTATTCATTTCATCACCAATTTGCATTCAGTAGGAAATCCTGGGAGACCGAGTTCAGATTGAATGTTCTGGACTGTAAGTGATCAGGAGTTGTATGGTGTTTACCAAATGAAATACATACCGTTGCCCAACGTGCATGAAATCTCATTCCAAGTAACAAAAGTATTGTTAAAAATGTTGATTGACATCACATGTTGTAGCACATTATTCAGACACCATTTTTCCTCTTCTTTTGAAAACATTTAGTTATTTTGAAAGAACAATTTTGATAACAAATGGCTTTTAGCTTTTTAAGCATATACCAAACAGGATTTATTTTGCACATCTCTGACTTTATCTCTGTTTTTTCAGAAAATGGGGTGTTTTGTGTACAGACACAAAACAGCAGATGCGCTCTAAAAGTCTCTATGATTTTCTCTGTGGAATCAGCTGTAAATAATGATCAAAAGAGTCAAATGGAATCAAACAATGTTGTCAAATTGAGGTAGAGTGCATTAAAAGGGCATGCTTTATGGATCTGATTTCTAGTTGGAAGCTATTTACAGGATGTGTGTTGTGGCATAACTGCGATTAGAGGCATAACTGGGAATGCTCTCATTACAAATGATGCACAGGGGGAACATCTATTCTGTTTCAGTCCAGATGGAGGATCTCCACCCGAAACATTGACTGTCCATTTCCCTCCAAGTTACTTCATGAGTTCCTTCAGCATCTTGTGTGTTGCTCAAGATTCCAGCATTTGCAGTCTCATGTTTCACCTGATTCTCACAAAAACATTTTCTCTTTTAAAATCTCTTCTATCTATAATGTGTCATCCATGAGTCTGGTTCAGTCATCACCTCGTCTTTGTGTTCCCCATAATCTCAGATTTATAATCCATATCCAGTAGTTTAAATTCCTATCACTGTTCAATGTTCCCTGTTCTAATCCAATCGAACTTGTTTCAGTTAATGCTTACCAGTGCTCTACAAACAGGAGGTGCAGTGTGCATGCAGTAGATATATGAATTCGGTTTTGAGATGATTACAACTAGGCTGAATCAGATACAGCACAGCATGGGAGTAAAGGGATTCCACAAATCTGGATAGGTATGTTTAAGGACTTGGTGGAACAAATGAAAATGACCACTTGTTCCACCAAGTCCTTATGCTTGAATTTTCTCCATAACTGCATCGTGGTTCTAACTACACATCAAGCTGTTCAAGAAAGCAGCTCACCACCACCTTCTGAAAGGCAATTGCGAATGGCAGGAAAAGGTTGTTCAGCCTAAAGCCCATGTCCTAAAAAGCAACTGCAGGGGACCAAAAGGGGAAATCTCTGGAGGTCAGAAACTTAAGACTTAAGGTCCTAAATTGCACCAAAAGATTCAATGACTTGACCAATGCAGCTAAGGTCAATAAGCATATCCAAGAACATCATATATCCTGAGGAGTAAAATCAGCCTCAGACACAGTTCATTGTTACACAATCTCATCAGCTCTGCTAAACACTCAAGTACTTAAAGCTATTCTTATAGTGTTCTGGATTCTAGACTACCTGTCCATACAGTCACAGTATGTGAGATTGCAGAGCTGTGTATCAGGTACCACCTTCCTGTTCACTGTCTACACCTTGGACTCAGAAACAACTCAGAGTCCTGCCACCCGTAGAAGTTTTTAGATGATTCGGCAGTTGTGGGCTGTATCAGCCAGGGTCAAGAGGCTGAGTACAGGTGAGTGGTGGACAACTTTGTTGACTGGCGTGGGCTGAATCACCTGCAGCTCAATATCACTAAGACTAAGGAGTTGGTGGTGGACTTCAAGAAAGTGAAAACATCTTGCATTCCCATCTCCATCAAGGGAACGGATGTGGAAGTCGTCCAGGACTATAAACACCTGGGAACTCACCTGGACAATAAACTGGACTGGACTAAAACTACAGGGGCTCCGTACAAGAAGGAACAGAGCTGACTGTACCTTCTGAGGAGGCTCCGGTCATACAACGTCTAAAGTACGATGCTGCAGATGTTCTACGAATCAGTGATGGCCAGCATTCTACTCTATGCTGTAGTCTGCCGAGGCAGCAGGGTGAGAGCAGCTGACAACAAGAAGATCAATAAGCTCAACAGGAAGGTTGGTTCTGTTCTGGGGGGTGGAACTGGATTCCCTGGCGATTGCGCCTGAGAGAAGGTTGCTCCAGAATAATCGCTCTCATGCCCTCCATTGACATACTGGACAAACAGACGAGCATCTTTAGTAACAGACTGATTCCACCGAATGCCACAGAAGATCCTTTCTCCCTGTGGCTATAAGACTCTACAACTCCTCCTCCTTAAGTATACAAGTATATGGTTTCTTACACATCTGTAATTTGCACTATTACTTTTTAAAGCACATTTTGTATTTTTTTTCGTATCTCAATGCTTCCATTTTATATTTTAAAGTATGTAATTCTGACTGAGCAACCTTGCAACAATAATTTCCTTTGGGATAAATACAGTTTTAACTTATTGTATCTTATAGCTCAGACAGCCCGTTGGTTATTTAATCAGGACAATCACATTAGCCACACACTTTACGAAACGCTATCCAACACACTTCCATAGAGGGAAAAGTCTTGCTTAATCATCATTAGCAGCCACACAAATAATTGAGGAAAGGTACAGCTGAGGGAAACTGTAGTATGTAACTTAAAATGAGGCTGTAGTGCAAAGGTTGGTGACCACTTTGGCCTTGGCAGTTATCAAACTGGTTTCTTTGTCACTCTGTGGTTGGGATTACAGCTGGAACATGTACCGTTATCTCAATGAGGACATCCTTACTGAATCACAAGCAATATTTCATACTGGAATGTATGTAAGAAAATAACACTCTCAAGACACTTGGAAATATGGCTTCCTGTCTTTCTTCCCACCTGCTTCTCCTTTTACCTCCTCTTCTGGTCAGTTGCCTTACTCAGCATATCCTCTACTCATTTTCGCCCTTTACAACACTTCAGGAGGAACAGCTATTAAAGCTCATGCTTGGGAGTAACATTTTTTTCCTTGTAATCTTGATAATAGGGCTTTTCCAGTCTTGATGTACCACTATCAAACATCTTCAGCAATTCCAAAGGAGTCCTGAAGTACATTAGTCAACTCACAATAATACTGAGCTGAAATAAGCCTGCAATTTAAGTGCTTGGGGCCCATTGAAATTGTTGTGTGATGTGCTTTCTACAGTCGAATACATAAGACATGTATTTAGAAGATGGTGATAGTTATATGGCTGAGCTTCAGTTTGGCTGCACTGATGTTAAGTCAATGTCGAAATATTAATATCCATTGTAACTACACTACCTACAAATAGGCCTTACTGCTGTCTCCCACAGGGAAAATCATTGTTAGCATCCTTCTAAGTCATCTATTCACATTCCCTGAAGAGATGCTCCCCAAATAACAGTGTGGATTCCATCCACCTTGAAGCATATTGGACGTGATCTTCTGTACCTGACAGTTCCAAGAAAACTCAGAGTACAGCATCAAGCTCTAAATAGAGACTTCCTCAATCTCAGTAAAGCTCTTAACTCCATGAATCTCAACCGATGGTGAAGTACCCTCTTCAAATATGGGTCTCCATAGGAACTTATTTGCATTTAGGTTTGCTTTTTGTTGTATCAAGCCATTATTCTAACCAACATAATCTAGTGAAGCCTGATGTCAAATATGATTTGACATCATCTCTGAGCACTTGCTATCTGTGAGCAAGCAAATCTCAAGGTTGTAGAATTTATACATCCTTCGAACTCCCAGTGGATGGGAGCTGATCTTCAGAATTAATGAGAGGCTGTTCAACCTGTAGTCACTAAACTCCAGAACAAAGATCACATGAATTTCAGTAAGCAAGCTGGAGTGTTGTGTTTGTACACAACCAGAGACTATGTTCCAAGCCATTATTGACTCATTGATCAAAACATGGGCCCTTCATCTAACGCCTGCAAGACAGAAGTTCTCTACCAATGTGCTCCCAATGTACAACAATCTGGAAAACTTCAACCACTTCCCACAAGTAACACTAAATCAGCTTCATGGGTCTGGTGAATGAGACAGAAAACATTGACTGTGAATAAGTATATTAATCATTTACAAATAGTAAAAATTTGACCAAACTTTCATGTTCCCCATGTTACAGAAACTAAGAATATTCAACAAACATACATGCAGCAAACATACTTAGTTAAAGGTGTGCACAGAACATACCTTCCCAATGGCTATGTGCACTGCTTGTTCTAAACAAAGGAAGAGAGAGCAGCCTCTTCCTTGTGCTATTTCATATCTGGGGTATTTGAGATTGGCATCTGCGAACAGTTCGAGCTAGTGTCAGGGGCCAGGGTCAACCGCACGAAGAGCAAAGCCATGCTCTTCGGCAACTGGCCCGACCGATCCAGTGTCCCCTTCACCATCAGGTCTGACCACATGAAGGTGTTGGGGATCTGGTTCGGAGGGGCCGAGGCGTGCAGCAAGAACTGGCAGGAGCGGACTGCCAAGGTGAAACAGAAACTGGGACTGTGGGGAGGGTGCTCCCTGTCGATAACGGGCAAGAACCTGGTCATCGGGTGTGAGGTGCTCTCAGGGCTGCTGTACTTGGCGCAGGTGTGGCCCGTCCCCCACTCCTACAGCTCGGAAATCACTCGAGCTGTCTTCAGATTCGTCTGGGGATCCAAGATGGAGCGAGTGAGATGGACCGTCATGCACAAGTCCCTGGAAAACGAGGGCAAGAACGTCCCCAATGTCGCCCTCACCCTGATGGTCAGTTTCGTATGTGGCTGCATCAGGTTGTGTGTAGAGCCCAGGTATGTGGGCACCAAGTACCACTATGTGCCCAGGTTCTACCTGTCGCCCTGGCTATGAAGGATGGGTCTGGCCCCACTCCCGCACAACGCCCCAGTCAGCTGGTCATTGCCGGCATACCTGTCCTACGTAGAAAAGTTCTTCCAGGAGAATGTCTTTGACCACAGGGCCATCAGGCAGTGGTTGGCACGTAATGTCCTGCAGGCACTGCAGGAGAAGGACATGATGGACACAGTGGGGTGGTTCCCTGAGCAGACCGTCCAGTTCATCTGGCAAAATGCCTCATCGCCAGATCTCACCAACAGGCACCAGGACCTCGCCTGGCTGGCGGTGAGAGGGGCCCTACTAGTCAGAGCCCTTCTGTACGCCAGGAACGTTGTCTCCGTACCCCACTGCCCACGGGAGGACTGCAATGAGGAGGAGTCTGTGACCCCCCTGTTCGCACACTGTCAGTTCTCAAAGACGGTGTGGAGGAGGATGGACGGGTTAGTGTCACGTTTCATCCCCAGCAGCTGTGTAACAGAGGACTCTCTGATCTACTGGCACACTCTCGGCTGCAGGAGTACGTGCTGAGGGACGCACTGAAACTTGGTGCAGCCACTGCAAGGGCCCGGTGGGGAAGGACCACGATATAGGTTTCTCCACCCACGGGAGTGGGAGGGGTCGGGTGGCGGGGAGTATACCCCTCAACAATGATGTGGTAAGGTGAATAACTGGAGTGCCACGTGTGTGGCTATAAGTACGGATATGTACTGACTATAATGGGAACGTACGTAAAGGATGGAAAGTTATTGAATGGTTTATTGTATATAATTTTATTTTTGAATAAAGTATATTTTGAAATAAAAAAATCATACCTGGGGTATTTGAAACTGGACACCAGGTGGCTAACCAATGGGAAAAGCAGTTGCAGCTTCTAAACTAACCAATCACAACAAAGCAACTTTCGACAGACAGAATAAGCCATGCCCCCCACAGGACACCTCATACTGGATGTCACCTCTTAATGGAGACAGTCATTAGTGATGAAGCACAGCTTTTGGTTGACTGAGCAAAAGGGTATTTAAAGATCAGGATCTCAGACCAGGTAAATAAAATTTATTGTCTGCCTTGCAACAATGATTCACTAAACACAAAATAATCCGCAGATGCTGGGGTCAAAGCAACACTCACAACACGCTGGAGGAACTCAGCAGGTCGGGCAGCATCCGTGGAACAGATTGGTCGACGTTTCAGGCCAGAACCCTTCGTCAGGACTGTAGAGGGAAGGGGCAGAGGCCCTGTAAAGAAGGTGGGGGGAGGGTGGGAAGGAGAAGGCTGGTAGGTTCCAGGTGAAAAACTTGTAAGGAGAAAGATAAAGGGGTAGGGGAGGGGAGGCAGGGAGGTGATAGGCAGGAAAGGTGAAGAAGGAATAGGGGAAAACACAATGAAGGATGCAGAAGCATGAGGGAGGTGATAGGCAGCTGGGGGAGGGGGCAGAGTGACATAGGGATAGGGGAAGGGAGGGGGAGGGAATTACCGGAAGTTGGAGAATTCTATGTTCATTCCAAGGGGCTGGGTACTACCTAGATGGTATATGAGGTGTTGCTCCTCCAACCTGAGTTTAGGCTCATCATGGCAGTAGAGGAGGCCATGTATGGACATATCTGAATGGGAGTGGGAAGCAGAGTTGAAGTGGGTGGCTACCAGGAGATCCTGTCTGTTTTGGCCGATGGAGCGGAGGTGCTCGACGAAGCGGTCCCCCAATCTGCGTCCGGTTTCACCAATGTAGAGGAGGCCGCACCGGGAGCACCGGATGCAATAGATGACCCCAACAGACTCACAAGTGAAGTGTTGCCTCACCCGGAAGGACTGTTTGGGGCCCTGAATGGTGGCAAGAGAGGAGGTGTAGGGACAGGTGTAGCACTTGCGCTTACAGGGATAAGTGCCGGGTGGGCGATCTGTGGGGAGGGACGTGTGGACCAGGGAGTCACGGAGGGACCAATCCCTGCGGAAAGCGGAGGGGGTGGAGAGGGAAAGATGTGCTTAGTGGTGGGGTCCTGTTGAAGGTGGCGGAAGTTGCGGAGGATAATGTGTTGGATCCGGAGGCTAGTGGGGTGGTAGGTGAGGACAAGGGGAACTCTGTCCCTGTTGTGGTGGCGGGAGGATGGGGTGAGGGCTGAAGTGTGGGAAATGGAGGAGATGCGGGTGCGGGCATCATTGATGACAGCAGAAGGGAAACCACGATCCTTAAAGAAAGAGGACATTTGAGATGTCCTGGAACAAAAAACCTCATCCTGGGAGCAGATGCAGCGGAGATGGAGGAACTGGGAATAGGGAATGGCATTTTTGCATGTGGCGGGGTGGGAAGAGGTATAGTTGAGGTAGTTATGAGAGTCAGTGGGCTTGTAGAAGATGTCAGTGGACAGTCTGTCTCCAGAGATGGAGACCGAGAGATCCAGAAAGGGGAGAGAAGTGTCTGAGATAGACCAAGTGAATTTGGGGGCTGGGTGGATGTTAGAAGTAAAGTCGGTGAAATTGACGAGCTCAACATGGGTGCAGGAAGCAGTCAATGTACCGAAGGAAAAGTTGGGGAGCAGTACCAGAATAGGTATGGAGCACAGACTGTTCCACATAACCAACGAAGAGGCAGGCATAACTAGGGCCCATGCGAGTTCCCATAGCTAGACCCTTAGTCTGAAGAAAGTGGGAAGAGCCAAAAGAGAAGTTATTGAGTGTGAGAACCAGTTCCGCCAACCGGAGGAGGGTAGTTGTGGTGGGGAACTGGTGAGGTCTATTATCCAGAAAGTAGCGGAGGGCTTTGAGGCCTTCTTGATGGGGAATGGAGGTGTATAGGGATTGGACATCCATAGTGAAAATGAAGCGGTTGGGAAGTTATTGAAGAGGTGGCGGGCATGGGATGTATCCCGGATGTAGGTGGGGAGAGACTGAACTATGGGTGACAAAATGGAGTCCAGGTAGGCAGATACAAGTTCGGTGGGACAGGAGCAGGCAGAAACTATGGGTCTACTGGGACAGTCAGGCTTGTGGATCTTGGGGAGGAGGTAAAACCGAGCGGTACAGGGTGTGGGAATTATGAGTTTTGTGGCTGAGGATGGAAGGTCTCCGGAGTTGATAAGGGCGGTGATGATATGGGAGACAATGGTTTGATATTTTTTGGTGGGGTCCTGTTCCAGGGGTAAGTAAGAGGCGGTGTCAGAGAGCTGGCGTTTGGCCTCAGTGAGGTAGAGGTCCGTCCGCCAGACTACTACAGCACCATCTTTGCCAGGGGGTTTGATGGTGAGGTTGGGATTAGTGCGGAGAGAGTGGAGGGCAGTGTGTTCAGAGGGAGTGAGGTTGGAACAGGAGAGAGGAGTGGTGAAGTTGAGACGGTTGATGTCTCGGCGGCAGTTGGAGATAAAAAGATCGAGTGCAGGTGGAAGGCCCGGGCGGGGTGCAGGAGGAGGAGGAGGGTTGAAGACAGGAGAAGGGGTCATCAGTAGGGGGAGGGGAATCCTTGCCGAAGAAGTAGGCTCAGAGACATAGACGATGGAAGAAGAGTTCGGCATCATGGCGGGCATGGAACTCACTGAGGTGTGGACGGAGGGAGACAAAAGTGAGGCCCTTGCTAAGGACAAAACGTTCTGCCTCAGAGAGAGGAAGGTCAGAGGGGATGATGAAGACATGGCAAGGGTTGGGGCTGGGGTCGGAGGAGGGTGAAGAGTGGGAGGTCTCAGGAGAGAGAAAGAGGGTTTAGGATATTCAGGGAGAGTGGGGTTAGGGGAGGATGAGGGATCAGAGGAATGGAGGGGTGATGAGGGGTAGAGGGAAGGTTGGGAGTCGCGGGGAGGAAAGAGGGTAGTGGGGGAATAAGACGGGCGGTAGGACCCGGCGGCAGTAAGAGCGGTCCCGGTCTGGAGAGGGTCAGAACCTCAGTCCGAGCTGGATCCGGAGCTGGGGGTGGTGGAGTCTGTAGCCTGCAGGGCCCCAGAACTGAGGTCGGAGTCGGAGGCGAGTGAGTCTATGGCCCGCCGGGGGCTGGTGCCCATGTTGGGAGGCTGTGGTTCCAGTCGGGGTCAGAGTCAGAGGCGGATGGGTCTTCAGCCTGCCGAAGGCCTGAGAAGTCGAGGTCCGAGGGTCGGGGTCCGGGCTGGAGCCGGTCGTCGTCATGGGCTCCAGGCGGGCGAGCTTGTGGTCCTTCTTGGACGCGAGGAAGGAGAAGAAACGGTGGTTGGAGGTGTGAATCTGACAGAGAATGAAGTGTAGGAGAGGTCAATGGCAGATGGCGGAGAGCGCGGCCCGGAGTGGTGGCAGAGAGAGGGATGGGGCCCATAGGTATCTCCGCATGGCAGCGAGCGTGGCGCGGAGAATCCAACAGGAGCAGCGGTCAATGAAACGGAGGTACCTAGTGATTCACTATCCACCAATTTGCCTCTAAGAGCTGGAATACTTGCAGCAGGCACCTCAATGCACCTATCAAATCCCACCAAATTGCCCCAAAAATCCTTCAAATTCACTGATAGGATAAATGAACCAGTACTGCCCTCATACCACTCAGTCAACACCAGTGGGCAGGCCGCAACAGCAGACTCTGGAAACAGACACTATAATCTAAGGTCTGTCATGAGAAGGTACTTCGAGAAAGACAGAAGAAGAGATTTAAGGATGTACTCCAAGCTTGGTTGAAAACATTCCCTCTGACTTTTGAGAATCCTTGGTGCAATGTAGAGAAGGTGTTTTTTAGGATGGCACTGAGAGCCCTGAGTCCATGTACCAGAAGCGCACTTAAGCCTTGAGTAAATGAAAGAAGGAACTCATCACTTCATAGGTATCTACCTGTCCACCTCAACTATCACCTCCTGCCCCCCTTTGATTCCCACATTGGCATCTCAGTCATCTCAGAACCCCATAACTGGGGGGAGGGGGGAAGTTCATCATCTCTGATCACAGGGCTGTGCCAAAGAAGAATAAGCAAAGAAAGATTATGAAGTTACAGTTAGAAAAGGCATAATGTAATTCCATCTCAAAATGCTTAGAAACCACCTGCTCCTCTGTGGTTTTCTTCTTTGATGTAATAAGCAGGGTATCTGTAATCTCAATAAAATGTTATAAACTTTTCCATGCAGGAAAAGTTACAGATGTTTTAAGGTGTTATTTAAATTATAACTGCACTTTAACAATCTTCTAGGTGTTAAAATATTATTGGCTATTTCAAAGTTCAAAGTAAATTTATTATCAAAGTACGTTTATGTCACCATATACAACCTTGAGAACTATTTTCTTGCAGGCATTCACTGAAGAACAGAGAAATAGAACCAATGTGCAAAAGGAGACAGAGTGTTCAAATAAAAATTAGCGGGGGAGAGAGAGAGAGATAAATAAATAATGCTGAAAAAGTAAGTTGGTAATAACTATTTCCGAAGCTGATGGTGTGGGGCCTCAGGCGCTTGTACTTCCTTCTGAATGGCAACAGCGAGAAGAGAGAATGGCCTGAATGGTCTATTAGGTGGTCGTTAGTCTATCTAACGAGTCAGATCATTTAATAATTGAATTACTGTATGTCCATGAATTCAACATAGAATTCATGTGTAGCAGGGATAAAAACTGAAATTCAGTCTTAGTCCTTAATTTTTAACCAAGAAGAAACAGAATCCAGCATATCAACTTGCTTTATATTCGTGTATTGATCCTTTGAGCTGATAAGGGTATCAATTATCCTCAATACTATATCCTGACCACTTCTTTTCCATATGTTTCAGGAAGGTAATGTTTATATACAATATATGGATTATGTCTAAGTAAAGCCCTGACTGTATTTTATCAGTAGATCACTTAACTTAAAGAAATGTGAAAAGATTTATCCAATCATTTTAGAAAATGTGCCCTGTTACCAGAAATTTTTGGCTTCCATTAATTTCTTACTCAATTTGCTTTAACAGCATATAATTGAAAATTAGTTTCTTTTCTAGAATAGAATGCAATTGCAAGTACATCTGGATTAAATCATTTTACTCCTGAAGTTTTTTCAAATTATTTGGCAAACATATCAGAGCTGCTGTCCCATGGCTCCAGTGACCCAGGTTCAATCTTGATCTCCAGGACTGTCTGTATTAAGTTTGTATATTCTCCCTGTGACGACAGAGGTTTCCTCTGAGTGATCCGGCTTCCTCCCACCTCCCAAACATCTGCGGGTTGGAACTTTGCTTGGTTATTGCAGATTTCCCTGGAGTGCTGGTGCTCAGCAGAATTAGAGGGGTGTTGAAGAAAATGCAGGAAAACATAGGCCTGAGGGAAAATTGGTTGGGGAATGGAGTTGGTCAATAAACTACCATAGACTGAATAGGCTTAAGTGGCTTCCTTCTATGTTGGAAGGAACTTTGGTCACAAACATTCATTTTCAAGATCCAGGCATCACAGGCAAAACCAATATTTACTGCCTAACTGTAAATGCCATTGAGAAGGTATTTCAGGAGCAGAATAGTACCAACTCTGAATGTATTAATAATTAGCCATTTAAGAATCAAACCAAGGGTTTGAAATCACACTAAAGCCAAATCATTTAAAAAGGTATATTTCCTGAAGGACATTAGTGAACAAAATAATTTCTCACAAAATCCAGTGGTTTTGTGGTCACCATTATGAGGCCAGCTTTGTTATTGTTGTACAATTTCCAGATTATTATCTGAATTCCACAGCTGCCTTGGTGGAACTTGGGTCTCTGGATTGTTAGTCCAGGATTTAGGATTACTAATATGATAAATTAACCCCTAAACCACCAGAGTACTCACAGATTCCCAGCGCAGTTCATCCTAGCTGGCTTAACTCAATTTCCAGGATGATAACAGTACCTGTTGGATGCTCTTCTTGGGCCATTGTATGGGATGTAAGACCATATTCTCCTTTGTCCAGCACATCATACCTCGGTAACTGCTGGGCCTTGGCACTACTGAAAAGACTATGAATGTTTCATAGTCAGGGCCAGATGGTCTGCATCCTAGAGTGCTTAAGGAAGTAGCCCAAGAAATAGTGGATGCATTAGTGATAATTTTTCAAAACTCGTTAGATTCTGGACTAGTTCCTGAGGATTGGAGGGTGGCTAATGTAACCCTGTTTTTTAAAAAAGGAGGGAGAGAGAAACCGGGGAATTATAGACCGGTTAGCCTAACGTCGGTGGTGGGGAAACTGTTGGAGTCAGTTATCAAGGATGTGATAACAGCACATTTGGAAAGTGGAGAAATGATCGGACAAAGTCAGCATGGATTTGTGAAAGGAAAATCATGTCTGACGAATCTCATAGAATTTTTTGAGGATGTAACTAGTAGAGTGGATAGGGGAGAACCAGTGGATGTGGTATATTTGGATTTTCAAAAGGCTTTTGACAAGGTCCCACACAGGAGATTAGTGTGCAAACTTAAAGCACACGGTATTGGGGGTAAGGTATTGATGTGGGTGGAGAATTGGTTAGCAGACAAGAAGCAAAGAGTGGGAATAAACGGGACCTTTTCAGAATGGCAGGCGGTGACTAGTGGGGTACCGCAAGGCTCAGTGCTGGGACCCCAGTTGTTTACAATATATATTAATGACTTGGATGAGGGAATTAAATGCAGCATCTCCAAGTTTGCAGATGACACGAAGCTGGGTGGCAGTGTTAGCTGTGAGGAGGATGCTAAGAGGATGCAGGGTGACTTGGATAGGTTGGGTGAGTGGGCAAATTCATGGCAGATGCAATTTAATGTGGATAAATGTGAAGTTATCCACTTTGGTGACAAAAACAGGAAAACAGATTATTATCTGAATGGTGGCCGATTAGGAAAAGGGGAGGTGCAATGAGACCTGGATGTCATTATACACCAGTCATTGAAAGTGGGCATGCAGGTACAGCAGGCGGTGAAAAAGGCGAATGGTATGCTGGCATTTATAGCGAGAGGATTCGAGTACAGGAGCAGGGAGGTACTACTGCAGTTGTACAAGGCCTTGGTGAGACCACACCTGGAGTATTGTGTGCAGTTTTGGTCCCATAATCTGAGGAAAGACATCCTTGCCTTAGAGGGAGTACAAAGAAGGTTCACCAGATTGATTCCTGGGATGGCAGGACTTTCATATGAAGAAAGACTGGATGAACTGGGCTTGTACTCGTTGGAATTTAGAAGATTGAGGGGGGATCTGATTGAAACGTATAAGATCCTAAAGGGATTGGACAGGCTAGATGCAGGAAGATTGTTCCCGATGTTGGGGAAGTCCAGAACGAGGGGCCACGGTTTGAGGATAGAGCGGAAGCCTTTTAGGACTGAGATTAGGAAAAACTTCTTCACACAGAGAGTGGTGAATCTGTGGAATTCTCTGCCACAGGAAACAGTTGAGGCCAGTTCATTGGCTATATTTAAGAGGGAGTTAGATATGGCCCTTGTGGCTACGGGGGTCGGGGGTGTGGAGGGAAGGCTGGGGCGGGGTTCTGAGTTGGATGATCAGCCATGATCATAATAAATGGCGGTGCAGGCTCGAAGGGCTGAATGGCCTACTCCTGCACCTATTTTCTATGTTTCTATGTTTCTATTATCAAATACACACAACCAGGGCTGAATTTCAAGGGCTGAGTGGAGGGAAGGGATATGATATTCTTGGTGGTAGTGGTAGTGGAGATAATGTTTACAGCTAGTGGTCACAGGCCTGGTCAGGGTTCAGATTTAGGTTGGTAAATGGGTAAATGTTAGACAGAATGGGTGCCTGCAATATTACAATAATGGCTTGCTTCTTGAGCTGGGACTTTCATCTTCCCCTGCTGTCTGCCTAGTTCCCAGAGCTCAACTGATACTGGCACAGGTCCTTGGGAGGCTCCCTTTCAACAACTCACAATCCACCTTAGTATTCTGTTACATTACTGAACTAGTAACCCAGAGATCCGTTCATAACCCACTACAGTTGAATGTGGAATTTAAGTTCCATTAATCTTCCTTTTCTAAAGGAGAAGCAGGGTTCCATGTGCCTATCACCCCCCCCCATCTGATTCCACCAACCACATACTAACCTCTATCCCATGCTCCTTGAGCTCCTCGATACTGGCAATCTTTCTTTTTCTCTCTCCATCTTATTGTAGAGTCTCCACATAAAATATTTACCTCTATCGATACTGCTTGACCTGCCATTGTATCTTTTGTTCTAGATTCTAGCGTCTGCAGTCTCCTTTGTCTTTAATTCACAGATTAATTTGTCCTAGGCACATGGATAAAAATTACATATTTCATATCAGGTTCCTGAAGTCTAATTGTTCTTTATAAATATTAGCAAGAAAACACAGAAGGTACTTAGCACAATTGATGGATTATCCTCCATGATTCCTTCCCCACTCCCCCATCCACCCCACAATCCACCTTGAACATTTAAATTTTACCAATGAGCTGTTAGCCCTTCTACCTTCTCACCCTGTTAGGTTATTCAAGGAAAGTTGTATTTATAAATTACTTTTCAAACATTGCAAAGCATTTCACAGGAATATTATCAAGTAGTCATACCAAATCACCTGGAGATAACAAGTCAGGTGACCAAAAATGTGATCAACATGATTGAACTTAAAAGTGAAAAGTAAAGTGATGAAGAGGCCTAAGGAGGGAGTTGGTTAGTTGCAAAGAGAATGAATCAGAGACACACAAAAATCTAGAATTGAAGCTGGCAGAAGTCAGAGGGCTGGAGGTAGTTACAAAATTGGAAAGGGCAAGGCATAGAGCAATATTAACACAGGATTGAGAATCATAGATTTAAAAGAGCTCTGGGTCTACTTCAGTCATAGAGTCAACGGGAAATCTTCAGCTCTTGGATATGAACACAAAGTTATCCCTTACCTTATTTCATAATTAAGAAATAGAGTTATTTATTATTATTTCTTATCCCAGCAATACATTCCCGCATATCACCAATTACAACTATTCCCAGCTGAAACAGGAGTCAGTGGCAGAATTGTAGCATTCCATGGATATTAGTCCATAAATGGTTGAGTAAAACCTTTTCCATCTGTATCTGTGGATAGACAGCTGGCTCCCAGTTCCTGATTGGTATTTTCCATTGATGACATATCTGGAATTTGTTACTCACTGTGCTCTCAGCACTACCAGGTACTTCGTCTTGAAGTTTAAGATATAGTGCTTTCCTTTTCCATGGCCTATTTTTTTCAAAGGTGAAGAATTTAACATACACTGGATATTATAGACCAGCTGCAGCTAAAAAAGATGTTGATCTTCAAGAGTAAAACAATGTAAATCAAAATAAATCCCACTGAACATCACAAGGATTAAAGGAAAAATGGAATTTGCACTCTGTTGCTTAGTAACTGCTATCACCTAAGGAGGTTTTAACACCTGGTTGTCAGAACCTCATGGTTATATTGCGTGGCTGAAACTCTCCCAGTTTAAAGTTTATTTACATCAAATGCATTTGTTCCCATGACTTCTGTGACCCAGTCCATTACTACTGCAGTGTCCCAGTGTACAAGCACAGCTTAGTTCCTTATTGAACTTATTTTATAGCAAAAGAGTGACCAACAATGTAAAAATTTTGAGAAGGTACTATTGTACATCAATGAGAAGATGATTAAATGAGGCTGGATGCAAGATTGAAATATTTCCTCAGAGGTTATGAACATGCCATGAATGCCATAAATCTTAGATTCCTCTGTTAGATGTTACATTTTCCTGTGAAATGTTTAAATGCTTTTGAGAACTGTGTTTAAATCTTTCCTTGGGTTAGACATAATGCTGGTTTCATTGCTAAAAAATAACTGAGGTGAGGCCAACCGAATGCCTGCATTTACTAAATGCTATATTTGGAGCTCTACTTCGATTTGATAAACAGACCTGTAACATTTGGCATGTCTTTCGCCACAGTGAGGCCATTGGAACCAGATGCAGATTCAAAGTGAAAGCACGTATCATCATTCTAGTTTATTGTGAAAGTAGAAGTCCAATTCACCTTGCAAATGAAAGAGCCAGCCATCAGACAGAGGAAATGATTGTACATTTAAGAGGAAATGAAAAATACTCACTATAAATGGGACAAATTTTGAATTCAGGGTTCACAATGTCTCCTGAGTAAACTCTCAAATTCAAGTCTTCCAAAACAAACAGGATTTTTTAACTACTGAGTGGTGGTACATTGCCATGGAATTAATAAGCTTCTCCTCCAATTTAGGTGCAAATACCCTTCACATTTGCAAAATAACCTATGCTTAACTTCTAAATTCTTCATAAGATGCACAAGTAGAAACAAAGAGAAACATTATTTCACAAAAGTACATTTCACAGGCCAAGATGTTTTTATCTGGACTGAATAAATTCCATCTTGCAAATCTCACATCTGCTACTACCAGAGGGGCCCATTGAAATGGCTCAACTATTCTTGCAGTTGTAGGAATTTATAATAATTAGTGAAACCTATGACAAGGTTTTTGTCTCTCCAGGTAATCCCTGTCAGCCTTGATTAGGTTGAGATCAGGGCTCTGTGAAGGAAATACCATGTGTTGCAGAACTCATTCTTCTTCTTTTCACTGAATAAGCCCTTTATGACCTTGACCATGTGCTTATGGTCATTGTCTTGCTGCAGAATAAAGATAGGACTGATCAGATACCTCCCTGATGGTTTTACGTGATGGATGAGAACTTGCTTGTATTTCTCAGTATTAGGGATTCCACTAATTCTGACCAGACCACCAACTCCATTTGCAGAAATGCAGGCCCAAAACTGAAGGGAACCTCCACCATGCTTCACTGTTGGCTGCCGACACTCATCCATGTAGTGCTCTGCAACTCTTCTACAGACAAGCTGCCTCCTGTTTGAGCCAAATATTTCAAAAATTTGACTCGTCAGTCCAGAGCTCTTGCTGCCAAAAGAACATTCCTCTGAAGTGGAAACAAAGCCAAGAGATTCACCTACACGCAAAAACACAAGGACTGGGGTGCTAAACAATGGCTGCAAGTCTGACCTTCTGAGTTCCTCCAGCATTCTGCATGTGTTACTCTGGATTTCCAGATATGCAGAATCCTTGTGCACATTGAAATGATTTTGTCTGTTATGGAAGGAGGCCAGATGATATCAAGTTAATAATATTTGATTGTTAGATTTGAATTTCCTTGGTGTCTGCCACCTGATACATTTTCTTTGAATCATCTATGGAATTCTAATGGAACTGAAGATAACTTGTATCACAAATTCTTTCTCGAGCTAAAGACTGGTACCTTCCTCAGCTGCAGTTTTCTCTTCAAACTGTAAGTTTTTGCTGAAACTCTGAGCAATGTAATGTGAGCACCAAGTTTGGAAAGTGCATGGAAGTTGAAATAAATCAAGGAGAGGATGTCAGGTTGAGTTTTAATGATTTGCAGATTGGAGTTTTTCAATTGTTGGCGAGAACAATTTTTTTTTCATTTTGATTATGGTCCCTATGTTGGCAAGCAAGAAACTATTTGAATTTCTCTTTGAGACAGCAGTAGAAATTCACACCATCAAAGATCTTCTGGTGCTACAAGTCATCCTAAGCCACCAAAAATATTGCCATTATCCAGTTGTATTTGTTTGTGATTGTATAAAAATCGGTGTAATACATATTCACTTCATAAATCACGAGTGCTTATGTCAAGCACAACTGCTACTTGTAATAGCACAAAGCATAGTTCAGCACCATGCCTGGCACTTGACCCAACAGCTTTTGTGCAAAGGTGTTTTGTAGAATCTTTTGCTATCTAATCTATTTCTACAATTTATTTTCATTGAGAATTCCTTGTCTTGGCCTTCCACTTACAAAGTTGTTCAGAGATTCTTGCATTTACATAAAGTTGTTTGGACTGTGAATAGCAAATGAACCACCTGAGGTGGTGGTGACTGGATCACACTGTCTGTGGATGCAGAAACTCTCACATCATTCAGAAAGTATCTTGCATTTCAATTACAAAGAAATAGTGCTGGAGAATGGGATTGGTACAAATGAGTATTTACTGGTTGTCATGGACATAGTGGGCCAAAGGAAATGTTTTTAACTATATGAATCTATGACTCTAAAATATTTAATGACTCTTGAATTGCTCGTTAGCTGTACAGAAAGGACATGGTGTTTAAGTTGACATAAAGTCACTGAGATTGAATCCCAGTACCAATGCTCAGTAAAATTAAAGTATTGTCATTTTTTTTAGTTTGCTTCAAATTCACGAGAAATCCACTTAAGGAAAATAATGATGAGCAACCAGAGAAAGTGAAGAATGGGACGATAAATTAATTATTAACGCTAAGTGACAGCTGTGAATATGGCTTACTCCAACTAGGAGAAGATCAGACATAATGTTTTCATAGGCCTGACAATGTTAGTGATATCTCCACTCAAGTGAAATAATAATGGTTCTAAAATTTGCAGTTACTTATGTCACATGCCCATAATAGCAATGACAAGTTAATGACAGGAGTAACAGGCAAATGCGTTGAGAGCTGCTTCAAGTAATTCACTGGTGTTCACTGATTAAGTTCAAACTATATAACTTTCAAAATATCAATGCAATATTATAAATGAATATTCCAGTGATTATTAACTCTTGTCGCTCTCAATGTTTTGAGTTTAGTCAGGCCAGTGGACAGTTTGACAATGTCATTGTCCACACTTGATGAGGTTTTCCCTGCTTGTTACCTTGATGTCAATGGCATGAATGAAGTTTTCGAGTCAGGTGTTGGGTGGCGGGGTAGATTTACATCTCTACAAAAGGAGGTGTAAGGCACTCCTTCCCTCCTCTAGCCTGCAGGTCACCCTTGGGAAAGGTGTAGCACCTGCTTAGCCCCTTAATCCGGGTCACATAAAGCCATGGGAGTAGGTGGATGGTCGTATGAGGAGCTGGTGCACATCACAAGTCCTGGTTATGTGACCATTGATGCCAGGCAGATAATCTCTGAAGAGTATTGATAATGGATGGGGCCACCTGTCTTGTAAAGACACTGCCCAGAAGAAGGCAATGGTAAACAACTTCTGCAGAAAAATTTGCCAAGAACAATTCATGGTCATGGATAGACAATGATCGTCCACATCATATAGCATGACACATAATAATGATGATGATGATGATGAAATACCAGGCACTGGTACAGTGGTTGGAGACAGTGGCTTCAGGAGATGAGAAGAAAAAAGTGTATAACAAGATCAGCACTTGAAGCAAACTTTTAAATGAATTCCTGGCACCGATGCTGGAAATATAGAACAGCCAAAGGCTCTGTGTTCACACGTAATGTCTCCAAATTACAATAGTTCAATAGCTTCATAAAAATCAGAGAAATATATGCAATATACAACCTGAAATTCATGTTCTTCACAGACATACATGAAAACAGAAGAGTGCCCCCAAAGAATGAGTGACAGTTAAAACGTTTGGACCCCAAAGCTCCCCCTACTCCCCCCTCCCAGACACTGGCAGCAGCAAAGCAATGACCCCCCCACCCCTACCCACTTCCGCAAAAAAACATCAGCACCCTCCACCCACCAAGCAAGCAATAGCAAACCCCCAAGAAAGACCATGATCAGCAGTGCAACAAGAAATAAGTGTTCACCCAACAATTCGATATACCACAGGGTCTCTTTCTCTCCCTAATAAAGGGGAAAAAGATGTCTCCTTTCACAGTGAGAGGGGACACACAACAAAACAACTCACTGATTTACGGTTTTAAAAGTCTGTCATGCCACTTTTTTTTTCTGAGTTCTGTGCGGTGACCCGAGAATTGGCAACAATCCCTCACACACCAATGAGAGAGAGAGAGAGGGTGCGACTCGCAGATGACACAATCTCTGACAGTTGATCCGTTGCTTCTGATGTTCTAGTCTCTTCCGCTACACTGTAGTCGGTGGCACCAGTCTAGAATCGACCCATCCACAGGGCCGCAAAATCTTGGAACCCCGAATGCGTGCTTGTCTTTTAGGCTGTGTCCTTGGGATATCGAAAAGCAGCCGGTCATGAACCCCCGAGAGCGGGTCCCAGCATTTCAAAGAACCCAAGTCTGAGTGTAACTCCAGGTCATCCACGATACATCAAAGGTAGAAATTAAATGGTTTTCACAGATGAACACGAAGGAGTTGCAATTTAGTGTCATCATAACTCTGCAGAACCTTCATTACCTGTCATTTTATTGATGTGACCCTTTCCTCTGTGTGAGCATGAAAGCTGCTGAGGGAAGGTCTAACATAAAATTAACATAATATTATGTTAATTAATATTAACATATAAGGAAATGAGACCATAAGACATAGGAGCAGAATTAGGCCATTTGGCCAAAAGAGTCTACAATTATACTCGGTGCCAAAGAATAACATGCTAACCTGCTTTGACTATCATTCAGTGGCACTTCCATCCACTGTGATGAAGTGCTTTGAGAGGTTGGTGATGAAACCCTTCAACCCCTGCCTGAGAAGCAACTTGAATCCACTCCAATTTGTCTACTGTCACAACAGGTGCTATTTCATTGGCTCCTCACTCAACCTGAGAACATCTGAACAGTGAAGGTGCATACATCAGGATGCTGCTCATTGACTAAAGCTTGGCATTCAATACTACCATCCCTTCAACTCTAATCAATAAGTTCAAGATTTAGGCCTCCATACCATCTTGTGCAACAGAATCCTTGATTTCCTCACTTGCAGACCCCAGTCAGTTCGGATTGGCAACAACATCTTCTCCACCATCAGCACAGTTGCGCTACAAGGCTGTGTGCTTAGCCCCCTGCTCTACTCGCTTTACGCTTATGACAGTGAGGCTAAGCACAGCTCCAATGTCATATTTAAGTTTGCCAATGATACCACTATCATTGGCCAAAACAAAGATGGTGACAAATCAACATATAGGAAGCAGACTGAAAATTTGGCTGAGTGGTGTCACAACAACAACCTCTCACTCAATGCCACCAAGACCAAGGAGCTAACTGTTGACTTCAGGAGAAGGAAACCGGAGGCCCATGAGCCAACTCTCAACAGAGGATCAGAGGTGGAGAAGGTCAGCAACTAAATTCTTCAGTGTTATCAATTCAGATGATCTGTCCTAGGTCCAGCATGGAAGTGCGTTATGTACTAAGTACGGCAGCCCATTTTCTTTCTTAGATGTTTGCGAAGATTTGGCATGTCATCTAAAACTTTGACAAACTTCTGTATATGTGTGGTGGAGAGTGTATTGACTGGTTGCATCACAGCCTGGCATGGAAACATTAATGTCCTTGAATGGAAAAGCTGGCAAAAAGTATTGGATATGGCACAGTCCATCGCAGGTAAAGCCATTTGATTACATCTATACAGAACAGTCACAGGAAAGCAGCATCCATCATCCAGGACCTTCACCATCCAGGCCATACATTCTTTCCACTGCTGCCATCAGGAAGAAGATACTGGAGCCTAATGTTCACTTGAAATATTAAAGCACATTTAGTATAAGTGACTTCAACTCTTTCTCAGCTGCAGTTTTTAGATAATATATCTGGAGGCATAGTAGTTAACTGTATATTACTAATGGGAGGTGCACTCACATGAGGAATATTGTCAAAGTGACTTTACTTACAACATGGGAATCTGACAGTGAAACATGTTACTGAACTATTGATACTCTGATGTATGTACCTGGCAAGTTAAAAGTCCTCAAAACAACTGCCAAAGACAGATATCTGATACAAAATCACAGTAGTTATGATAAGCAAAAACGGCAAAATTTTCTCAATATCAGCAACAAACATTGAGATATTTCTGAAGAGTGAAATTGAAGTTAGTGCTGACTACCCACATTCCTTTTGTGCATTTTATACTTATATTTCTCATTTAACAAGATGGAAAATAATCTTAAACATAAATATAAATTCCACTGAATTTTCATTGTGAATCCTGAGACCATTCTGAGCAAAGTTGTATTCTTCAATGATAATGACTTACTGAATTTACAGATCAGAAATATGATTCCAAGATTATATTGTTTTTCCTTCTTTATTTGCCTACTGGAAATTTTACCACTAATTCCTTAATTACTCCTTCATGTTTAGGACAGATGAGTTTGCTTCCGTATTTAAGGCTGAGTGAAAAGGGGCTGTGAAACCATTTTATGATGTTAGTGGAGCAGAACTGTGGTCTATTGTCTGATTTCAGTTCTTTTGGTACTCTGTAGATTACAAAGATTGAGCACAATTTGCAATGGTCCTTACTGAAGAATGTTTGAGGGAATTGTCCATTCCCATGAGTTAATCATCAAATTGAGTCATTTGGAATGGCATCAGAATCCAATTCCATGACTGAAGCTACATCCAAGGAAGTTCAGTCTCAAACTATTGGCTAGTTGAAACTGCTTTAAACATATTGGTCTGCTCCAGGCCAGAAAATATATCCAAATGCCAGCACCTACATTTGCACTATCCCACGATGCTGGGCATCATTTAAGATGTGACCTTGAAGCACTCTGGGCATAATCTGTCAGTGTCTCTTCTTAATACAGCTTCGACTTATAGACTATTCATTTCTTTTGCCATGGAAAGGTCGACAGATGCATAATCAAGAGAAAAATCATTGCCCTGCCCTGGATTTAGCACTTTTCTGTGTAGGTTTCATAACTTTTTCAGCTAAATCTTGGAAGTTGCTGTCAACAGCTTGTAAAATATAAAAACATGTTTTTAAACTTCTCTATGGGCTATTTGTGCCAGAGCATTGAAAGAACATATGCAGTGAGATTCTGTTTTGAAGTATGAGACTTGATACCAAAAAGGCTGAGAGATAACATGGCCCATCTTTGTAGTTGGCTGTGGTTGGGTGCTTCCAGGGTGCTGCATCGGCAAGTTTGCGGTGCTGGAGGTTCATGGCAGGGAGAGTTTCTCCCTTCTACCATCTGCGTGAGATGATGGGACTTTTGAGAGACTTTGAGACTTTTTTTTACCGTGCCCATGGTCTGTTCTTTATCAAATTATGGTATTGCTTTGCACTGTTGTAACTATATGTTATAATTATGTGGTTTTTGTCAGTTTTTTAGTCTTGTTTGTCTTGTGTTTCTGTGATGTCATTCTGGAGGAACATTGTATCATTTCTTAATGCATGCATTACTAAATGACAATAAAAGAGGACTGCGTGTGCTCATAATATAATCTAATCTAATGCTATCGTTGTGGAGATTGCTGACTTCTGGCTGCTTGGTACTGTGAGTCGTGAGGAGGATGCAAAGAAGCTTTGAGGTGACTTAGTTGAGGTGAATGAGTGAGTAAATACATGGCAGTCACAGCATAACGACAATGAGAGATAGGAGCAGAATTAGGCCATTCAGCCATTGGATCTGCTCCACCATTCCATCATGACTGATTTATTATCCCTCTTAGTCCCATTCTCCTGGCTTCTTCATGTAACCTTTGACACCCTTACTAAACAAGAAAAGAAGTTATTCACTTTGGTAGGAAAAACAGGAAAGCAGAGTATTATAAACACAAGATATTCTGCACATTCTGGAATTCTCGAGCAACATGGGCATAATGCTGGTGGAATCCAGTAAGTCAGGCAGCATCTACAGAGAGGAATAACAGTTGACATTTCAGGCCAAGACCCTTCATAAGGACTGTAAAGGAAGGGGACGGATGCCAGAAATGCAGAGTGTTAACTGAATGGTGACAGATTGGGAAATGTTGTGGGAACTGAGTGTCCTAGGATGCCATTCACTGAAAGCAAACATGCAGATGAAGCTGGTGGTTAAGAATACAGATAGAATGTTGGCTTTCATTGTAAGAAGTCTTGCACACCATAAGATCGTAAGGCCATAGGAGCAGAATTACCTTACCAAGTTTGCTCCGCTATTCAATCATGGCTGATATTTTTTCAATCCCATTATCCCAGCAGCTCTGCATAACCCTTAAGCACCTTATCAATCAACTACCTATCAACCTCTACTTTAAATATACCCTATGGCTTGGCCTCCACGGCCTTCCGTGGCAACAAAATACACAGAATCAGCACCCTCTGAATGAAGAAATTCCTCCTCATCTCAGGTTTAAAGGGATTTCCCTTTATTTAGCGGCTGTCCTCTTGGAACCTAGACTTAGCTACTAATGGAAACATCCTCTCTACGTTATCCTCTCTATTATTATCTGAATGGGGGCCGATTAGGAAAAGGGGAGGGGCAACGAGACCTGGGTGTCATTATACACCAGTCATTGAAAGTGGGCATGCAGGTACAGCAGGCGGTGAAAAAGGCGAATGGTATGCTGGCATTTATAGCGAGAGGATTCGAGTACAGGAGCAGGGAGGTACTACTGCAGTTGTACAAGGCCTTGGTGAGACCACACCTGGAGTATTGTGTGCAGTTTTGGTCCCCTAATCTGAGGAAAGACATTCTTGCCATAGAGGGAGTACAAAGAAGGTTCACCAGATTGATTCCTGGGATGGCAGGACTTTCATATGAAGAAAGACTGGATGAACTGGGCTTGTACTCGTTGGAATTTAGAAGATTGAGGGGGGATCTGATTGAAACGTATAAGATCCTAAAGGGATTGGACAGGCGAGATGCAGGAAGATTGTTCCCGATGTTGGGGAAGTCCAGAACGAGGGGCCACGGTTTGAGGATAGAGCGGAAGCCTTTTAGGACTGAGATTAGGAAAAACTTCTTCACACAGAGAGTGGTGAATCTGTGGAATTCTCTGCCACGGGAAACAGTTGAGGCCAGTTTATTGGCTATATTTAAGAGGGAGTTAGATATGGCCCTTGTGGCTACGGGGGTCAGGGGGTATGGAGGGAAGGCTGGGGCGGGGTTCTGAGTTGGATGATAAGCCATGATCATAATAAGTGGCGGTGCAGGCTCGAAGGGCCGAATGGCCTACTCCTGCACCTATTTTCTATGTTTCTATGTTTCTATGTTGACTCTATCCAGGCCTTTCGGTATCCAAAAGGCTTCAACAATTGAGATCCCTCCCTCATGCTTCTGAATTCCATTGAATACTAGCCCAGAGCTATCAAATATTCTTCATATGTTAAGCCTTTCATTCCTGGGATCATTATAATGAACCTCCTCTCGACTCTCTCCAAAACCCACACATCTTTCTTTAGATATGGGGCCTGAAATTGCTCAGAACATTTCAAATGAAGTCTGACAAATGCCTTATAAAACCATGGCAGTTTATCCTTACATCTTTGTTTTAATCCTTTTGAAATGAATTGTATTTGCCTCCTTTACTATCTACATAGGGGAGCAAGCACATTCAACATGATCTTCAGGGTCTTGCTGAAAGGACACTTGGATGCCTGAGTGCGGTTTTGGTCTCCTTACTTATGAAGGGATATACTTATTAAGGGAGTGCAGCAAAAAATTCTTTCTAACAGCTCCACCTTCATAATACTGCCATACTTTTTCCAATGAATGTACCCTTTCTTGAATTCATTGTCTTCAATGTCCTTCCCTTTGGTGAATGCAGATAAGAAGTGTTCATTTAGGATCTCATCCCTATCCCTTGACTCCACACATAGATAAGCCCTTTGGTTCTTGAGGGAATCCTTTCATTCTTGGGATATGCTCTTAATCCTGATATACTTACAAAATATCTTAGGATTCCCTGTCAGGGATATTTCATGGCCCCTTTTTGTTCTTGTAATTTCTTTCCTGTGTTCTTTCCTTCACCAGTCAAAACACTAACTCTATTCCAGTTACCTACACCTGCCATATGCTTCCTTGTTTTCATGATCAAACCTTCAATAAACTTTGTTATCCAAGGTCTCTTAACTTTGCCCTCGTGGCCTTTCATCCTTACTGAAACATGTTGTGCCTTAACTCTTGCTAAATCTCTTTTAAAAGATTCCCACCTGACAGATGCCATGTTGCCTGCAAGCATCCCAATCTACTTTCAACAGGTCCACCCTTATGCTATTGAAGTAAGACTTCCCACAATTCTTCCTTAGGTTGAGGATCAATGTTTTCTCTTCCATAACTTCTGTGAAGCTTACAGAATTATGGCTAACGTTTCCAAACTCTTTCCCCAATGACACTTCCAGTACTAACGCAGTTTAAGTTCCTAAAATGAAGTCGAATGCTGTCCTTCCCAGACTCTGTAAATATTATCTCAAAAGATTTCATAGACACACTTAACAATTTTTTCCCCAGATAACCCTCTCACACTAAAACAACCCCACTCAATAATGGGAAAGTTTTGTTTCCCTTTTGTTCTTCAACCATTCTGTGATTTGTTTACATTTCTGTTCCTCCAACTATAAGAGGACCTGCAGTATAACCCCAGAAAACTGATTGCTCCTTTCTTATTCCTAAGTTACAGTATATCTATATGACCTCATTGGATGATCCCTCCAGAATATCTTTCCGAAATATTGCCGTGATGGTTTCCCTTATCAGTGGTGCACCTCCCTCTTCTCTTCTGCATCATAAAACCATAAGACACAGGAGCGTAATTAGGCCATTTGGCCCATCAGTCTGCTCCACCATGGCTGATTTACTACCCCTCTCAAGCCCATTCTCCTGCCTTCTCTCTGTAACCTTTGATGTTCTTGCTAATCAGGAACCAATCGACCTCCACTTTAAATATACCCAATGACTTGGCCTCCACAGTCACCCGTGGCAATGAATTCCACAGGTTTACCATCCTCTGGCTAAAGAAAGTCCTCCTCAGCTCTGTTCTAATGGACATCCTACTATTCTGAGACTGTGCCTTCTGGTCCTGGACTCCCCCAGTCTAGGAAACATCCTCTTCTATCATGTATGAAACTTCTATACCCTGGAACATTAAGATGCCAGGCTTGCCCTTCTCTCATTATGACATTACTCTGATGGCAATAATATTGTAATTCAAAGTGCTGAACCATGTTCTAAACTGATCGGAATTACCTCTATGATATAAGCAAAAGAGAATGAGGTCCTTGTTGGGAATATAGGGAGTTACACTGAATGGTATAGAGGATGACCTCTAGATTTATAATCTCACAATTAATCCCTGTGCCACAAACTAGTGAGGATAAGAATAGGAGGATAAGGCAAATGATTGTGTAGCTTGTGAGCTGGTGCAGATGGGAGGACCTCAGTAATCTGGATCATTGGGATTTCTTCTGTGGCAGAGGTGACCTGTACAAGAGGGACAGGGTGCACCCAGACTGGAAGGGGCCAATATTCTTGCAGGAGATTTGCTGGTGCTACTCAAGAGGCTGGGTTTAACCCAGTCTAGCAGGGGGTTGGGACCCAAAGTAATCATATATCAAATGAGAAAAATAAAGCAAAGGTCCAGCTTAAAGAGAGCAAGTCCACTAGACAAGCAGGACAGAGATCATGGGATGTCTGATAAGCTAAATTGAATTCACTTTCATGCAAGAAGCTCACAGGTTACACCTGCACCTACAAGCCTTCCCTCACCATCATTCGGGGCCCTAAACTGTCCTTCCAGGTGAGGCAGTACTTCACTTGTCAATTCAACAGTGTCACTTCTTGTAGCCACTGCTCCTGATATGGCCTCCTCCACATTGGAGAGAAATGAAAAAGGCTGGGGGAAATCACTTTGTCAAGCACCTTCACTCCAACTACTGTAACAACCCTGATCAACCAATGGCCCTCATTTTTAATTCCACTTCCCATTCCTACTTTGTCATGTCTGTCCACGGCCTCCTCTACCTCCTTGGTAGTCTCCAACCTGACGGTGTGAACATCAATTTTTTTAACTTCCGGGAAAAAATTCCCCTCTATCTCCTATTTTTGTTATCCCTTTCCCACCAGCTCCCATCACCTACAAATTTCTCCTTTCAGTTCCTCTCCTCACTTCCTTTCCTTTAATCCATTGCCCACAGTCTTCTCCTATTAGAATCCATATGCCTCAGCTCTTTATCACTTCCACCTATCACTTTCCAGCTTCTTAAATTATTTCCAATCCAACCCTCCCCCCTTTCTCCACCAGCTCATTTTCCCCCTCTCACTCAGATTCACCTATCACCTGGCAGCTTTCGCTCCAACCCCTTTCCCGCCCTTTTATGCTGGCTTTTCCTCTCATTCTTTCCAGTCCTGAAGAAGTATTTCAACTTGAAATTTCGACTGTCCATTTTCCTCCATAGATGCTGCCTGACTTGCTGAGTTCGTCCAGCATTTTGTGTGTTAACCACAAGCATGGACTGTGATATTTTAATTTGAAGGAAACACGGTTGAATGATGGGTAGAATTGACAGGTCAATGTTCTGGAGTACTGATGCTTCCCATGTGACAAGAGGAGAGGTAAGAGTGGAGGGGAAATTGCACTATTGATTAGGGAGAACATTATGACAGTACTTATTAAGGATATCCCGAAGAGAATATTGAAGGGGAAGGCTCTGAAATACATAAAAGTGGATAAATCCCCAAGGTGTATCCGAAGATGTTATGTGGAGCAAAGGAAGAGATCACTGAGACCTTGGCGGAGATTTTTGTAACTTCATTAACAACAGGTGAGGTACCAGAAGACTGAAGGATTGCTAATGTTGTACTTTTATTTAAGAAGGGCAGCAAGGGTGAGTTAGGGAACTATAAGTCAGTAAGCCTGACATCAATCGTGTGACAATTATTTGAGGAGATTCCGAGAAGCAGGAGTTTTTTGCATTTAGAAAGGTAAGGACTGATTAGGGATAGTCAGCATGATTTTATACATATAAAATCATGTCTCATGAGTTTGATTGAGATTTCTTAAGACCTGACCAAGAGGATTGATGAGGGCAGAGTGATAGATGCTATCTACAAGGCCTTTGACAAGGTCCCACATTAGAATGGTACTGGAAGGTTATTTTTCAGATTGGAGACCTGTGATCAATGGTGTGCTGCTGTGACTGATGCTGAATCCTCTATTGTTTGTCAAATTAATCATTTGGAATGAAGGTGGCATGACAAGTAAGTTTGCAGAAGACACCAAAATTGGTGCTACAGTGGGCAGAGAAGAAGCTTTTCTCAGATTACACTAGGAATTTGACCAACCGGGAAAGTGGACAAACCAGTAGGAGATGGAATTTAAGTCAGACAAGTGGAAAGTAATGCATTTTGAGAGATTAAACCAGGGCTGAACATACACAGTAAATGGTAGGGCTGTGGGGAGTGTTGTTGAACAGAAAGACCAAGGGGTACAAGATCATAGCTCCCTGAAAGTGATAACACAGGTAGACAGGGTGGTAATGAAGGTGTAGGTGACATACACGGAAGATAGAACACCACAGCATGGTACAGGCCCTTTGGCCCACAATATTGTGCCGAACTTATAACCCACTCTAAGATCATTCTAACCCTTCACTCCTCCTTAGCCCTCCATTTTTGTATTATCCATGTGCCTATTGAAGAATGTTTTAAATGTCCCTAATTTATCTGTCTCTACCACCTCCTCTGGCAGGATGTTCCACACAATAACCACTCTGTGTAAAAAAAAACTTATCTCTGATATCCCCCAATGCTTTCCTCCAATCTCCTTAAAATATGCCTCTTCATATTAGCCATTTCCACGCTGAGAAACAGTCTCTGGCTATGAATACAAATAGATTCTGCAATTCATGGTTCAGAAACTCCTCAAAATTACAATGCCATGACCAATTCTTCAACTGTTTCTCAGACAATTGACTGCGTGTACTAAAATTAGAGCTGACAGCAATTTCTGATGGTGTTGGTTTAAAGTTGTTCCACAAGAACTTGGCAGCGACAGTGAACATATAGATAGACCTAAGAGGCACAATTAAGGCATTGTGTAGGCACTAGACTTACTTTCCCTAAGAGAAAAAGGCACATAAAAGGGCTCTGTTCCATTTATCATCATGTCTTCTATTTCTATAAGATAGTTAGCAAGGAAAACATCTCCATTTACTCCAATTATGTAGAAATATTTTGCATATCGTGTAGCTACCTCATCTTCCAAATTTCAGTCTATTTTTGTTTTCCATTTTCTCCAATTAAACTCATAGGTCCCCAACATTTTAAGCTCAGATCTACTCTTAGGACTTTTCTTGTGAGCGTCAACTCTAGTTTAGCGGTTTCTGAGGTGACTGATAAGTCCAATCTGAGAAGGATGGTCTCTTCCACAGCTGGGGCAGATGATTGGCTAATTCATGAGGTGTAAGATCCTTGAACCATTTATGGAGTGTTTTTGTCTACTCTTGATAGATAGACTCGAGGCTCTCAATGTTTCCTTCTTCAATTTGCACCGTCTTGTGACAATGATGCATTTTTTCAAGGAGGCTTTTCGCACTTCCTTGAATATTGTCCTATGTCCATCTCTTACTGTGACAGGGTTCAAAATGAGGTTTTCCTTTCAAGAATCTCTGGTGTATTTTCTCATAAACAATATTGTCACACAGACAACAGTAGAACAGAAAAGATATCCCTATTAAAGCAACAATATTGGTTTACAACTACTGTAACCGATACCACATACCTCAACTGAAATAGAATTCAGAAGAGATATAAACAGGATGCAGTCTATTACATATTTCAAAAATAGCTTTGTTAACAAGCAGTCTGAGAAATACTGGTCATTTCCAAAAAATGTGTCTTTATCCTGATCAATTGATATGAAAATCATGCAAAGGGTATTTAATGAAACAAATGTTGCCAAACGTTAGTCATTTTAATCCTCCAGAAATTATCTCTCACATTTACAAAAACAACAATAAATTCTATTGCAGATCATGATGGGTCCCACATTCTCCACATTTTGCCTTCTAGACCAGCTTTTCAAATTCCTATGAGTAATTGTTAACATTACATGGCTCTAAAAAAATAAAAGCGGGTAGAAGATAAAAGGCTTCAGTCACTTGTATCTCCTGCTAAAAGAGAGAAGTAAAAGGAAAAATGATGGCAAAAGGGCATACAGAAGAGGAAAGCAAACAAAACCTTCACTGCTGTATTAAGTACCTTAGAACTTTAATGTTTAAATTTTAATGTACCTTAGAATATTAGTCTCAGCAATAAGTGCATTTTGATAAATTTTTCTAAGCACAAATAGGATAAATAGCAAAAATGTGTGTTACAACTTTGAATGCAAATCAGTAAATCTGTTTTGTTACAGGCTGTCATCATTCATATTTCTGACATTTAATCATTACTAATTATACTCTCAGCCAAACTGAATTATGACATTTCATTGTAATTTATTTCCATAAGCTTCAATTTTTCTTTTGAAAGGATCTGCCAAACGAATTACTGAACAGTCAGGGAAATGACTATTGCTTCTGGATTTATTTTCATATATAAGAATAGATTTTCACAGTGGGTTTACTGTGGTAATGATGACGGTGCTGAACAATCAAATGCAGCACAACCATTATTATAAAAGTACTTTCAGTAAGTTACTGAACAAAGAAAAAGTCCAGCACTGTAAGCAACATATCAGCTTGTTTTGGAGTTTATTTCAAGATGAATGACTCTTGTAATGTTCAGCCATCAGCCTAATAATGAGATCATTGCTTGCATGAGGGTAAAGCTCCCACAATGTAATCAAGTTCAGATAGGTTCCAAAGCCATGTTTTATACAGCAAAAATACAATGACTACCAATCAGCAAGGGTGATTCAGAACTAAAAGATGTAATCTGAAGCCTCTCTGAACAGAGGGTATTATTTAGAAATTAGAGGGATGGAATTGTTATAGAATCTATTGTCTATTCCAAATGGCTGAATGTGGTGAGTAATTTTGAACTGCAGGTGAAGGTGGTCCAAGAGTTGTGCTAGATAAGAAGTTATGAATGGACAGTGATATATTTTCATTTCATGGTGTTGGAAAGGAACCAGGAGGCTGCTGAATAAAATTTGTCTATGCTATGTTTTGTAACTACAAAACATAAAACTAATTGAAAGGAAAACAAAGGTGTTGGGTAGGAGAGTCAAACTTTGTCTTATTTTACTTTAAGTGAGGCACACACATATGACATGGTAGCATCATGATGTATACAATTCATGTATTTTTGCATATAACACGTAAGGAATTATTTAAATAAACAAAAAATGCTTAACTAAACAATATATTTACAATATTAATCAATGTTTTTGAAATATTAAATAC